>NC_090921.1:1028537534-1028846647 GCF_040938575.1 Ambystoma mexicanum | reverse complement strand
GCCAAGCCTTCGATAGCTCCATTGGTAGAGCGGAGGACTGTAGTGGTAAAACAGGCATCCTTAGTTGGCTGGTTCAAATCCGGCTCGAAGGACTTTTGCCAAATGCACATTTTATTGAATACTTGGAAAGTAAAATACTTGGAAAGTAAAATAACAGACAATTTATAATTATATTATATTTCATCACTGAAAATAGATGCCTTTTGCTTTGAGGCTGTGGCCACGTTATTTTTCTGTCCGACACCAATCTTCGTTGGTTTCCTGTGAGGTATTTTGGATCCCCATCTCTTGCTATGAACTGACAAAACAGCAGAATCCCCTTGACAATCTTGATTTCTCAAGGGAAATGGGAGAACACTATACACCATCCAAGATATTAAAATATTGTCAAGGCCGAACACTGATGAATACTCTGAGGAGATGGCCTGTGAGGCGCCGCCTTTCAACTTTTCCTCCTTTGTATGGTGGTCAGTAACATCCGGGAGACTGCGGAGGGGGTCATTTTTTTAATTGTGAACTGATGTGCTTTTACTCAATTCGGGAACCTCACAAGCCAAATTTGTAGTATTTTGCACGAATTGCAAGAGATGTTTGAATGTCGACGGTTGAAGTGGAAGCTCGTATTGAGCTTGCTAGAGACTGATTTGCCAAGCCTTCGATAGCTCAGTTGGTAGAGCGCAGGACTGTAGTGGTAAAACAGGCATCCTTAGGTCGCTGGTTCAAATCTGGCTCGAAGGACTTTTGCCAAATGCACATTTTATTGAATACTTGGAAAGTAAAATACTTGGAAAGTAAAATAACAGACAATTTATAATTATATTATATTTCATCACTGAAAATAGATGCTTTTTGCTTTGAGGCTGTCGCCACGTTATTTTTCTGTCCAACACAAATCTTCATTGGTTTCCTGTCAGGTGTTTTGGATCCCCATCTCTTGCTATGAACTGGCAAAACAGCAGAATCCCCTTGACAATCTTGATTTCTCAAGGGAAATGAGAGAACACTATACACCATCCAAGATATTAAAATATTGTCAAGGCCCAACGCGGCTGAATACTCTGAGGAGATGGCCTGTGAGGTGCCGCCTTTCAACTTTTCCCCCTTAGTATGGTGGTCATTAACATGTGGGAGACTGCGGAGGGGGGTCATTTTTTTAATTGGGAACTGATATGCTTTTACTCAATTCGGGAACCTCACAAGCCAAATTTGTAGTATTTTGCACGAATTGCAAGAGATGTTTACAAGTCGACGGTTGAAGTGGAAGCTCGTATTGAGTTTGCTAGAGAATGATTTGCCAAGTCTTCGATAGCTCAGTTGGTAGAGCGGAGGACTGTAGTGGTAAAACAGGCATCCTTAGGTGGCTGGTTCAAATCCGGCTCGAAGGACTTTTGCCAAATGCACATTTTATTGAATACTTGGAAAGTAAAATACTTGGAAAGTAAAATAACAGACAATTTATAATTATATTATATTTCATCACTGAAAATAGATGCCTTTTGCTTTGAGGCTGTGGCCACGTTATTTTTCTGTCCAACACGAATCTTCATTGGTTTCCTGTCAGGTGTTTTGGATCCCCATCTCTTGCTATGAACTGGCAAAACAGCAGAATCCCCTTAACAATCTTGATTTCTCAAGGGAAATGAGAGAACACTATACACCATCCAAGATATTAAAATATTGTCAAGGCCCAACACGGCTGAATACTCTGAGGAGATGGCCTGTGAGGCGCCGCCTTTCAACTTTTCCCCCTTAGTATGGTGGTCATTAACATGCGGGAGACTGCGGAGGGGGTCATTTTTTTAATTGGGAACTGATGTGCTTTTACTCAATTCGGGAACCTCACAAGCCAAATTTGTAGTATTTTGCACGAATTGCAAGAGATGTTTACGAGTCGACGGTTGAAGTGGAAGCTCGTATTGAGTTTGCTAGAGAAAGATTTGCCAAGCCTTCGATAGCTCAGTTGGTAGAGCGGAGGACTGTAGTGGTAAAACAGGCATCCTTAGGTCGCTGGTTCAAATCCGGCTCGAAGGACTTTTGCCAAATGCAAATTTTATTGAATACTTGGAAAGTAAAATACTTGGAAAGTAAAATAACAGACAATTTATAATTATATTATATTTCATCACTGAAAATAGATGCCTTTTGCTTTGAGGCTGTGGCCACGTTATTTTTCTGTCCGACACCAATCTTCGTTGGTTTCCTGTGAGGTGTTTTGGATCCCCATCTCTTGCTATGAACTGACAAAACAGCAGAATCCCCTTGACAATCTTGATTTCTCAAGGGAAATGGGAAAACACCATACACCATCCAAGATATTAAAATATTGTCAAGGCCGAACACTGATGAATACTCTGAGGAGATGTCCTGTGAGGCGCCGCCTTTCAACTTTTCCTCCTTAGTATGGTGGTCAGTAACATGCGGGAGACTGCGGAGGCGGTCATTTTTTTAATTTGGAACTGATGTGCTTTTACTCAATTCGGGAACCTCACAAGCCAAATTTGTAGTATTTTGCACGAATTGCAAGAGATGTTTGCATGTCGACGGTTGAAGTGGAAGCTCGAATTGAGCTTGCTAGAGAACGGTTTGCCAAGCCTTTGATAGCTCAGTCGGTAGAGGAGAGGACTGTAGTGGTAAAACAGGCATCCTTAGGTCGCTGGTTCAAATCCGGCTCGAAGGACTTTTGCCAAATGCAAATTTTATTGAATACTTGGAAAGTAAAATACTTGGAAAATAACATAACAGACAATTTATAATTATATTATATTTCATCACTGAAAATAGATGCCTTTTGCTTTGAGGCTGTGGCCACATTATTTTTCTGTCCAACACCAATCTTCTTTGGTTTCCTGTGAGGTGTTTTTTTGATCCCCATCTCTTGCTATGAACTGGCAAAACAGCATAATCCCCTTGACAATCTTGATTTCTCAAGGAAAATGAGAGAACACTATAAACCATCCAAGATATTAAAATATTGTCAAGGCCCAACGGGGCTGAATACTCTGAGGAGATGGCCTGTGAGGCGCCGCCTTTCAAATTTTCCCCCTTAGTATGGTGGTCAGTAACATGCGGGAGACTGCGGAGGGGGTCATTTTTTAAATTGGGAACTGATGTGCTTTTACTCAATTCGGGAACCTCACAAGCCAAATTTGTAGTATTTTGCACGAATTGCAAGAGATGTTTACAAGTCGACGGTTGAAGTGGAAGCTCGTATTGAGTTTGCTAGAGAACGATTTGCCAAGCCTTCGATAGCTCAGTTGGTAGAGCGGAGGACTGTAGTGGTAAAACAGGCATCCTTAGTTGGCTGGTTCAAATCCGGCTCGAAGGACTTTTGCCAAATGCACATTTTATTGAATACTTGGAAAGTAAAATACTTGGAAAGTAAAATAACAGACCATTTATAATTATATTATATTTCATCACTGAAAATAGATGCCATTTGCTTTGAGGCTGTGGCCATGTTATTTTTCTGTCCGACACCAATCTTCGTTGGTTTCCTGTGAGGTATTTTGGATCCCCATCTCTTGCTATGAACTGACAAAACAGCAGAATCCCCTTGACAATCTTGATTTCTCAAGGGAAATGGGAGAACACTATACACCATCCAAGATATTAAAATATTGTCAAGGCCGAACACTGATGAATACTTTGAGGAGATGGCCTGTGAGGCGCCGCCTTTCAACTTTTCCTCCTTAGTATGGTGGTCAGTAACATGCGGGAGACTGCGGAGGGGGTCATTTTTTTAATTGTGAACTGATGTGCTTTTACTCAATTCGGGAACCTCACAAGCCAAATTTGTAGTATTTTGCACGAATTGCAAGAGATGTTTGAATGTCGACGGTTGAAGTGGAAACTCGTATTGAGCTTGCTAGAGACTGATTTGCCAAGCCTTTGATAGCTCAGTTGGTACAGCGGAGGACTGTAGTGGTAAAACAGGCATCCTTAGGTCGCTGGTTCAAATCCGGCTCAAAGGACTTTTGCCAAATGCACATTTTATTGAATACTTGGAAAGTAAAATACTTGGAATGTAAAATAACAGACAATTTATAATTATATTATATTTCATCACTGAAAATAGATGCCTTTTGCTTTGAGGCTGTGGCCACGTTATTTTTCTGTCCAACACGAATCTTCATTGGTTTCCTGTCAGGTGTTTTGGATCCCCATCTCTTGCTATGAACTGGCAAAACAGCAGAATCCCCTTGACAATCTTGATTTCTCAAGGGAAATGAGAGAACACTATACACCATCCAAGATATTAAAATATTGTCAAGGCCCAACACGGCTGAATACTCTGAGGAGATGGCCTGTGAGGCGCCGCCTTTCAACTTTTCCCCCTTAGTATGGTGGTCAGTAACATGCGGGAGACTGCGGAGGGGGTCATTTTTTTAATTGGGAACTGATATGCTTTTACTCAATTCGGGAACCTCACAAGCCAAATTTGTAGTATTTTGCACGAATTGCAAGAGATGTTTACAAGTCGACGGTTGAAGTGGAAGCTCGTATTGAGTTTGCTAGAGAACAATTTGCCAAGCCTTCGATAGCTCAGTTGGTAGAGCCGAGGACTGTAGTGGTATAACAGGCATCCTTAGGTGGCTGGTTCAAATCCGGCTCGAAGGACTTTTGCCAAATGCACATTTTATTGAATACTTGGAAAGTAAAATACTTGGAAAGTAAAATAACAGACAATTTATAATTATATTATATTTCATCACTGAAAATAGATGCCTTTTGCTTTGAGGCTGTGGCCACGTTATTTTTCTGTCCGACACCAATCTTCGTTGGTTTCCTGTGAGGTATTTTGGATCCCCATCTCTTGCTATGAACTGACAAAACAGCAGAATCCCCTTGACAATCTTGATTTCTCAAGGGAAATGGGAGAACACTATACACCATCCAAGATATTAAAATATTGTCAAGGCCGAACACTGATGAATACTCTGAGGAGATGGCCTGTGAGGCGCCGCCTTTCAACTTTTCCTCCTTTGTATGGTGGTCAGTAACATCCGGGAGACTGCGGAGGGGTTCATTTTTTTAATTGTGAACTAATGTGCTTTTACTCAATTCGGGAACCTCACAAGCCAAATTTGTAGTATTTTGCACGAATTGCAAGAGATGTTTGAATGTCGACGGTTGAAGTGGAAGCTCGTATTGAGCTTGCTAGAGACTGATTTGCCAAGCCTTCGATAGCTCAGTTGGTAGAGCGCAGGACTGTAGTGGTAAAACAGGCATCCTTAGGTCGCTGGTTCAAATCTGGCTCGAAGGACTTTTGCCAAATGCACATTTTATTGAATACTTGGAAAGTAAAATACTTGGAAAGTAAAATAACAGACAATTTATAATTATATTATATTTCATCACTGAAAATAGATGCCTTTTGCTTTGAGGCTGTGGCCACGTTATGTTTCTGTCCAACACGAATCTTCATTGGTTTCATGTGAGGTGTTTTGGATCCCCATCTCTTGCTATGAACTGGCAAAACAGCAGAATCCCCTTGACAATCTTGATTTCTCAAGGGAAATGAGAGAACACTATACACCATCCAAGATATTAAAATATTGTCAAGGCCCAACACGGCTGAATACTCTGAGGAGATGGCCTGTGAGGCGCCGCCTGTCAAATTTTCCCCCTTAGTATGGTGGTCAGTAACATGCGGGAGACTGCGGAGGGGGTCATTTTTTTAATTGGGAACTGATGTGCTTTTACTCAATTCGGGAACCTCACAAGCCAAATTTGTAGTATTTTGCACGAATTGCAAGAGATGTTTACAAGTCGACGGTTGAAGTGGAAGCTCGTATTGAGTTTGCTAGAGAATGATTTGCCAAGCCTTCGATAGCTCGTCGCTGGTTCAAATCCGGCTCAAAGGACTTTTGCCAAATGCACATTTTATTGAATACTTGGAAAGTAAAATACTTGGAAAGTAAAATAACAGACAATTTATAATTATATTATATTTCATCACTGAAAATAGATGCCTTTTGCTTTGAGGCTGTGGCCACGTTATTTTTCTGTCCGGCACCAATCTTCGTTGGTTTCCTGTGAGGTATTTTGGATCCCTATCTCTTGCTATGAACTGACAAAACAGCAGAATCCCCTTGACAATCTTGATTTCTCAAGGGAAATTGGAGAACACTATACACCATCCAAGATATTAAAATATTGTCAAGGCCGAACACTGATGAATACTCTGAGGACATGGCCTGTGAGGCGCCGCCTTTCAACTTTTCCTCCTTAGTATGGTGGTCAGTAACATGCGGGAGACTGCGGAGGGGGTCATTTTTTTAATTGTGAACTGATGTGCTTTTACTCAATTCGGGAACCTCACAAGCCAAATTTGTAGTATTTTGCACGAATTGCAAGAGATGTTTGAATGTCGACGGTTGAAGTGGAAACTCGTATTGAGCTTGCGAGAGACTGATTTGCCATCCTTTGATAGCTCAGTTGGTTGAGCGGAGGACTGTAGTGGTAAAACAGGCATCCTTAGGTCGCTGGTTCAAATCCGGCTCAAAGGACTTTTGCCAAATGCACATTTTATTGAATACTTGGAAAGTAAAATACTTGGAAAGTAAAATAACAGACAATTTATAATTATATTATATTTCATTACTGAAAATAGATGCCTTTTGCTTTGAGGCTGTGGCCACGTTATTTTTCTGTCCAACACGAATCTTCATTGGTTTCCTGTCAGGTGTTTTGGATCCCCATCTCTTGCTATGAACTGGCAAAACAGCAGAATCCCCTTGACAATCTTGATTTCTCAAGGGAAATGAGAGAACACTATACACCATCCAAGATATTAAAATATTGTCAAGGCCCAACACGGCTGAATACTCTGAGGAGATGGCCTGTGAGGCGCCGCCTTTCAACTTTTCCCCCTTGGTATGGTGGTCAGTAACATGCGGGAGACTGCGGAGGGGGTCATTTTTTTAATTGGGAACTGATATGCTTTTACTCAATTCGGGAACCTCACAAGCCAAATTTGTAGTATTTTGCACGAATTGCAAGAGATGTTTACAAGTCGACGGTTGAATTGGAAGCTCGTATTGAGTTTGCTAGAGAACGATTTGCCAAGCCTTCGATAGCTCCGTTGGTAGAGCGGAGGACTGTAGTGGTAAAACAGGCATCCTTAGTTGGCTGGTTCAAATCCGGCTCGAAGGACTTTTGCCAAATGCACATTTTATTGAATACTTGGAAAGTAAAATACTTGGAAAGTAAAATAACAGACAATTTATAATTATATTATATTTCATCACTGAAAATAGATGCCTTTTGCTTTGAGGCTGTGGCCACGTTATTTTTCTGTCCGACACCAATCTTCGTTGGTTTCCTGTGAGGTATTTTGGATCCCCATCTCTTGCTATGAACTGACAAAACAGCAGAATCCCCTTGACAATCTTGATTTCTCAAGGGAAATGGGAGAACACTATACACCATCCAAGATATTAAAATATTGTCAAGGCCGAACACTGATGAATACTCTGAGGAGATGGCCTGTGAGGCGCCGCCTTTCAACTTTTCCTCCTTTGTATGGTGGTCAGTAACATCCGGGAGACTGCGGAGGGGGTCATTTTTTTAATTGTGAACTGATGTGCTTTTACTCAATTCGGGAACCTCACAAGCCAAATTTGTAGTATTTTGCACGAATTGCAAGAGATGTTTGAATGTCGACGGTTGAAGTGGAAGCTCGTATTGAGCTTGCTAGAGACTGATTTGCCAAGCCTTCGATAGCTCAGTTGGTAGAGCGCAGGACTGTAGTGGTAAAACAGGCATCCTTAGGTCGCTGGTTCAAATCTGGCTCGAAGGACTTTTGCCAAATGCACATTTTATTGAATACTTGGAAAGTAAAATACTTGGAAAGTAAAATAACAGACAATTTATAATTATATTATATTTCATCACTGAAAATAGATGCCTTTTGCTTTGAGGCTGTGGCCACGTTATGTTTCTGTCCAACACGAATCTTCATTGGTTTCATGTGAGGTGTTTTGGATCCCCATCTCTTGCTATGAACTGGCAAAACAGCAGAATCCCCTTGACAATCTTGATTTCTCAAGGGAAATGAGAGAACACTATACACCATCCAAGATATTAAAATATTGTCAAGGCCCAACACGGCTGAATACTCTGAGGAGATGGCCTGTGAGGCGCCGCCTGTCAAATTTTCCCCCTTAGTATGGTGGTCAGTAACATGCGGGAGACTGCGGAGGGGGTCATTTTTTTAATTGGGAACTGATGTGCTTTTACTCAATTCGGGAACCTCACAAGCCAAATTTGTAGTATTTTGCACGAATTGCAAGAGATGTTTACAAGTCGACGGTTGAAGTGGAAGCTCGTATTGAGTTTGCTAGAGAATGATTTGCCAAGCCTTCGATAGCTCGTCGCTGGTTCAAATCCGGCTCAAAGGACTTTTGCCAAATGCACATTTTATTGAATACTTGGAAAGTAAAATACTTGGAAAGTAAAATAACAGACAATTTATAATTATATTATATTTCATCACTGAAAATAGATGCCTTTTGCTTTGAGGCTGTGGCCACGTTATTTTTCTGTCCGGCACCAATCTTCGTTGGTTTCCTGTGAGGTATTTTGGATCCCTATCTCTTGCTATGAACTGACAAAACAGCAGAATCCCCTTGACAATCTTGATTTCTCAAGGGAAATTGGAGAACACTATACACCATCCAAGATATTAAAATATTGTCAAGGCCGAACACTGATGAATACTCTGAGGACATGGCCTGTGAGGCGCCGCCTTTCAACTTTTCCTCCTTAGTATGGTGGTCAGTAACATGCGGGAGACTGCGGAGGGGGTCATTTTTTTAATTGTGAACTGATGTGCTTTTACTCAATTCGGGAACCTCACAAGCCAAATTTGTAGTATTTTGCACGAATTGCAAGAGATGTTTGAATGTCGACGGTTGAAGTGGAAACTCGTATTGAGCTTGCGAGAGACTGATTTGCCATCCTTTGATAGCTCAGTTGGTTGAGCGGAGGACTGTAGTGGTAAAACAGGCATCCTTAGGTCGCTGGTTCAAATCCGGCTCAAAGGACTTTTGCCAAATGCACATTTTATTGAATACTTGGAAAGTAAAATACTTGGAAAGTAAAATAACAGACAATTTATAATTATATTATATTTCATTACTGAAAATAGATGCCTTTTGCTTTGAGGCTGTGGCCACGTTATTTTTCTGTCCAACACGAATCTTCATTGGTTTCCTGTCAGGTGTTTTGGATCCCCATCTCTTGCTATGAACTGGCAAAACAGCAGAATCCCCTTGACAATCTTGATTTCTCAAGGGAAATGAGAGAACACTATACACCATCCAAGATATTAAAATATTGTCAAGGCCCAACACGGCTGAATACTCTGAGGAGATGGCCTGTGAGGCGCCGCCTTTCAACTTTTCCCCCTTGGTATGGTGGTCAGTAACATGCGGGAGACTGCGGAGGGGGTCATTTTTTTAATTGGGAACTGATATGCTTTTACTCAATTCGGGAACCTCACAAGCCAAATTTGTAGTATTTTGCACGAATTGCAAGAGATGTTTACAAGTCGACGGTTGAATTGGAAGCTCGTATTGAGTTTGCTAGAGAACGATTTGCCAAGCCTTCGATAGCTCCGTTGGTAGAGCGGAGGACTGTAGTGGTAAAACAGGCATCCTTAGTTGGCTGGTTCAAATCCGGCTCGAAGGACTTTTGCCAAATGCACATTTTATTGAATACTTGGAAAGTAAAATACTTGGAAAGTAAAATAACAGACAATTTATAATTATATTATATTTCATCACTGAAAATAGATGCCTTTTGCTTTGAGGCTGTGGCCACGTTATTTTTCTGTCCGACACCAATCTTCGTTGGTTTCCTGTGAGGTATTTTGGATCCCCATCTCTTGCTATGAACTGACAAAACAGCAGAATCCCCTTGACAATCTTGATTTCTCAAGGGAAATGGGAGAACACTATACACCATCCAAGATATTAAAATATTGTCAAGGCCGAACACTGATGAATACTCTGAGGAGATGGCCTGTGAGGCGCCGCCTTTCAACTTTTCCTCCTTTGTATGGTGGTCAGTAACATCCGGGAGACTGCGGAGGGGGTCATTTTTTTAATTGTGAACTGATGTGCTTTTACTCAATTCGGGAACCTCACAAGCCAAATTTGTAGTATTTTGCACGAATTGCAAGAGATGTTTGAATGTCGACGGTTGAAGTGGAAGCTCGTATTGAGCTTGCTAGAGACTGATTTGCCAAGCCTTCGATAGCTCAGTTGGTAGAGCGCAGGACTGTAGTGGTAAAACAGGCATCCTTATGTCGCTGGTTCAAATCTGGCTCGAAGGACTTTTGCCAAATGCACATTTTATTGAATACTTGGAAAGTAAAATACTTGGAAAGTAAAATAACAGACAATTTATAATTATATTATATTTCATCACTGAAAATAGATGCTTTTTGCTTTGAGGCTGTCGCCACGTTATTTTTCTGTCCAACACAAATCTTCATTGGTTTCCTGTCAGGTGTTTTGGATCCCCATCTCTTGCTATGAACTGGCAAAACAGCAGAATCCCCTTGACAATCTTGATTTCTCAAGGGAAATGAGAGAACACTATACACCATCCAAGATATTAAAATATTGTCAAGGCCCAACGCGGCTGAATACTCTGAGGAAATGGCCTGTGAGGTGCCGCCTTTCAACTTTTCCCCCTTAGTATGGTGGTCATTAACATGTGGGAGACTGCGGAGGGGGGTCATTTTTTTAATTGGGAACTGATATGCTTTTACTCAATTCGGGAACCTCACAAGCCAAATTTGTAGTATTTTGCACGAATTGCAAGAGATGTTTACAAGTCGACGGTTGAAGTGGAAGCTCGTATTGAGTTTGCTAGAGAATGAGTTGCCAAGTCTTCGATAGCTCAGTTGGTAGAGCGGAGGACTGTAGTGGTAAAACAGGCATCCTTAGGTGGCTGGTTCAAATCCGGCTCGAAGGACTTTTGCCAAATGCACATTTTATTGAATACTTGGAAAGTAAAATACTTGGAAAGTAAAATAACAGACAATTTATAATTATATTATATTTCATCACTGAAAATAGATGCCTTTTGCTTTGAGGCTGTGGCCACGTTATTTTTCTGTCCAACACGAATCTTCATTGGTTTCCTGTCAGGTGTTTTGGATCCCCATCTCTTGCTATGAACTGGCAAAACAGCAGAATCCCCTTAACAATCTTGATTTCTCAAGGGAAATGAGAGAACACTATACACCATCCAAGATATTAAAATATTGTCAAGGCCCAACACGGCTGAATACTCTGAGGAGATGGCCTGTGAGGCGCCGCCTTTCAACTTTTCCCCCTTAGTATGGTGGTCATTAACATGCGGGAGACTGCGGAGGGGGTCATTTTTTTAATTGGGAACTGATGTGCTTTTACTCAATTCGGGAACCTCACAAGCCAAATTTGTAGTATTTTGCACGAATTGCAAGAGATGTTTACGAGTCGACGGTTGAAGTGGAAGCTCGTATTGAGTTTGCTAGAGAAAGATTTGCCAAGCCTTCGATAGCTCAGTTGGTAGAGCGGAGGACTGTAGTGGTAAAACAGGCATCCTTAGGTCGCTGGTTCAAATCCGGCTCGAAGGACTTTTGCCAAATGCAAATTTTATTGAATACTTGGAAAGTAAAATACTTGGAAAGTAAAATAACAGACAATTTATAATTATATTATATTTCATCACTGAAAATAGATGCCTTTTGCTTTGAGGCTGTGGCCACGTTATTTTTCTGTCTGACACCAATCTTCGTTGGTTTCCTGTGAGGTGTTTTGGATCCCCATCTCTTGCTATGAACTGACAAAACAGCAGAATCCCCTTGACAATCTTGATTTCTCAAGGGAAATGGGAAAACACCATACACCATCCAAGATATTAAAATATTGTCAAGGCCGAACACTGATGAATACTCTGAGGAGATGTCCTGTGAGGCGCCGCCTTTCAACTTTTCCTCCTTAGTATGGTGGTCAGTAACATGCGGGAGACTGCGGAGGCGGTCATTTTTTTAATTTGGAACTGATGTGCTTTTACTCAATTCGGGAACCTCACAAGCCAAATTTGTAGTATTTTGCACGAATTGCAAGAGATGTTTGCATGTCGACGGTTGAAGTGGAAGCTCGAATTGAGCTTGCTAGAGAAAGGTTTGCCAAGCCTTTGATAGCTCAGTTGGTAGAGGAGAGGACTGTAGTGGTAAAACAGGCATCCTTAGGTCGCTGGTTCAAATCCGGCTCGAAGGACTTTTGCCAAATGCAAATTTTATTGAATACTTGGAAAGTAAAATACTTGGAAAATAACATAACAGACAATTTATAATTATATTATATTTCATCACTGAAAATAGATGCCTTTTGCTTTGAGGCTGTGGCCACATTATTTTTCTGTCCAACACCAATCTTCTTTGGTTTCCTGTGAGGTGTTTTTTTGATCCCCATCTCTTGCTATGAACTGGCAAAACAGCATAATCCCCTTGACAATCTTGATTTCTCAAGGAAAATGAGAGAACACTATACACCATCCAAGATATTAAAATATTGTCAAGGCCCAACGGGGCTGAATACTCTGAGGAGATGGCCTGTGAGGCGCCGCCTTTCAAATTTTCCCCCTTAGTATGGTGGTCAGTAACATGCGGGAGACTGCGGAGGGGGTCATTTTTTTAATTGGGAACTGATGTGCTTTTACTCAATTCGGGAACCTCACAAGCCAAATTTGTAGTATTTTGCACGAATTGCAAGAGATGTTTACAAGTCGACGGTTGAAGTGGAAGCTCGTATTGAGTTTGCTAGAGAACGATTTGCCAAGCCTTCGATAGCTCAGTTGGTAGAGCGGAGGACTGTAGTGGTAAAACAGGCATCCTTAGTTGGCTGGTTCAAATCCGGCTCGAAGGACTTTTGCCAAATGCACATTTTATTGAATACTTGGAAAGTAAAATACTTGGAAAGTAAAATAACAGACAATTTATAATTATATTATATTTCATCACTGAAAATAGATGCCTTTTGCTTTGAGGCTGTGGCCACGTTATTTTTCTGTCCGACACCAATCTTCGTTGGTTTCCTGTGAGGTATTTTGGATCCCCATCTCTTGCTATGAACTGACAAAACAGCAGAATCCCCTTGACAATCTTGATTTATTAAGGGAAATGGGAGAACACTATACACCATCCAAGATATTAAA
This sequence comes from Ambystoma mexicanum, assembly GCF_040938575.1. Taxonomy (NCBI): domain Eukaryota; kingdom Metazoa; phylum Chordata; class Amphibia; order Caudata; family Ambystomatidae; genus Ambystoma; species Ambystoma mexicanum. The sequence goes on along the minus strand of NC_090921.1, from coordinate 1,028,833,432 downwards.
ATATTGTCAAGGCCGAACACTGATGAATACTCTGAGGAGATGGCCTGTGAGGCGCCGCCTTTCAACTTTTCCTCCTTAGTATGGTGGTCAGTAACATGCGGGAGACTGCGGAGGGGGTCATTTTTTTAATTGTGAACTGATGTGCTTTTACTCAATTCGGGAACCTCACAAGCCAAATTTGTAGTATTTTGCACGAATTGCAAGAGATGTTTGAATGTCGACGGTTGAAGTGGAAGCTCGTATTGAGCTTGCTAGAGACTGATTTGGCAAGCCTTCGATAGCTCAGTTGGTAGAGCGCAGGACTGTAGTGGTAAAACAGGCATCCTTAGGTCGCTGGTTCAAATCTGGCTCGAAGGACTTTTGCCAAATGCACATTTTATTGAATACTTGGAAAGTAAAATACTTGGAAAGTAAAATAACAGACAATTTATAATTATATTATATTTCATCACTAAAAATAGATGCTTTTTGCTTTGAGGCTGTCGCCACGTTATTTTTCTGTCCAACACAAATCTTCATTGGTTTCCTGTGAGGTGTTTTGGATCCCCATCTCATGCTATGAACTGGCAAAACAGCAGAATCCCCTTGAAAATCTTGATTTCTCAAGGGAAATGAGAGAACACTATTCACCATCCAAGATATTAAAATATTGTCAAGGCCCAACACGGCTGAATACTCTGAGGAGATGGCCTGTGAGGCGCGCCTTTCAACTTTTCCCCCTTAGTATGGTGGTCAGTAACATGCGGGAGACTGCGGAGGGGGTCATTTTTTTAATTGGGAACTGATGTGCTTTTACTCAATTCGGGAACCTCACAAGCCAAATTTGTAGTATTTTGCACGAATTGCAAGAGATGTTTGCATGTCGACGGTTGAAGTGGAAGCTCGAATTGAGCTTGCTAGAGAACGGTTTGCCAAGCCTTTGATAGCTCAGTTGGTAGAGGAGAGGACTGTAGTGGTAAAACAGGCATCCTTAGGTCGCTGGTTCAAATCCGGCTCGAAGGACTTTTGCCAAATGCAAATTTTATTGAATACTTGGAAAGTAAAATACTTGGAAAATAACATAACAGACAATTTATAATTATATTATATTTCATCACTGAAAATAGATGCCTTTTGCTTTGAGGCTGTGGCCACATTATTTTTCTGTCCAACACCAATCTTCTTTGGTTTCCTGTGAGGTGTTTTTTTGATCCCCATCTCTTGCTATGAACTGGCAAAACAGCATAATCCCCTTGACAATCTTGATTTCTCAAGGAAAATGAGAGAACACTATACACCATCCAAGATATTAAAATATTGTCAAGGCCCAACGGGGCTGAATACTCTGAGGAGATGGCCTGTGAGGCGCCGCCTTTCAAATTTTCCCCCTTAGTATGGTGGTCAGTAACATGCGGGAGACTGCGGAGGGGGTCATTTTTTTAATTGGGAACTGATGTGCTTTTACTCAATTCGGGAACCTCACAAGCCAAATTAGTAGTATTTTGCACGAATTGCAAGAGATGTTTACAAGTCGACGGTTGAAGTGGAAGCTCGTATTGAGTTTGCTAGAGAATGATTTGCCAAGCCTTCGATAGCTCAGCTGGTAGAGGAGGACTGTAGTGGTACAACAGGCATCCTTAGGTTGCTGGTTCAAATCCGGCTCGAAGGACTTTTGCCAAATGCAAATTTTATTGAATACTTGGAAAGTAAAATACTTGGAAAGTAAAATAACAGACAATTTATAATTATATTATATTTCATCACTGAAAATAGATGCCTTTTGCTTTGAGGCTGTGGCCACGTTATATTTCTGTCCAACACGAATCTTCATTGGTTTCATGTGAGGTGTTTTGGATCCCCATCTCTTGCTATGAACTGGCAAAACAGCAGAATCCCCTTGACAATCTTGATTTCTCAAGGGAAATGAGAGAACACTATACACCATCCAAGATATTAAAATATTGTCAAGGCCCAACACGGCTGAATACTCTGAGGAGATGGCCTGTGAGGCGCCGCCTTTCAAATTTTCCCCCTTAGTATGGTGGTCAGTAACATGCGGGAGACTGCGGAGGGGGTCATTTTTTTAATTGTGAACTGATGTGCTTATACTCAATTCGGGAACCTCACAAGCCAAATTTGTAGTATTTTGTACGAATTGCAAGAGATGTTTGAATGTCGACGGTTGAAGTGGAAGCTCGTATTGAGCTTGCTAGAGACTGATTTGCCAAGCCTTCGATAGCTCAGTTGGTAGAGCAGAGGACTGTAGTGGTAAAACAGGCATCCTTAGGTCGCTGGTTCAAATCCAGATTGAAGGACTTTTGCCAAATGCAAATTTTATTGAATACTTGGAAAGTAAAATGCTTGGAAAATAAAATAACAGACAATTTATAATTATATTATATTTCATCACTGAAAATAGATTCCTTTTGCTTTGAGGCTGTGGCCACGTTATGTTTCTGTCCGACACCAATCTTTGTTGGTTTCCTGTGAGGTGTTTTGGATCCCCATCTCTTGCTATGAACTGACAAAACAGCAGAATCCCCTTGACAATTTTGATTTCTCAAGGGAAATGGGAGAACACTATACACCATCCAAGATATTAAAATATTGTCAAGGCCCAACACGGCTGAATACTCTGAGGAGATGGCCTGTGAGGCGCGCCTTTCAACTTTTCCCCCTTAGTATGGTGGTCAGTAACATGCGGGAGACTGCGGAGGGGGTCATTTTTTTAATTGGGAACTGATGTGCTTTTACTCAATTCGGGAACCTCACAAGCTAAATTTGTAGTATTTTGCACGAATTGCAATAGATGTTTGCATGTCGACGGTTGAAGTGGAAGCTCGTATTGAGCTTGCTAGAGACTGATTTGCCAAGCCTTCGATAGCTCAGTTGGTAGAGCGGAGGACTGTCGTGGTAAAACTGGCATCCTTAGGTCGCTGGTTGAAATCCGGATTGAAGGACTTTTGCCAAATGCACATTTTATTGAATACTTGGAAAGTAAAATACTTGGAAAGTAAAATAACAGACAATTTATAATTATATTATATTTCATCACTGAAAATAGATACCTTTTGCTTTGAGGCTGTGGCCACGTTATTTTTCTGTCCGACACCAATCTTCGTTGGTTTACTGTGAGGTATTTTGGATCCCCATCTCTTGCTATGAACTGACAAAACAGCAGAATCCCCTTAACAATCTTGATTTCTCAAGGGAAATGGGAGAACACTATACACCATCCAAGATATTAAAATATTGTCAAGGCCCAACACTGATGAATACTCTGAGGAGATGGCCTGTGAGGCGCCGCCTTTCAACTTTTCCTCCTTAGTATGGTGGTCAGTAACATGCGGGAGACTGCGGAGGGGGTCATTTTTTTAATTGTGAACTGATGTGCTTTTACTCAATTCGGGAACCTCACAAGCCAAATTTGTAGTATTTTGCACGAATTGCAAGAGATGTTTGAATGTCGACGGTTGAAGTGGAAGCTCGTATTGAGCTTGCTAGAGACTGGTTTGCCAAGCCTTGGATAGCTCAGTTGGTACAGCGGAGGACTGTAGTGGTAAAACAGGCATCCTTAGGTCGCTGGTTCAAATCCAGCTCGAAGGACTTTTGCCAAATGCACATTTTATTGAATACTTGGAAAGTAAAATACTTGGAAAGTAAAATAACAGCCAATTTATAATTATATTATATTTCATCACTGAAAATAAATGCCTTTTGCTTTGAGGCTGTGACCATGTTATTTTTCTGTCCAACACGAATCTTCATTGGTTTCCTGTGAGGTGTTTTGGATCCCCATCTCATGCTATGAACTGGCAAAACAGCAGAATCCCCTTGAAAATCTTGATTTCTCAAGGGAAATGAGAGAACACTATTCACCATCCAAGATATTAAAATATTGTCAAGGCCCAACGCGGCTGAATGCTCTGAGGAGATGGCCTGTGAGGTGCCGCCTTTCAACTTTTCCCCCTTAGTATGGTGGTCAGTAACATGCGGGAGACTGCGGAGGGGGTCATTTTTTTAATTGGGAACTGATGTGCTTTTACTCAATTCGGGAACCTCACAAGCCAAATTTGTAGTATTTTGCACGAATTGCAAGAGATGTTTATGAGTCGACGGTTGAAGTGGAAGCTCGTATTGAGTTTGCTAGAGAATGATTTGCCAAGCCTTCGATAGCTCAGTTGGTAGAGCGGAGGACTGTAGTGGTAAAACAGGCATCCTTAGGTCGCTGGTTCAAATCCGGCTCGAAGGACTTTTGCCAAATGCACATTTTATTGAATACTTGGAAAGTAAAATACTTGGAAAGTAAAATAACAGACAATTTATAATTATATTATATTTCATCACTGAAAATAGATGCCTTTTGCTTTGAGGCTGTGGCCACGTTATTTTTCTGTCCAACACGAATCTTCATTGGTTTCCTGTGAGGTGTTTTGGATCCCCATCTCTTGCTATGAACTGGCAAAACAGCAGAATCCCCTTGACAATCTTGATTTCTCAAGGGAAATGAGAGAACACTATACACCATCCAAGATATTAAAATATTGTCAAGGCCCAACACCGCTGAATACTCTGAGGAGATGGCCTGTGAGGTGTCGCCTTTCAACTTTTCCCCCTTAGTATGGTGGTCAGTAACATGCGGGAGACTGCGGAGGGGGTCATTTTTTTAATTGGGAACTGATGTGCTTTTACTCAATTCGGGAACCTCACAAGCCAAGTTTGCTAGAGAATGATTTGCCAAGCCTTTGATAGCTCAGTTGGTAGAGCGGAGGACAGTAGTGGTAAAACAGGCATCCTTAGGTCGCTGGTTCAAATCCGGCTCGAAGGACTTTTGCCAAGTGCACATTTTATTGAATACTTGGAAAGTAAAATACTTGGAAAGTAAAATAACAGACAATTTATAATTATATTATATTTCATCACTGAAAATAGATGCCTTTTGATTTGAGGCTGTGGCCACGTTATTTTTCTGTCCGACACCAATCTTCGTTGGTTTCCTGTGAGGTGTTTTGGATCCCCATCTCTTGCTATGAACTGACAAAACAGCAGAATCCCCTTGACAATCTTGATTTCTCAAGGGAAATGGGAGAACACTATACATCATCCAAGATATTAAAATATTGTCAAGGCCCAACACGGCTGAATACTCTGAGGAGATGGCCTGTGAGGCGCCGCCTTTCAAGTTTTCCCCCTTAGTATGGTGGTCAGTAACATGCAGGAGACTGCAGAGGGGGTCATTTTTTTAATTGGGAACTGATGTGCTTTTACTCAATTCGGGAACCTCACAAGCAAATTTGTAGTATTTTGCACGAATTGCAAGAGATGTTTACAAGTCGACGGTTGAAGTGGAAGCTCGTATTGAGTTTGCTAGAGAATGATTTGCCAAGCCTTCGATAGCTCAGTTGGTAGAGCGGAGGACTGTAGTGGTAAAACAGGCATCCTTAGGTCGCTGGTTCAAATCCGGCTCGAAGGACTTTTGCCAAATGCAAATTTTATTGAATACTTGGAAAGTAAAATACTTGGAAAATAAAATAACAGACAATTTATAATTATATTATATTTCATCACTGAAAATAGATGCCTTTTGCTTTGAGGCTGTGGCCACGTTATGTTTCTGTCCAACACCAATCTTCATTGTTTTCCTGTGAGGTGTTTTGGATCCCCATCTCTTGCTATGAACTGGCAAAACAGCAGAATCCCCTTGACAATCTTGATTTCTCAAGGGAAATGGGAGAACACTATACACCATCCAAGATATTAAAATATTGTCAAGGCCGAACACTGATGAATACTCTGAGATGGCCTGTGAGGCGCCGCCTTTCAACTTTTCCTCCTTAGTATGGTGGTCAGTAACATGCGGGAGACTGCGGAGGGGGTCATTTTTTTAATTGGGAACTGATATGCTTTTACTCAATTCGGGAACCTCACAAGCCAAATTTGTAGTATTTTGCACGAATTGCAAGAGATGTTTACAAGTCGACGGTTGAAGTGGAAGCTTGTATTGAGTTTGCTAGAAAATGATTTGCCAAGCCTTCGATAGCTCAGTTGGTAGAGCGGAGGACTGTAGTGGTAAAACAGGCATCCTTAGGTCGCTGGTTCAAATCCGGCTCGAAGGACTTTTGCCAAATGCAAATTTTATTGAATACTTGGAAAGTAAAATACTTGGAAAATAACATAACAGACAATTTATAATTATATTATATTTCATCACTGAAAATAGATGCCTTTTGCTTTGAGGCTGTGGCCACATTATTTTTCTGTCCAACACCAATCTTCTTTGGTTTCCTGTGAGGTGTTTTTTTGATCCCCATCTCTTGCTATGAACTGGCAAAACAGCATAATCCCCTTGACAATCTTGATTTCTCAAGGAAAATGAGAGAACACTATACACCATCCAAGATATTAAAATATTGTCAAGGCCCAACGCGGCTGAATGCTCTGAGGAGATGGCCTGTGAGGTGCCGCCTTTCAACTTTTCCCCCTTAGTATGGTGGTCAGTAACATGCGGGAGACTGCGGAGGGGGTCATTTTTTTAATTGGGAACTGATGTGCTTTTACTCAATTCGGGAACCTCACAAGCCAAATTTGTAGTATTTTGCACGAATTGCAAGAGATGTTTACAAGTCGACGGTTGAAGTGGAAGCTCGTATTGAGTTTGCTAGAGAATGATTTGCCAAGCCTTCGATAGCTCAGTTGGTAGAGCGGAGGACTGTAGTAGTACAACAGGCATCCTTAGGTTGCTGGTTCAAATCCGGCTCGAAGGACTTTTGCCAAATGCAAATTTTATTGAATACTTGGAAAGTAAAATACTTGGAAAGTAAAATAACAGACAATTTATAATTATATTATATTTCATCACTGAAAATAGATGCCTTTTGCTTTGAGGCTGTGGCCACGTTATTTTTCTGTCCGACACCAATCTTCATTGGTTTCATGTGAGGTGTTTTGGATCCCCATCTATTGCTATGAACTGGCAAAACAGCAGAATCCCCTTGACAATCTTGATTTCTCAAGGGAAATGAGAGAACACTATACACCATCCAAGATATTAAAATATTGTCAAGGCCCAACACAGCTGAATACTCTGAGGAGATGGCCTGTGAGGCGCCGCCTTTCAACTTTTCCCCCTTAGTATGGTGGTCAGTAACATGCGGGAGACCTCGGAGGGGGTCATTTTTTTAATTGTGAACTGATGTGCTTTTACTCAATTCGGGAACCTCACAAGCCAAATTTGTAGTATTTTGCACGAATTGCAAGAGATGTTTGAATGTCGACGGTTGAAGTGAAAGCTCGTATTGAGCTTGCTAGAGACTGATTTGCCAAGCCTTCGATAGCTCAGTTGGTAGAGCAGAGGACTGTAGTGGTAAAACAAGCATCCTTAGGTCGCTGGTTCAAATCCAGATTGAAGGACTTTTGCCAAATGCAAATTGTATTGAATACTTGGAAAGTAAAATGCTTGGAAAATAAAATAACAGACAATTTATAATTATATTATATTTCATCACTGAAAATAGATGCCTTTTGCTTTGAGGCTGTCGCCACGTTATGTTTCTGTCCGACACCAATCTTCGTTGGTTTCCTGTGAGGTGTTTTGGATCCCCATCTCTTGCTATGAACTGACAAAACAGCAGAATCCCCTTGACAATCTTGATTTCTCAAGGGAAATGGGAGAACACTATACATCATCCAAGATATTAAAATATTGTCAAGGCCCAACACGGCTGAATACTCTGAGGAGATGGCCTGTGAGGCGCGCCTTTCAACTTTTCCCCCTTAGTATGGTGGTCAGTAACATGCGGGAGACTGCGGAGGGGGTCATTTTTTTAATTGGGAACTGATGTGCTTTTACTCAATTCGGGAACCTCACAAGCTAAATTTGTAGTATTTTGCACGAATTGCAATAGATGTTTGCATGTCGACGGTTGAAGTGGAAGCTCGTATTGAGCTTGCTAGAGACTGATTTGCCAAGCCTTCGATAGCTCAGTTGGTAGAGCGGAGGACTGTCGTGGTAAAACTGGCATCCTTAAGTCGCTGGTTGAAATCCGGATTGAAGGACTTTTGCCAAATGCAAATTTTATTAAATACTTGGAAAGTAAAATACTTGGAAAATAAAATAACAGACAATTTATAATTATATTATATTTCATCACTGAAAATAGATGCCTTTTGCTTTGAGGCTGTGGCCACGTTATGTTTCTGTCCGACACCAATCTTCGTTGGTTTCCTGTGAGGTGTTTTGGATCCCCATCTCTTGCTATGAACTGACAAAACAGCAGAATCCCCTTGACAATCTTGATTTCTCAAGGGAAATGGGAGAACACTATACACCATCCAAGATATTAAAATATTGTCAAGGCCCAACACGGCTGAATACTCTGAGGAGATGGCCTGTGAGGCGCCGCCTTTCAACTTTTCCCCCTTAGTATGGTGGTCAGTAACATGCGGGAGACCTCGGAGGGGGTCATTTTTTTAATTGTGAACTGATGTGCTTTTACTCAATTCGGGAACCTCACAAGCCAAATTTGTAGTATTTTGCACGAATTGCAAGAGATGTTTGAATGTCGACGGTTGAAGTGAAAGCTCGTATTGAGCTTGCTAGAGACTGATTTGCAAAGCCTTCGATAGCTCAGTTGGTAGAGCAGAGGACTGTAGTGGTAAAACAGGCATCCTTAGGTCGCTGGTTCAAATCCAGATTGAAGGACTTTTGCCAAATGCAAATTGTATTGAATACTTGGAAAGTAAAATGCTTGGAAAATAAAATAACAGACAATTTATAATTATATTATATTTCATCACTGAAAATAGATGCCTTTTGCTTTGAGGCTGTCGCCACGTTATGTTTCTGTCCGACACCAATCTTCGTTGGTTTCCTGTGAGGTGTTTTGGATCCCCATCTCTTGCTATGAACTGACAAAACAGCAGAATCCCCTTGACAATCTTGATTTCTCAAGGGAAATGGGAGAACACTATACACCATCCAAGATATTAAAATATTGTCAAGGCCCAACACGGCTGAATACTCTGAGGAGATGGCCTGTGAGGCGCGCCTTTCAACTTTTCCCCTTTAGTATGGTGGTCAGTAACATGCGGGAGACTGCGGAGGGGGTCATTTTTTTAACTGGGAACTGATGTGCTTTTACTCAATTCGGGAACCTCACAAGCCAAATTTGTAGTATTTTGCACGAATTGCAAGAGATGTTTACAAGTCGACGGTTGAAGTGGAAGCTCGTATTGAGTTTGCTAGAGAATGATTTGCCAAGCCTTCGATAGCTCGTCGCTGGTTCAAATCCGGCTCGAAAGACTTTTGCCAAATGCAAATTTTATTGAATACTTGGAAAGTAAAATACTTGGAAAGTAAAATAAAAGACAATTTATAATTATATTATATTTCATCACTGAAAATAGATGCCTGTTGCTTTGAGGCTGTGGCCACGTTATGTTTCTGTCCAACACGAATCTTCATTGGTTTCATGTGAGGTGTTTTGGATCCCCATCTCTTGCTATGAACTGGCAAAACAGCAGAATCCCCTTGACAATCTTGATTTCTCAAGGGAAATGAGAGAACACTATACACCATCCAAGATATTAAAATATTGTCAAGGCCCAACACAGCTGAATACTCTGAGGAGATGGCCTGTGAGGCGCCGCCTTTCAACTTTTCCCCCTTAGTATGGTGGTCAGTAACATGCGGGAGACCTCGGAGGGGGTCATTTTTTTAATTGTGAACTGATGTGCTTTTACTCAATTCGGGAACCTCACAAGCCAAATTTGTAGTATTTTGCACGAATTGCAAGAGATGTTTGAATGTCGACGGTTGAAGTAAAAGCTCGTATTGAGCTTGCTAGAGACTGATTTGCCAAGCCTTCGATAGCTCAGTTGGTAGAGCAGAGGACTGTAGTGGTAAAACAGGCATCCTTAGGTCGCTGGTTCAAATCCAGATTGAAGGACTTTTGCCAAATGCAAATTTTATTGAATACTTGGAAAGTAAAATGCTTGGAAAATAAAATAACAGACAATTTATAATTATATTATATTTCATCACTGAAAATAGATGCCTTTTGCTTTGAGGCTGTCGCCACGTTATGTTTCTGTCCGACACCAATCTTCGTTGGTTTCCTGTGAGGTGTTTTGGATCCCCATCTCTTGCTATGAACTGACAAAACAGCAGAATCCCCTTGACAATCTTGATTTCTCAAGGGAAATGGGAGAACACTATACACCATCCAAGATATTAAAATATTGTCAAGGCCCAACACGGCTGAATACTCTGAGGAGATGGCCTGTGAGGCGCGCCTTTCAACTTTTCCCCCTTAGTATGGTGGTCAGTAACATGCGGGAGACTGCGGAGGGGGTCATTTTTTTAATTGGGAACTGATGTGCTTTTACTCAATTCGGGAACCTCACAAGCCAAATTTGTAGTATTTTGCACGAATTGCAATAGATGTTTGCATGTCGACGGTTGAAGTGGAAGCTCGTATTAAGCTTGCTAGAGACTGATTTGCCAAGCCTTCGATAGCTCAGTTGGTAGAGCGGAGGACTGTCGTGGTAAAACTGGCATCCTTAGGTCGCTGGTTGAAATCCGGATTGAAGGACTTTTGCCAAATGCACATTTTATTGAATACTTGGAAAGTAAAATACTTGGAAAATAAAATAACAGACAATTTATAATTATATTATATTTCATCACTGAAAATAGATGCCTTTTGCTTTGAGGCTGTGGCCACGTTATGTTTCTGTCCGACACCAATCTTCGTTGGTTTCCTGTGAGGTGTTTTGGATCCCCATCTCTTGCTATGAACTGACAAAACAGCAGAATCCCCTTGACAATCTTGATTTCTCAAGGGAAATGGGAGAACACTATACACCATCCAAGATATTAAAATATTGTCAAGGCCCAACACGGCTGAATACTCTGAGGAGATGGCCTGTGAGGCGCGCCTTTCAACTTTTCCCCTTTAGTATGGTGGTCAGTAACATGCGGGAGACTGCGGAGGGGGTCATTTTTTTAACTTTGAACTGATGTGCTTTTACTCAATTCGGGAACCTCACAAGCCAAATTTGTAGTATTTTGCACGAATTGCAAGAGATGTTTACAAGTCGACGGTTGAAGTGGAAGCTCGTATTGAGTTTGCTAGAGAATGATTTGCCAAGCCTTCGATAGCTCGTCGCTGGTTCAAATCCGGCTCAAAGGACTTTTGCCAAATGCACATTTTATTGAATACTTGGAAAGTAAAATACTTGGAAAGTAAAATAAAAGACAATTTATAATTATATTATATTTCATCACTGAAAATAGATGCCTTTTGCTTTGAGGCTGTGGCCACGTTATTTTTCTGTCCGACACCAATCTTCGTTGGTTTCCTGTGAGGTATTTTGGATCCCCATCTCTTGCTATGAACTGACAAAACAGCAGAATCCCCTTGACAATCTTGATTTCTCAAGGGAAATGGGAGAACACTATACATCATCCAAAATATTAAAATATTGTCAAGGCCCAACACGGCTGAATACTCTGAGGAGATGGCCTGTGAGGCGCCGCCTTTCAAGTTTTCCCCCTTAGTATGGTGGTCAGTAACATGCAGGAGACTGCAGAGGGGGTCATTTTTTTAATTGGGAACTGATGTGCTTTTACTCAATTCGGGAACCTCACAAGCCAAATTTGTAGTATTTTGCACGAATTGCAAGAGATGTTTACAAGTCGACGGTTGAAGTGGAAGCTCGTATTGAGTTTGCTAGAGAATTCTTTGCCAAGCCTTCGATAGCTCAGTTGGTAGAGCGGAGGACTGTAGTGGTAAAACAGGCATCCTTAGGTCGCTGGTTCAAATCCGGCTCGAATGACTTTTGCCAAATGCAAATTTTATTGAATACTTGGAAAGTAAAATACTTGGAAAATAAAATAACAGACAATTTATAATTATATTATATTTCATCACTGAAAATAGATGCCTTTTGCTTTGAGGCTGTGGCCACGTTATGTTTCTGTCCAACACCAATCTTCATTGTTTTCCTGTAAGGTGTTTTGGATCCCCATCTCTTGCTATGAACTGGCAAAACAGCAGAATCCCCTTGACAATCTTGATTTCTCAAGGGAAATGGGAGAACACTATACACCATCCAAGATATTTAAATATTGTCAAGGCCGAACACTGATGAATACTCTGAGGAGATGGCCTGTGAGGCGCCGCCTTTCAACTTTTCCTCCTTAGTATGGTGGTCAGTAACATGCGGGAGACTGCGGAGGGGGTCATTTTTTTAATTGGGAACTGATGTGCTTTTACTCAATTCGGGAACCTCACAAGCTAAATTTGTAGTATTTTGCACGAATTGCAATAGATGTTTGCATGTCGACGGTTGAAGTGGAAGCTCGTATTGAGCTTGCTAGAGACTGATTTGCCAAGCCTTCGATAGCTCAGTTGGTAGAGCGGAGGACTGTCGTGGTAAAACTGGCATCCTTAGGTCGCTGGTTGAAATCCGGATTGAAGGACTTTTGCCAAATGCAAATTTTATTAAATACTTGGAAAGTAAAATACTTGGAAAATAAAATAACAGACAATTTATAATTATATTATATTTCATCACTGAAAATAGATGCCTTTTGCTTTGAGGCTGTGGCCACGTTATGTTTCTGTCCGACACCAATCTTCGTTGGTTTCCTGTGAGGTGTTTTGGATCCCCATCTCTTGCTATGAACTGACAAAACAGCAGAATCCCCTTGACAATCTTGATTTCTCAAGGGAAATGGGAGAACACTATACACCATCCAAGATATTAAAATATTGTCAAGGCCCAACACGGCTGAATACTCTGAGGAGATGGCCTGTGAGGCGCCGCCTTTCAACTTTTCCCCCTTAGTATGGTGGTCAGTAACATGCGGGAGACTGCGGAGGGGGTAATTTTTTTAACTGGGAACTGATGTGCTTTTACTCAATTCGGGAACCTCACAAACCAAATTTGTAGTATTTTGCACGAATTGCAAGAGATGTTTACAAGTCGACGGTTGAAGTGGAAGCTCGTATTGAGTTTGCTAGAGAATGATTTGCCAAGCCTTCGATAGCTCGTCGCTGGTTCAAATCCGGCTCAAAGGACTTTTGCCAAATGCACATTTTATTGAATACTTGGAAAGTAAAATACTTGGAAAGTAAAATAACAGACAATTTATAATTATATTATATTTCATCACTGAAAATAGATACCTTTTGCTTTGAGGCTGTGGCCACGTTATTTTTCTGTCCGACACCAATCTTCGTTGGTTTACTGTGAGGTATTTTGGATCCCCATCTCTTGCTATGAACTGACAAAACAGCAGAATCCCCTTAACAATCTTGATTTCTCAAGGGAAATGGGAGAACACAATACACCATCCAAGATATTAAAATATTGTCAAGGCCCAACACTGATGAATACTCTGAGGAGATGGCCTGTGAGGCGCCGCCTTTCAACTTTTCCTCCTTAGTATGGTGGTCAGTAACATGCGGGAGACTGCGGAGGGGGTCATTTTTTTAATTGTGAACTGATGTGCTTTTACTCAATTCGGGAACCTCACAAGCCAAATTTGTAGTATTTTGCACGAATTGCAAGAGATGTTTGAATGTCGACGGTTGAAGTGGAAGCTCGTATTGAGCTTGCTAGAGACTGGTTTGCCAAGCCTTGGATAGCTCAGTTGGTAGAGTGGAGGACTGTAGTGGTAAAACAGGCATCCTTAGGTCGCTGGTTCAAATCCGGCTCGAAGGACTTTTGCCAAATGCACATTTTATTGAATACTTGGAAAGTAAAATACTTGGAAAGTAAAATAACAGCCAATTTATAATTATATTATATTTCATCACTGAAAATAAATGCCTTTTGCTTTGAGGCTGTGACCATGTTATTTTTCTGTCCAACACGAATCTTCATTGGTTTCCTGTGAGGTGTTTTGGATCCCCATCTCATGCTATGAACTGGCAAAACAGCAGAATCCCCTTGAAAATCTTGATTTCTCAAGGGAAATGAGAGAACACTATTCACCATCCAAGATATTAAAATATTGTCAAGGCCCAACGCGGCTGAATGCTCTGAGGAGATGGCCTGTGAGGTGCCGCCTTTCAACTTTTCCCCCTTAGTATGGTGGTCAGTAACATGCGGGAGACTGCGGAGGGGGTCATTTTTTTAATTGGGAACTGATGTGCTTTTACTCAATTCGGGAACCTCACAAGCCAAATTTGTAGTATTTTGCACGAATTGCAAGAGATGTTTACAAGTCGACGGTTGAAGTGGAAGCTCGTATTGAGTTTGCTAGAGAATGATTTGCCAAGCCTTCGATAGCTCAGTTGGTAGAGCGGAGGACTGTAGTGGTAAAACAGGCATCCTTAGGTCGCTGGTTCAAATCCGGCTCGAAGGACTTTTGCCAAATGCACATTTTATTGAATACTTGGAAAGTAAAATACTTGGAAAGTAAAATAACAGACAATTTATAATTATATTATATTTCATCACTGAAAATAGATGCCTTTTGCTTTGAGGCTGTGGCCACGTTATTTTTCTGTCCAACACGAATCTTCATTGGTTTCCTGTGAGGTGTTTTGGATCCCCATCTCTTGCTATGAACTGGCAAAACAGCAGAATCCCCTTGACAATCTTGATTTCTCAAGGGAAATGAGAGAACACTATACACCATCCAAGATATTAAAATATTGTCAAGGCCCAACACCGCTGAATACTCTGAGGAGATGGCCTGTGAGGTGTCGCCTTTCAACTTTTCCCCCTTAGTATGGTGGTCAGTAACATGCGGGAGACTGCGGAGGGGGTCATTTTTTTAATTGGGAACTGATGTGCTTTTACTCAATTCGGGAACCTCACAAGCCAAGTTTGCTAGAGAATGATTTGCCAAGCCTTTGATAGCTCAGTTGGTAGAGCGGAGGACAGTAGTGGTAAAACAGGCATCCTTAGGTCGCTGGTTCAAATCCGGCTCGAAGGACTTTTGCCAAGTGCACATTTTATTGAATACTTGGAAAGTAAAATACTTGGAAAGTAAAATAACAGACAATTTATAATTATATTATATTTCATCACTGAAAATAGATGCCTTTTGATTTGAGGCTGTGGCCACGTTATTTTTCTGTCCGACACCAATCTTCGTTGGTTTCCTGTGAGGTGTTTTGGATCCCCATCTCTTGCTATGAACTGACAAAACAGCAGAATCCCCTTGACAATCTTGATTTCTCAAGGGAAATGGGAGAACACTATACATCATCCAAGATATTAAAATATTGTCAAGGCCCAACACGGCTGAATACTCTGAGGAGATGGCCTGTGAGGCGCCGCCTTTCAAGTTTTCCCCCTTAGTATGGTGGTCAGTAACATGCAGGAGACTGCAGAGGGGGTCATTTTTTTAATTGGGAACTGATGTGCTTTTACTCAATTCGGGAACCTCACAAGCAAATTTGTAGTATTTTGCACGAATTGCAAGAGATGTTTACAAGTCGACGGTTGAAGTGGAAGCTCGTATTGAGTTTGCTAGAGAATGATTTGCCAAGCCTTCGATAGCTCAGTTGGTAGAGCGGAGGACTGTAGTGGTAAAACAGGCATCCTTAGGTCGCTGGTTCAAATCCGGTTCGAAGGACTTTTGCCAAATGCAAATTTTATTGAATACTTGGAAAGTAAAATACTTGGAAAATAAAATAACAGACAATTTATAATTATATTATATTTCATCACTGAAAATAGATGCCTTTTGCTTTGAGGCTGTGGCCACGTTATGTTTCTGTCCAACACCAATCTTCATTGTTTTCCTGTGAGGTGTTTTGGATCCCCATCTCTTGCTATGAACTGGCAAAACAGCAGAATCCCCTTGACAATCTTGATTTCTCAAGGGAAATGGGAGAACACTATACACCATCCAAGATATTAAAATATTGTCAAGGCCGAACACTGATGAATACTCTGAGATGGCCTGTGAGGCGCCGCCTTTCAACTTTTCCTCCTTAGTATGGTGGTCAGTAACATGCGGGAGACTGCGGAGGGGGTCATTTTTTTAATTGGGAACTGATATGCTTTTACTCAATTCGGGAACCTCACAAGCCAAATTTGTAGTATTTTGCACGAATTGCAAGAGATGTTTACAAGTCGACGGTTGAAGTGGAAGCTTGTATTGAGTTTGCTAGAAAATGATTTGCCAAGCCTTCGATAGCTCAGTTGGTAGAGCGGAGGACTGTAGTGGTAAAACAGGCATCCTTAGGTCGCTGGTTCAAATCCGGCTCGAAGGACTTTTGCCAAATGCAAATTTTATTGAATACTTGGAAAGTAAAATACTTGGAAAATAACATAACAGACAATTTATAATTATATTATATTTCATCACTGAAAATAGATGCCTTTTGCTTTGAGGCTGTGGCCACATTATTTTTCTGTCCAACACCAATCTTCTTTGGTTTCCTGTGAGGTGTTTTTTTGATCCCCATCTCTTGCTATGAACTGGCAAAACAGCATAATCCCCTTGACAATCTTGATTTCTCAAGGAAAATGAGAGAACACTATACACCATCCAAGATATTAAAATATTGTCAAGGCCCAACGCGGCTGAATGCTCTGAGGAGATGGCCTGTGAGGTGCCGCCTTTCAACTTTTCCCCCTTAGTATGGTGGTCAGTAACATGCGGGAGACTGCGGAGGGGGTCATTTTTTTAATTGGGAACTGATGTGCTTTTACTCAATTCGGGAACCTCACAAGCCAAATTTGTAGTATTTTGCACGAATTGCAAGAGATGTTTACAAGTCGACGGTTGAAGTGGAAGCTCGTATTGAGTTTGCTAGAGAATGATTTGCCAAGCCTTCGATAGCTCAGTTGGTAGAGCGGAGGACTGTAGTAGTACAACAGGCATCCTTAGGTCGCTGGTTCAAATCCGGCTCGAAGGACTTTTGCCAAATGCAAATTTTATTGAATACTTGGAAAGTAAAATACTTGGAAAGTAAAATAACAGACAATTTATAATTATATTATATTTCATCACTGAAAATAGATGCCTTTTGCTTTGAGGCTGTGGCCACGTTATTTTTCTGTCCGACACCAATCTTCATTGGTTTCATGTGAGGTGTTTTGGATCCCCATCTATTGCTATGAACTGGCAAAACAGCAGAATCCCCTTGACAATCTTGATTTCTCAAGGGAAATGAGAGAACACTATACACCATCCAAGATATTAAAATATTGTCAAGGCCCAACACAGCTGAATACTCTGAGGAGATGGCCTGTGAGGCGCCGCCTTTCAACTTTTCCCCCTTAGTATGGTGGTCAGTAACATGCGGGAGACCTCGGAGGGGGTCATTTTTTTAATTGTGAACTGATGTGCTTTTACTCAATTCGGGAACCTCACAAGCCAAATTTGTAGTATTTTGCACGAATTGCAAGAGATGTTTGAATGTCGACGGTTGAAGTGAAAGCTCGTATTGAGCTTGCTAGAGACTGATTTGCCAAGCCTTCGATAGCTCAGTTGGTAGAGCAGAGGACTGTAGTGGTAAAACAGGCATCCTTAGGTCGCTGGTTCAAATCCAGATTGAAGGACTTTTGCCAAATGCAAATTGTATTGAATACTTGGAAAGTAAAATGCTTGGAAAATAAAATAACAGACAATTTATAATTATATTATATTTCATCACTGAAAATAGATGCCTTTTGCTTTGAGGCTGTCGCCACGTTATGTTTCTGTCCGACACCAATCTTCGTTGGTTTCCTGTGAGGTGTTTTGGATCCCCATCTCTTGCTATGAACTGACAAAACAGCAGAATCCCCTTGACAATCTTGATTTCTCAAGGGAAATGGGAGAACACTATACATCATCCAAGATATTAAAATATTGTCAAGGCCCAACACGGCTGAATACTCTGAGGAGATGGCCTGTGAGGCGCGCCTTTCAACTTTTCCCCCTTAGTATGGTGGTCAGTAACATGCGGGAGACTGCGGAGGGGGTCATTTTTTTAATTGGGAACTGATGTGCTTTTACTCAATTCGGGAACCTCACAAGCTAAATTTGTAGTATTTTGCACGAATTGCAATAGATGTTTGCATGTCGACGGTTGAAGTGGAAGCTCGTATTGAGCTTGCTAGAGACTGATTTGCCAAGCCTTCGATAGCTCAGTTGGTAGAGCGGAGGACTGTCGTGGTAAAACTGGCATCCTTAAGTCGCTGGTTGAAATCCGGATTGAAGGACTTTTGCCAAATGCAAATTTTATTAAATACTTGGAAAGTAAAATACTTGGAAAATAAAATAACAGACAATTTATAATTATATTATATTTCATCACTGAAAATAGATGCCTTTTGCTTTGAGGCTGTGGCCACGTTATGTTTCTGTCCGACACCAATCTTCGTTGGTTTCCTGTGAGGTGTTTTGGATCCCCATCTCTTGCTATGAACTGACAAAACAGCAGAATCCCCTTGACAATCTTGATTTCTCAAGGGAAATGGGAGAACACTATACACCATCCAAGATATTAAAATATTGTCAAGGCCCAACACGGCTGAATACTCTGAGGAGATGGCCTGTGAGGCGCCGCCTTTCAACTTTTCCCCCTTAGTATGGTGGTCAGTAACATGCGGGAGACTGCGGAGGGGGTCATTTTTTTAACTGGGAACTGATGTGCTTTTACTCAATTCGGGAACCTCACAAACCAAATTTGTAGTATTTTGCACGAATTGCAAGAGATGTTTACAAGTCGACGGTTGAAGTGGAAGCTCGTATTGAGTTTGCTAGAGAATGATTTACCAAGCCTTCGAGAGCTCGTCGCTGGTTCAAATCCGGCTCAAAGGACTTTTGCCAAATGCACATTTTATTGAATACTTGGAAAGTAAAATACTTGGAAAGTAAAATAACAGACAATTTATAATTATATTATATTTCATCACTGAAAATAGATACCTTTTGCTTTGAGGCTGTGGCCACGTTATTTTTCTGTCCGACACCAATCTTCGTTGGTTTACTGTGAGGTATTTTGGATCCCCATCTCTTGCTATGAACTGACAAAACAGCAGAATCCCCTTAACAATCTTGATTTCTCAAGGGAAATGGGAGAACACTATACACCATCCAAGATATTAAAATATTGTCAAGGCCCAACACTGATGAATACTCTGAGGAGATGGCCTGTGAGGCGCCGCCTTTCAACTTTTCCTCCTTAGTATGGTGGTCAGTAACATGCGGGAGACTGCGGAGGGGGTCATTTTTTTAATTGTGAACTGATGTGCTTTTACTCAATTCGGGAACCTCACAAGCCAAATTTGTAGTATTTTGCACGAATTGCAAGAGATGTTTGAATGTCGACGGTTGAAGTGGAAGCTCGTATTGAGCTTGCTAGAGACTGGTTTGCCAAGCCTTGGATAGCTCAGTTGGTAGAGCGGAGGACTGTAGTGGTAAAACAGGCATCCTTAGGTCGCTGGTTAAAATCCGGCTCGAAGGACTTTTGCCAAATGCACATTTTATTGAATACTTGGAAAGTAAAATACTTGGAAAGTAAAATAACAGCCAATTTATAATTATATTATATTTCATCACTGAAAATAAATGCCTTTTGCTTTGAGGCTGTGACCATGTTATTTTTCTGTCCAACACGAATCTTCATTGGTTTCCTGTGAGGTGTTTTGGATCCCCATCTCATGCTATGAACTGGCAAAACAGCAGAATCCCCTTGAAAATCTTGATTTCTCAAGGGAAATGAGAGAACACTATTCACCATCCAAGATATTAAAATATTGTCAAGGCCCAACGCAGCTGAATACTCTGAGGAGATGGCCTGTGAGGTGCCGCCTTTCAACTTTTCCCCCTTAGTATGGTGGTCAGTAACATGCGGGAGACTGCGTAGGGGGTCATTTTTTTAATTGGGAACTGATGTGCTTTTACTCAATTCGGGAACCTCACAAGCCAAATTTGAAGTATTTTGCACGAATTGCAAGAGATGTTTACAAGTCGACGGTTGAAGTGGAAGCTCGTATTGAGTTTGCTAGAGTTGATTCGCCAAGCCTTCGATAGCTCAGTTGGTAGAGCGGAGGACTGTAATGGTAAAACAGGCATCCTTAGGTCGCTGGTTCAAATCCGGCTCAAAGGACTTTTGCCAAATGCACATTTTATTGAATACTTGGAAAGTAAAATACTTGGAAAGTAAAATAACAGACAATTTATAATTATATTATATTTCATCACTGAAAATAGATGCCTTTTGCTTTGAGGCTGTGGCCACGTTATTTTTCTGTCCAACACGAATCTTCATTGGTTTCCTGTCAGGTGTTTTGGATCCCCATCTCTTGCTATGAACTGGCAAAACAGCAGAATCCCCTTGACAATCTTGATTTCTCAAGGGAAATGAGAGAACACTATACACCATCCAAGATATTAAAATATTGTCAAGGCCCAACACGGCTGAATACTCTGAGGAGATGGCCTGCGAGGCGCCGCCTTTCAACTTTTCCCCCTTAGTATGGTGGTCATTAACATGCGGGAGACTGCTGAGGGGGTCATTTTTTTAATTGGGAACTGATGTGCTTTTACTCAATTCGGGAACCTCACAAGCCAAATTTGTAGTATTTTGCACGAATTGCAAGAGATGTTTACAAGTCGACGGTTGAAGTGGAAGCTCGTATTGAGTTTGCTAGAGAATGATTTGCCAAGCCTTCGATAGCTCAGTTGGTAGAGCGGAGCACTGTAGTGGTTAAACAGGCATCCTTAGGTCGCTGGTTCAAATCCGGCTCGAAGGACTTTTGCCAAATGCAAATTTTATTGAATACTTGGAAAGTAAAATACTTGGAAAATAAAATAACAGACAATTTATAATTATATTATATTTCATCACTGAAAATAGATGCCTTTTGCTTTGAGGCTGTGGCCACGTTATGTTTCTGTCCAACACCAATCTTCATTGGTTTCCTGTGAGGTGATTCGGATCTCCATCTCTTGCTATGAACTGGCAAAACAGCAGAATCCCCTTGACAATCTTGATTTCTCAAGGGAAATGAGAGAACAGTATACACCATCCAAGATATTAAAATATTGTCAAGGCCCAACACGGCTGAATACTCTGAGGAGATGGCCTGTGAGGCGCCGCCTTTCAACTTTTCCCCCTTAGTATGGTGGTCAGTAACATGCGGGAGACTGCGGAGGGGGTCATTTTTTTAATTGGGAACTGATGTGCTTTTACTCAATTCGGGAACGTCACAAGCCAAATTTGTAGTATTTTGCACGAATTGCAAGAGATGTTTACAAGTCGACGGTTGAAGTGGAAGCTCGTATTGAGTTTGCTAGAGAACGATTTGCCAAGCCTTGGATAGCTCAGTTGGTAGAGCGGAGGACTGTAGTGGTAAAACAGGCATCCTTAGGTCGCTGGTTCAAATCCGGCTCGAAGGACTTTTGCCAAATGCACATTTTATTGAATACTTGGAAAGTAAAATACTTGGAAAGTAAAATAACAGCCAATTTATAATTATATTATATTTCATCACTGAAAATAAATGCCTTTTGCTTTGAGGCTGTGACCATGTTATTTTTCTGTCCAACACGAATCTTCATTGGTTTCCTGTGAGGTGTTTTGGATCCCCATCTCATGCTATGAACTGGCAAAACAGCAGAATCCCCTTGAAAATCTTGATTTCTCAAGGGAAATGAGAGAACACTATTCACCATCCAAGATATTAAAATATTGTCAAGGCCCAACGCAGCTGAATACTCTGAGGAGATGGCCTGTGAGGTGCCGCCTTTCAACTTTTCCCCCTTAGTATGGTGGTCAGTAACATGCGGGAGACTGCGTAGGGGGTCATTTTTTTAATTGGGAACTGATGTGCTTTTACTCAATTCGGGAACCTCACAAGCCAAATTTGTAGTATTTTGCACGAATTGCAAGAGATGTTTACAAGTCGACGGTTGAAGTGGAAGCTCGTATTGAGTTTGCTAGAGTTGATTTGCCAAGCCTTCGATAGCTCAGTTGGTAGAGCGGAGGACTGTAATGGTAAAACAGGCATCCTTAGGTCGCTGGTTCAAATCTGGCTCAAAGGACTTTTGCCAAATGCACATTTTATTGAATACTTGGAAAGTAAAATACTTGGAAAGTAAAATAACAGACAATTTATAATTATATTATATTTCATCACTGAAAATAGATGCCTTTTGCTTTGAGGCTGTGGCCACGTTATTTTTCTGTCCAACACGAATCTTCATTGGTTTCCTGTCAGGTGTTTTGGATCCCCATCTCTTGCTATGAACTGGCAAAACAGCAGAATCCCCTTGACAATCTTGATTTCTCAAGGGAAATGAGAGAACACTATACACCATCCAAGATATTAAAATATTGTCAAGGCCCAACACGGCTGAATACTCTGAGGAGATGGCCTGCGAGGCGCCGCCTTTCAACTTTTCCCCCTTAGTATGGTGGTCATTAACATGCGGGAGACTGCTGAGGGGGTCATTTTTTTAATTGGGAACTGATGTGCTTTTACTCAATTCGGGAACCTCACAAGCCAAATTTGTAGTATTTTGCACGAATTGCAAGAGATGTTTACAAGTCGACGGTTGAAGTGGAAGCTCGTATTGAGTTTGCTAGAGAATGATTTGCCATGCCTTCGATAGCTCAGTTGGTAGAGCTGAGCACTGTAGTGGTTAAACAGGCATCCTTAGGTCGCTGGTTCAAATCCGGCTCGAAGGACTTTTGCCAAATGCAAATTTTATTGAATACTTGGAAAGTAAAATACTTGGAAAATAAAATAACAGACAATTTATAATTATATTATATTTCATCACTGAAAATAGATGCCTTTTGCTTTGAGGCTGTGGCCACGTTATGTTTCTGTCCAACACCAATCTTCATTGGTTTCCTGTGAGGTGATTCGGATCTCCATCTCTTGCTATGAACTGGCAAAACAGCAGAATCCCCTTGACAATCTTGATTTCTCAAGGGAAATGAGAGAACAGTATACACCATCCAAGATATTAAAATATTGTCAAGGCCCAACACGGCTGAATACTCTGAGGAGATGGCCTGTGAGGCGCCGCCTTTCAACTTTTCCCCCTTAGTATGGTGGTCAGTAACATGCGGGAGACTGCAGAGGGGGTCATTTTTTTAATTGGGAACTGATGTGCTTTTACTCAATTCGGGAACGTCACAAGCCAAATTTGTAGTATTTTGCACGAATTGCAAGAGATGTTTACAAGTCGACGGTTGAAGTGGAAGCTCGTATTGAGTTTGCTAGAGAACGATTTGCCAAGCCTTCGATAGCTCAGTTGGTAGAGCGGAGGACTGTAGTGGTAAAACAGGCATCCTTAGGTCGCTGGTTCAAATCCGGCTCGAAGGACTTTTGCCAAATGCACATTTTATTGAATACTTGGAAAGTAAAATACTTGGAAAGTAAAATAACAGACAATTTATAATTATATTATATTTCATCACTGAAAATAGATGCCTTTTGCTTTGAGGCTGTGGCCACGTTATTTTTCTGTCCGACACCAATCTTCGTTGGTTTCCTGTGAGGTATTTTGGATCCCCATCTCTTGCTATGAACTGACAAAACAGCAGAATCCCCTTGACAATCTTGATTTCTCAAGGGAAATGGGAGAACACTATACACCATCCAAGATATTAAAATATTGTCAAGGCCGAACACTGATGAATACTCTGAGGAGATGGCCTGTGAGGCGCCGCCTTTCAACTTTTCCTCCTTTGTATGGTGGTCAGTAACATGCGGGAGACTGCGGAGGGGGTCATTTTTTTAATTGTGAACTGATGTGCTTTTACTCAATTCGGGAACCTCACAAGCCAAATTTGTAGTATTTTGCACGAATTGCAAGAGATGTTTGAATGTCGACGGTTGAAGTGGAAACTCGTATTGAGCTTGCTAGAGACTGATTTGCCAAGCCTTCGATAGCTCAGTTGGTAGAGCGGAGGACTGGAGTGGTAAAACAGGTATCCTTAGGTCACTGGTTCAAATTCGGCTCGAAGGACTTTTGCCAAATGCACATTTTATTGAATACTTGGAAAGTAAAATACTTGGAAAGTAAAATAACAGACAATTTATAATTATATTATATTTCATCACTGAAAATAGATGCCTTTTGATTTGAGGCTGTGGCCACGTTATTTTTCTGTCCGACACCAATCTTCGTTGGTTTCCTGTGAGGTGTTTTGGATCCCCATCTCTTGCTATGAACTGACAAAACAGCAGAATCCCCTTGACAATCTTGATTTCTCAAGGGAAATGGGAGAACACTATACATCATCCAAAATATTAAAATATTGTCAAGGCCCAACACGGCTGAATACTCTGAGGAGATGGCCTGTGAGGCGCCGCCTTTCAAGTTTTCCCCCTTAGTATGGTGGTCAGTAACATGCAGGAGACTGCAGAGGGGGTCATTTTTTTAATTGGGAACTGATGTGCTTTTACTCAATTCGGGAACCTCACAAGCCAAATTTGTAGTATTTTGCACGAATTGCAAGAGATGTTTACAAGTCGACGGTTGAAGTGGAAGCTCGTATTGAGTTTGCTAGAGAATGCTTTGCCAAGCCTTCGATAGCTCAGTTGGTAGAGCGGAGGACTGTAGTGGTAAAACAGGCATCCTTAGGTCGCTGGTTCAAATCCGGCTCGAAAGACTTTTGCCAAATGCAAATTTTATTGAATACTTGTAAAGTAAAATACTTGCAAAGTAAAATAACAGACAATTTATGATTATATTATATTTCATCACTGAAAATAGATGCCTGTTGCTTTGAGGCTGTGGCCACGTTATGTTTCTGTCCAACAAGAATCTTCATTGGTTTCATGTGAGGTGTTTTGGATCCCCATCTCTTGCTATGAACTGGCAAAACAGCAGAATCCCCTTGACAATCTTGATTTCTCAAGGGAAATGGGAGAACACTATACACCATCCAAGATATTAAAATATTGTCAAGGCCGAACACTGATGAATACTCTGAGGAGATGGCCTGTGAGGCGCCGCCTTTCAACTTTTCCCCCTTAGTATGGTGGTCAGTAACATGCGGGAGACCTCGGAGGGGGTCATTTTTTTAATTGTGAACTGATGTGCTTTTACTCAATTCGGGAACCTCACAAGCCATTGGGAACTGATGTGCTTTTACTCAATTCGGGAACCTCACAAGCCAAATTTGTAGTATTTTGCACGAATTGCAAGAGATGTTTACAAGTCGACGGTTGAAGTGGAAGCTCGTATTGAGTTTGCTAGAGAATGATTTGCCAAGCCTTCGATAGCTCAGTTGGTAGAGCGGAGCACTGTAGTGGTTAAACAGGCATCCTTAGGTCGCTGGTTCAAATCCGGCTCGAAGGACTTTTGCCAAATGCAAATTTTATTGAATACTTGGAAAGTAAAATACTTGGAAAATAAAATAACAGACAATTTATAATTATATTATATTTCATCACTGAAAATAGATGCCTTTTGCTTTGAGGCTGTGGCCACGTTATGTTTCTGTCCAACACCAATCTTCATTGGTTTCCTGTGAGGTGATTCGGATCTCCATCTCTTGCTATGAACTGGCAAAACAGCAGAATCCCCTTGACAATCTTGATTTCTCAAGGGAAATGAGAGAACAGTATACACCATCCAAGATATTAAAATATTGTCAAGGCCCAACACGGCTGAATACTCTGAGGAGATGGCCTGTGAGGCGCCGCCTTTCAACTTTTCCCCCTTAGTATGGTGGTCAGTAACATGCGGGAGACTGCGGAGGGGGTCATTTTTTTAATTGGGAACTGATGTGCTTTTACTCAATTCGGGAACGTCACAAGCCAAATTTGTAGTATTTTGCACGAATTGCAAGAGATGTTTACAAGTCGACGGTTGAAGTGGAAGCTCGTATTGAGTTTGCTAGAGAACGATTTGCCAAGCCTTGGATAGCTCAGTTGGTAGAGCGGAGGACTGTAGTGGTAAAACAGGCATCCTTAGGTCGCTGGTTCAAATCCGGCTCGAAGGACTTTTGCCAAATGCACATTTTATTGAATACTTGGAAAGTAAAATACTTGGAAAGTAAAATAACAGCCAATTTATAATTATATTATATTTCATCACTGAAAATAAATGCCTTTTGCTTTGAGGCTGTGACCATGTTATTTTTCTGTCCAACACGAATCTTCATTGGTTTCCTGTGAGGTGTTTTGGATCCCCATCTCATGCTATGAACTGGCAAAACAGCAGAATCCCCTTGAAAATCTTGATTTCTCAAGGGAAATGAGAGAACACTATACACCATCCAAGATATTAAAATATTGTCAAGGCCCAACACAGCTGAATACTCTGAGGAGATGGCCTGTGAGGCGCCGCCTTTCAACTTTTCCCCCTTAGTATGGTGGTCAGTAACATGCGGGAGACCTCGGAGGGGGTCATTTTTTTAATTGTGAACTGATGTGCTTTTACTCAATTCGGGAACCTCACAAGCCAAATTTGTAGTATTTTGCACGAATTGCAAGAGATGTTTGAATGTCGACGGTTGAAGTGAAAGCTCGTATTGAGCTTGCTAGAGACTGATTTGCCAAGCCTTCGATAGCTCAGTTGGTAGAGCAGAGGACTGTAGTGGTAAAACAGGCATCCTTAGGTCGCTGGTTCAAATCCAGATTGAAGGACTTTTGCCAAATGCAAATTGTATTGAATACTTGGAAAGTAAAATGCTTGGAAAATAAAATAACAGACAATTTATAATTATATTATATTTCATCACTGAAAATAGATGCCTTTTGCTTTGAGGCTGTCGCCACGTTATGTTTCTGTCCGACACCAATCTTCGTTGGTTTCCTGTGAGGTGTTTTGGATCCCCATCTCTTGCTATGAACTGACAAAACAGCAGAATCCCCTTGACAATCTTGATTTCTCAAGGGAAATGGGAGAACACTATACATCATCCAAGATATTAAAATATTGTCAAGGCCCAACACGGCTGAATACTCTGAGGAGATGGCCTGTGAGGCGCGCCTTTCAACTTTTCCCCCTTAGTATGGTGGTCAGTAACATGCGGGAGACTGCGGAGGGGGTCATTTTTTTAATTGGGAACTGATGTGCTTTTACTCAATTTGGGAACCTCACAAGCTAAATTTGTAGTATTTTGCACGAATTGCAATAGATGTTTGCATGTCGACGGTTGAAGTGGAAGCTCGTATTGAGCTTGCTAGAGACTGATTTGCCAAGCCTTCGATAGCTCAGTTGGTAGAGCGGAGGACTGTCGTGGTAAAACTGGCATCCTTAAGTCGCTGGTTGAAATCCGGATTGAAGGACTTTTGCCAAATGCAAATTTTATTAAATACTTGGAAAGTAAAATACTTGGAAAATAAAATAACAGACAATTTATAATTATATTATATTTCATCACTGAAAATAGATGCCTTTTGCTTTGAGGCTGTGGCCACGTTATGTTTCTGTCCGACACCAATCTTCGTTGGTTTCCTGTGAGGTGTTTTGGATCCCCATCTCTTGCTATGAACTGACAAAACAGCAGAATCCCCTTGACAATCTTGATTTCTCAAGGGAAATGGGAGAACACTATACACCATCCAAGATATTAAAATATTGTCAAGGCCCAACACGGCTGAATACTCTGAGGAGATGGCCTGTGAGGCGCCGCCTTTCAACTTTTCCCCCTTAGTATGGTGGTCAGTAACATGCGGGAGACTGCGGAGGGGGTCATTTTTTTAACTGGGAACTGATGTGCTTTTACTCAATTCGGGAACCTCACAAACCAAATTTGTAGTATTTTGCACGAATTGCAAGAGATGTTTACAAGTCGACGGTTGAAGTGGAAGCTCGTATTGAGTTTGCTAGAGAATGATTTACCAAGCCTTCGAGAGCTCGTCGCTGGTTCAAATCCGGCTCAAAGGACTTTTGCCAAATGCACATTTTATTGAATACTTGGAAAGTAAAATACTTGGAAAGTAAAATAACAGACAATTTATAATTATATTATATTTCATCACTGAAAATAGATACCTTTTGCTTTGAGGCTGTGGCCACGTTATTTTTCTGTCCGACACCAATCTTCGTTGGTTTACTGTGAGGTATTTTGGATCCCCATCTCTTGCTATGAACTGACAAAACAGCAGAATCCCCTTAACAATCTTGATTTCTCAAGGGAAATGGGAGAACACTATACACCATCCAAGATATTAAAATATTGTCAAGGCCCAACACTGATGAATACTCTGAGGAGATGGCCTGTGAGGCGCCGCCTTTCAACTTTTCCTCCTTAGTATGGTGGTCAGTAACATGCGGGAGACTGCGGAGGGGGTCATTTTTTTAATTGTGAACTGATGTGCTTTTACTCAATTCGGGAACCTCACAAGCCAAATTTGTAGTATTTTGCACGAATTGCAAGAGATGTTTGAATGTCGACGGTTGAAGTGGAAGCTCGTATTGAGCTTGCTAGAGACTGGTTTGCCAAGCCTTGGATAGCTCAGTTGGTAGAGCGGAGGACTGTAGTGGTAAAACAGGCATCCTTAGGTCGCTGGTTCAAATCCGGCTCGAAGGACTTTTGCCAAATGCACATTTTATTGAATACTTGGAAAGTAAAATACTTGGAAAGTAAAATAACAGCCAATTTATAATTATATTATATTTCATCACTGAAAATAAATGCCTTTTGCTTTGAGGCTGTGACCACGTTATTTTTCTGTCCAACACGAATCTTCATTGGTTTCCTGTCAGGTGTTTTGGATCCCCATCTCTTGCTATGAACTGGCAAAACAGCAGAATCCCCTTGACAATCTTGATTTCTCAAGGGAAATGAGAGAACACTATACACCATCCAAGATATTAAAATATTGTCAAGGCCCAACACTGCTGAATACTCTGAGGAGATGGCCTGCGAGGCGCCGCCTGTCAACTTTTCCCTCTTAGTATGGTGGTCATTAACATGCGGGAGACTGCTGAGGGGGTCATTTTTTTAATTGGGAACTGATGTGCTTTTACTCAATTCGGGAACCTCACAAGCCAAATTTGTAGTATTTTGCACGAATTGCAAGAGATGTTTACAAGTCGACGGTTGAAGTGGAAGCTCGTATTGAGTTTGCTAGAGAATGATTTGCCAAGCCTTCGATAGCTCAGTTGGTAGAGCTGAGCACTGTAGTGGTTAAACAGGCATCCTTAGGTCGCTGGTTCAAATCCGGCTCGAAGGACTTTTGCCAAATGCAAATTTTATTGAATACTTGGAAAGTAAAATACTTGGAAAATAAAATAACAGACAATTTATAATTATATTATATTTCATCACTGAAAATAGATGCCTTTTGCTTTGAGGCTGTGGCCACGTTATGTTTCTGTCCAACACCAATCTTCATTGGTTTCCTGTGAGGTGATTCGGATCTCCATCTCTTGCTATGAACTGGCAAAACAGCAGAATCCCCTTGACAATCTTGATTTCTCAAGGGAAATGAGAGAACAGTATACACCATCCAAGATATTAAAATATTGTCAAGGCCCAACACGGCTGAATACTCTGAGGAGATGGCCTGTGAGGCGCCGCCTTTCAACTTTTCCCCCTTAGTATGGTGGTCAGTAACATGCGGGAGACTGCAGAGGGGGTCATTTTTTTAATTGGGAACTGATGTGCTTTTACTCAATTCGGGAACGTCACAAGCCAAATTTGTAGTATTTTGCACGAATTGCAAGAGATGTTTACAAGTCGACGGTTGAAGTGGAAGCTCGTATTGAGTTTGCTAGAGAACGATTTGCCAAGCCTTCGATAGCTCAGTTGGTAGAGCGGAGGACTGTAGTGGTAAAACAGGCATCCTTAGGTCGCTGGTTCAAATCCGGCTCGAAGGACTTTTGCCAAATGCACATTTTATTGAATACTTGGAAAGTAAAATACTTGGAAAGTAAAATAACAGACAATTTATAATTATATTATATTTCATCACTGAAAATAAATGCCTTTTGCTTTGAGGCTGTGACCATGTTATTTTTCTGTCCAACACGAATCTTCATTGGTTTCCTGTGAGGTGTTTTGGATCCCGATCCAAAACGACAAGTCGACGGTTGAAGTGGAAGCTCGTATTGAGTTTGCTAGAATGGATTTGCCAAGCCTTCGATAGCTCAGTTGGTAGAGCGGAGGACTGTAATGGTAAAACAGGCATCCTTAGGTCGCTGGTTCAAATCCGGCTCAAAGGACTTTTGCCAAATGCACATTTTATTGAATACTTGGAAAGTAAAATACTTGGAAAGTAAAATAACAGACAATTTATAATTATATTATATTTCATCACTGAAAATAGATGCCTTTTGCTTTGAGGCTGTGGCCACGTTATTTTTCTGTCCAACACGAATCTTCATTGGTTTCCTGTCAGGTGTTTTGGATCCCCATCTCTTGCTATGAACTGGCAAAACAGCAGAATCCCCTTGACAATCTTGATTTCTCAAGGGAAATGAGAGAACACTATACACCATCCAAGATATTAAAATATTGTCAAGGCCCAACACAGCTGAATACTCTGAGGAGATGGCCTGTGAGGCGCCGCCTTTCAACTTTTCCCCCTTAGTATGGTGGTCAGTAACATGCGGGAGACCTCGGAGGGGGTCATTTTTTTAATTGTGAACTGATGTGCTTTTACTCAATTCGGGAACCTCACAAGCCAAATTTGTAGTATTTTGCACGAATTGCAAGAGATGTTTGAATGTCGACGGTTGAAGTAAAAGCTCGTATTGAGCTTGCTAGAGACTGATTTGCCAAGCCTTCGATAGCTCAGTTGGTAGAGCAGAGGACTGTAGTGGTAAAACAGGCATCCTTAGGTCGCTGGTTCAAATCCAGATTGAAGGACTTTTGCCAAATGCAAATTTTATTGAATACTTGGAAAGTAAAATGCTTGGAAAATAAAATAACAGACAATTTATAATTATATTATATTTCATCACTGAAAATAGATGCCTTTTGCTTTGAGGCTGTCGCCACGTTATGTTTCTGTCCGACACCAATCTTCGTTGGTTTCCTGTGAGGTGTTTTGGATCCCCATCTCTTGCTATGAACTGACAAAACAGCAGAATCCCCTTGACAATCTTGATTTCTCAAGGGAAATGGGAGAACACTATACACCATCCAAGATATTAAAATATTGTCAAGGCCCAACACGGCTGAATACTCTGAGGAGATGGCCTGTGAGGCGCGCCTTTCAACTTTTCCCCCTTAGTATGGTGGTCAGTAACATTCGGGAGACTGCGGAGGGGGTCATTTTTTTAATTGGGAACTGATGTGCTTTTACTCAATTCGGGAACCTCACAAGCCAAATTTGTAGTATTTTGCACGAATTGCAATAGATGTTTGCATGTCGACGGTTGAAGTGGAAGCTCGTATTGAGCTTGCTAGAGACTGATTTGCCAAGCCTTCGATAGCTCAGTTGGTAGAGCGGAGGACTGTCGTGGTAAAACTGGCATCCTTAGGTCGCTGGTTGAAATCCGGATTGAAGGACTTTTGCCAAATGCACATTTTATTGAATACTTGGAAAGTAAAATACTTGGAAAATAAAATAACAGACAATTTATAATTATATTATATTTCATCACTGAAAATAGATGCCTTTTGCTTTGAGGCTGTGGCCACGTTATGTTTCTGTCCGACACCAATCTTCGTTGGTTTCCTGTGAGGTGTTTTGGATCCCCATCTCTTGCTATGAACTGACAAAACAGCAGAATCCCCTTGACAATCTTGATTTCTCAAGGGAAATGGGAGAACACTATACACCATCCAAGATATTAAAATATTGTCAAGGCCCAACACGGCTGAATACTCTGAGGAGATGGCCTGTGAGGCGCGCCTTTCAACTTTTCCCCTTTAGTATGGTGGTCAGTAACATGCGGGAGACTGCGGAGGGGGTCATTTTTTTAACTGGGAACTGATGTGCTTTTACTCAATTCGGGAACCTCACAAGCCAAATTTGTAGTATTTTGCACGAATTGCAAGAGATGTTTACAAGTCGACGGTTGAAGTGGAAGCTCGTATTGAGTTTGCTAGAGAATGATTTGCCAAGCCTTCGATAGCTCGTCGCTGGTTCAAATCCGGCTCAAAGGACTTTTGCCAAATGCACATTTTATTGAATACTTGGAAAGTAAAATACTTGGAAAGTAAAATAAAAGACAATTTATAATTATATTATATTTCATCACTGAAAATAGATGCCTTTTGCTTTGAGGCTGTCGCCACGTTATTTTTCTGTCCGACACCAATCTTCGTTGGTTTCCTGTGAGGTATTTTGGATCCCCATCTCTTGCTATGAACTGACAAAACAGCAGAATCCCCTTGACAATCTTGATTTCTCAAGGGAAATGGGAGAACACTATACATCATCCAAAATATTAAAATATTGTCAAGGCCCAACACGGCTGAATACTCTGAGGAGATGGCCTGTGAGGCGCCGCCTTTCAACTTTTCCCCCTTAGTATGGTGGTCATTAACATGCGGGAGACTGCTGAGGGGGTCATTTTTTTAATTGGGAACTGATGTGCTTTTACTCAATTCGGGAACCTCACAAGCCAAATTTGTAGTATTTTGCACGAATTGCAAGAGATGTTTACAAGTCGACGGTTGAAGTGGAAGCTCGTATTGAGTTTGCTAGAGAATGATTTGCCAAGCCTTCGATAGCTCAGTTGGTAGAGCTGAGCACTGTAGTGGTTAAACAGGCATCCTTAGGTCGCTGGTTCAAATCCGGCTCGAAGGACTTTTGCCAAATGCAAATTTTATTGAATACTTGGAAAGTAAAATACTTGGAAAATAAAATAACAGACAATTTATAATTATATTATATTTCATCACTGAAAATAGATGCCTTTTGCTTTGAGGCTGTGGCCACGTTATGTTTCTGTCCAACACCAATCTTCATTGGTTTCCTGTGAGGTGATTCGGATCTCCATCTCTTGCTATGAACTGGCAAAACAGCAGAATCCCCTTGACAATCTTGATTTCTCAAGGGAAATGAGAGAACAGTATACACCATCCAAGATATTAAAATATTGTCAAGGCCCAACACGGCTGAATACTCTGAGGAGATGGCCTGTGAGGCGCCGCCTTTCAAGTTTTCCCCCTTAGTATGGTGGTCAGTAACATGCAGGAGACTGCAGAGGGGGTCATTTTTTTAATTGTGAACTGATGTGCTTTTACTCAATTCGGGAACCTCACAAGCCAAATTTGTAGTATTTTGCACGAATTGCAAGAGATGTTTACAAGTCGACGGTTGAAGTGGAAGCTCGTATTGAGTTTGCTAGAGAATTCTTTGCCAAGCCTTCGATAGCTCAGTTGGTAGAGCGGAGGACTGTAGTGGTAAAACAGGCATCCTTAGGTCGCTGGTTCAAATCCGGCTCGAATGACTTTTGCCAAATGCAAATTTTATTGAATACTTGGAAAGTAAAATACTTGGAAAATAAAATAACAGACAATTTATAATTATATTATATTTCATCACTGAAAATAGATGCCTTTTGCTTTGAGGCTGTGGCCACGTTATGTTTCTGTCCAACACCAATCTTCATTGTTTTCCTGTAAGGTGTTTTGGATCCCCATCTCTTGCTATGAACTGGCAAAACAGCAGAATCCCCTTGACAATCTTGATTTCTCAAGGGAAATGGGAGAACACTATACACCATCCAAGATATTTAAATATTGTCAAGGCCGAACACTGATGAATACTCTGAGGAGATGGCCTGTGAGGCGCCGCCTTTCAACTTTTCCTCCTTAGTATGGTGGTCAGTAACATGCGGGAGACTGCGGAGGGGGTCATTTTTTTAATTGGGAACTGATGTGCTTTTACTCAATTCGGGAACCTCACAAGCCAAGTTTGCTAGAGAATGATTTGCCAAGCCTTTGATAGCTCAGTTGGTAGAGCGGAGGACAGTAGTGGTAAAACAGGCATCCTTAGGTCGCTGGTTCAAATCCGGCTCGAAGGACTTTTGCCAAGTGCACATTTTATTGAATACTTGGAAAGTAAAATACTTGGAAAGTAAAATAACAGACAATTTATAATTATATTATATTTCATCACTGAAAATAGATGCCTTTTGATTTGAGGCTGTGGCCACGTTATTTTTCTGTCCGACACCAATCTTCGTTGGTTTCCTGTGAGGTGTTTTGGATCCCCATCTCTTGCTATGAACTGACAAAACAGCAGAATCCCCTTGACAATCTTGATTTCTCAAGGGAAATGGGAGAACACTATACATCATCCAAGATATTAAAATATTGTCAAGGCCCAACACGGCTGAATACTCTGAGGAGATGGCCTGTGAGGCGCCGCCTTTCAAGTTTTCCCCCTTAGTATGGTGGTCAGTAACATGCAGGAGACTGCAGAGGGGGTCATTTTTTTAATTGGGAACTGATGTGCTTTTACTCAATTCGGGAACCTCACAAGCCAAATTTGTAGTATTTTGCACGAATTGCAAGAGATGTTTACAAGTCGACGGTTGAAGTGGAAGCTCGTATTGAGTTTGCTAGAGAATGATTTGCCAAGCCTTCGATAGCTCAGTTGGTAGAGCGGAGGACTGTAGTGGTAAAACAGGCATCCTTAGGTCGCTGGTTCAAATCCGGCTCGAAGGACTTTTGCCAAATGCAAATTTTATTGAATACTTGGAAAGTAAAATACTTGGAAAATAAAATAACAGACAATTTATAATTATATTATATTTCATCACTGAAAATAGATGCCTTTTGCTTTGAGGCTGTGGCCACGTTATGTTTCTGTCCAACACCAATCTTCATTGTTTTCCTGTGAGGTGTTTTGGATCCCCATCTCTTGCTATGAACTGGCAAAACAGCAGAATCCCCTTGACAATCTTGATTTCTCAAGGGAAATGGTAGAACACTATACACCATCCAAGATATTAAAATATTGTCAAGGCCGAACACTGATGAATACTCTGAGATGGCCTGTGAGGCGCC
Organism: Ambystoma mexicanum; assembly: GCF_040938575.1. Taxonomy (NCBI): domain Eukaryota; kingdom Metazoa; phylum Chordata; class Amphibia; order Caudata; family Ambystomatidae; genus Ambystoma; species Ambystoma mexicanum. The sequence continues at coordinate 1,028,798,600 of NC_090921.1, read as the reverse complement.
GCCTTTCAACTTTTCCTCCTTAGTATGGTGGTCAGTAACATGCGGGAGACTGCGGAGGGGGTCATTTTTTTAATTGGGAACTGATATGCTTTTACTCAATTCGGGAACCTCACAAGCCAAATTTGTAGTATTTTGCACGAATTGCAAGAGATGTTTACAAGTCGACGGTTGAAGTGGAAGCTTGTATTGAGTTTGCTAGAAAATGATTTGCCAAGCCTTCGATAGCTCAGTTGGTAGAGCGGAGGACTGTAGTGGTAAAACAGGCATCCTTAGGTCGCTGGTTCAAATCCGGCTCGAAGGACTTTTGCCAAATGCAAATTTTATTGAATACTTGGAAAGTAAAATACTTGGAAAATAACATAACAGACAATTTATAATTATATTATATTTCATCACTGAAAATAGATGCCTTTTGCTTTGAGGCTGTGGCCACGTTATTTTTCTGTCCAACACGAATCTTCATTGGTTTCCTGTCAGGTGTTTTGGATCCCCATCTCTTGCTATGAACTGGCAAAACAGCAGAATCCCCTTGACAATCTTGATTTCTCAAGGGAAATGAGAGAACACTATACACCATCCAAGATATTAAAATATTGTCAAGGCCCAACACGGCTGAATACTCTGAGGAGATGGCCTGCGAGGCGCCGCCTTTCAACTTTTCCCCCTTAGTATGGTGGTCATTAACATGCGGGAGACTGCTGAGGGGGTCATTTTTTTAATTAGGAACTGATGTGCTTTTACTCAATTCGGGAACCTCACAAGCCAAATTTGTAGTATTTTGCACGAATTGCAAGAGATGTTTACAAGTCGACGGTTGAAGTGGAAGCTCGTATTGAGTTTGCTAGAGAATGATTTGCCAAGCCTTCGATAGCTCAGTTGGTAGAGCTGAGCACTGTAGTGGTTAAACAGGCATCCTTAGGTCGCTGGTTCAAATCCGGCTCGAAGGACTTTTGCCAAATGCAAATTTTATTGAATACTTGGAAAGTAAAATACTTGGAAAATAAAATAACAGACAATTTATAATTATATTATATTTCATCACTGAAAATAGATGCCTTTTGCTTTGAGGCTGTGGCCACGTTATGTTTCTGTCCAACACCAATCTTCATTGGTTTCCTGTGAGGTGATTCGGATCTCCATCTCTTGCTATGAACTGGCAAAACAGCAGAATCCCCTTGACAATCTTGATTTCTCAAGGGAAATGAGAGAACAGTATACACCATCCAAGATATTAAAATATTGTCAAGGCCCAACACGGCTGAATACTCTGAGGAGATGGCCTGTGAGGCGCCGCCTTTCAACTTTTCCCCCTTAGTATGGTGGTCAGTAACATGCGGGAGACTGCAGAGGGGGTCATTTTTTTAATTGGGAACTGATGTGCTTTTACTCAATTCGGGAACGTCACAAGCCAAATTTGTAGTATTTTGCACGAATTGCAAGAGATGTTTACAAGTCGACGGTTGAAGTGGAAGCTCGTATTGAGTTTGCTAGAGAACGATTTGCCAAGCCTTCGATAGCTCAGTTGGTAGAGCGGAGGACTGTAGTGGTAAAACAGGCATCCTTAGGTCGCTGGTTCAAATCCGGCTCGAAGGACTTTTGCCAAATGCACATTTTATTGAATACTTGGAAAGTAAAATACTTGGAAAGTAAAATAACAGACAATTTATAATTATATTATATTTCATCACTGAAAATAGATGCCTTTTGCTTTGAGGCTGTGGCCACGTTATTTTTCTGTCCGACACCAATCTTCGTTGGTTTCCTGTGAGGTATTTTGGATCCCCATCTCTTGCTATGAACTGACAAAACAGCAGAATCCCCTTGACAATCTTGATTTCTCAAGGGAAATGGGAGAACACTATACACCATCCAAGATATTAAAATATTGTCAAGGCCGAACACTGATGAATACTCTGAGGAGATGGCCTGTGAGGCGCCGCCTTTCAACTTTTCCTCCTTTGTATGGTGGTCAGTAACATGCGGGAGACTGCGGAGGGGGTCATTTTTTTAATTGTGAACTGATGTGCTTTTACTCAATTCGGGAACCTCACAAGCCAAATTTGTAGTATTTTGCACGAATTGCAAGAGATGTTTGAATGTCGACGGTTGAAGTGGAAACTCGTATTGAGCTTGCTAGAGACTGATTTGCCAAGCCTTCGATAGCTCAGTTGGTAGAGCGGAGGACTGGAGTGGTAAAACAGGTATCCTTAGGTCACTGGTTCAAATTCGGCTCGAAGGACTTTTGCCAAATGCACATTTTATTGAATACTTGGAAAGTAAAATACTTGGAAAGTAAAATAACAGACAATTTATAATTATATTATATTTCATCACTGAAAATAGATGCCTTTTGATTTGAGGCTGTGGCCACGTTATTTTTCTGTCCGACACCAATCTTCGTTGGTTTCCTGTGAGGTGTTTTGGATCCCCATCTCTTGCTATGAACTGACAAAACAGCAGAATCCCCTTGACAATCTTGATTTCTCAAGGGAAATGGGAGAACACTATACATCATCCAAAATATTAAAATATTGTCAAGGCCCAACACGGCTGAATACTCTGAGGAGATGGCCTGTGAGGCGCCGCCTTTCAAGTTTTCCCCCTTAGTATGGTGGTCAGTAACATGCAGGAGACTGCAGAGGGGGTCATTTTTTTAATTGGGAACTGATGTGCTTTTACTCAATTCGGGAACCTCACAAGCCAAATTTGTAGTATTTTGCACGAATTGCAAGAGATGTTTACAAGTCGACGGTTGAAGTGGAAGCTCGTATTGAGTTTGCTAGAGAATGCTTTGCCAAGCCTTCGATAGCTCAGTTGGTAGAGCGGAGGACTGTAGTGGTAAAACAGGCATCCTTAGGTCGCTGGTTCAAATCCGGCTCGAAAGACTTTTGCCAAATGCAAATTTTATTGAATACTTGTAAAGTAAAATACTTGCAAAGTAAAATAACAGACAATTTATGATTATATTATATTTCATCACTGAAAATAGATGCCTGTTGCTTTGAGGCTGTGGCCACGTTATGTTTCTGTCCAACAAGAATCTTCATTGGTTTCATGTGAGGTGTTTTGGATCCCCATCTCTTGCTATGAACTGGCAAAACAGCAGAATCCCCTTGACAATCTTGATTTCTCAAGGGAAATGGGAGAACACTATACACCATCCAAGATATTAAAATATTGTCAAGGCCGAACACTGATGAATACTCTGAGGAGATGGCCTGTGAGGCGCCGCCTTTCAACTTTTCCCCCTTAGTATGGTGGTCAGTAACATGCGGGAGACCTCGGAGGGGGTCATTTTTTTAATTGTGAACTGATGTGCTTTTACTCAATTCGGGAACCTCACAAGCCAAATTTGTAGTATTTTGCACGAATTGCAAGAGATGTTTGAATGTCGACGGTTGAAGTGAAAGCTCGTATTGAGCTTGCTAGAGACTGATTTGCAAAGCCTTCGATAGCTCAGTTGGTAGAGCAGAGGACTGTAGTGGTAAAACAGGCATCCTTAGGTCGCTGGTTCAAATCCAGATTGAAGGACTTTTGCCAAATGCAAATTTTATTGAATACTTGGAAAGTAAAATGCTTGGAAAATAAAATAACAGACAATTTATAATTATATTATATTTCATCACTGAAAATAGATGCCTTTTGCTTTGAGGCTGTCGCCACGTTATGTTTCTGTCCGACACCAATCTTCGTTGGTTTCCTGTGAGGTGTTTTGGATCCCCATCTCTTGCTATGAACTGACAAAACAGCAGAATCCCCTTGACAATCTTGATTTCTCAAGGGAAATGAGAGAACACTATACACCATCCAAGATATTAAAATATTGTCAAGGCCCAACACGGCTGAATACTCTGAGGAGATGGCCTGCGAGGCGCCGCCTTTCAACTTTTCCCCCTTAGTATGGTGGTCATTAACATGCGGGAGACTGCTGAGGGGGTCATTTTTTTAATTGGGAACTGATGTGCTTTTACTCAATTCGGGAACCTCACAAGCCAAATTTGTAGTATTTTGCACGAATTGCAAGAGATGTTTACAAGTCGACGGTTGAAGTGGAAGCTCGTATTGAGTTTGCTAGAGAATGATTTGCCAAGCCTTCGATAGCTCAGTTGGTAGAGCGGAGCACTGTAGTGCTTAAACAGGCATCCTTAGGTCGCTGGTTCAAATCCGGCTCGAAGGACTTTTGCCAAATGCAAATTTTATTGAATACTTGGAAAGTAAAATACTTGGAAAGTAAAATAACAGACAATTTATAATTATATTATATTTCATCACTGAAAATAGATGCCTTTTGCTTTGAGGCTGTGGCCACGTTATTTTTCTGTCCGACACCAATCTTCATTGGTTTCATGTGAGGTGTTTTGGATCCCCATCTATTGCTATGAACTGGCAAAACAGCAGAATCCCCTTGACAATCTTGATTTCTCAAGGGAAATGAGAGAACACTATACACCATCCAAGATATTAAAATATTGTCAAGGCCCAACACAGCTGAATACTCTGAGGAGATGGCCTGTGAGGCGCCGCCTTTCAACTTTTCCCCCTTAGTATGGTGGTCAGTAACATGCGGGAGACCTCGGAGGGGGTCATTTTTTTAATTGTGAACTGATGTGCTTTTACTCAATTCGGGAACCTCACAAGCCAAATTTGTAGTATTTTGCACGAATTGCAAGAGATGTTTGAATGTCGACGGTTGAAGTGAAAGCTCGTATTGAGCTTGCTAGAGACTGATTTGCCAAGCCTTCGATAGCTCAGTTGGTAGAGCAGAGGACTGTAGTGGTAAAACAGGCATCCTTAGGTCGCTGGTTCAAATCCAGATTGAAGGACTTTTGCCAAATGCAAATTGTATTGAATACTTGGAAAGTAAAATGCTTGGAAAATAAAATAACAGACAATTTATAATTATATTATATTTCATCACTGAAAATAGATGCCTTTTGCTTTGAGGCTGTCGCCACGTTATGTTTCTGTCCGACACCAATCTTCGTTGGTTTCCTGTGAGGTGTTTTGGATCCCCATCTCTTGCTATGAACTGACAAAACAGCAGAATCCCCTTGACAATCTTGATTTCTCAAGGGAAATGGGAGAACACTATACATCATCCAAGATATTAAAATATTGTCAAGGCCCAACACGGCTGAATACTCTGAGGAGATGGCCTGTGAGGCGCGCCTTTCAACTTTTCCCCCTTAGTATGGTGGTCAGTAACATGCGGGAGACTGCGGAGGGGGTCATTTTTTTAATTGGGAACTGATGTGCTTTTACTCAATTTGGGAACCTCACAAGCTAAATTTGTAGTATTTTGCACGAATTGCAATAGATGTTTGCATGTCGACGGTTGAAGTGGAAGCTCGTATTGAGCTTGCTAGAGACTGATTTGCCAAGCCTTCGATAGCTCAGTTGGTAGAGCGGAGGACTGTCGTGGTAAAACTGGCATCCTTAAGTCGCTGGTTGAAATCCGGATTGAAGGACTTTTGCCAAATGCAAATTTTATTAAATACTTGGAAAGTAAAATACTTGGAAAATAAAATAACAGACAATTTATAATTATATTATATTTCATCACTGAAAATAGATGCCTTTTGCTTTGAGGCTGTGGCCACGTTATGTTTCTGTCCGACACCAATCTTCGTTGGTTTCCTGTGAGGTGTTTTGGATCCCCATCTCTTGCTATGAACTGACAAAACAGCAGAATCCCCTTGACAATCTTGATTTCTCAAGGGAAATGGGAGAACACTATACACCATCCAAGATATTAAAATATTGTCAAGGCCCACCACGGCTGAATACTCTGAGGAGATGGCCTGTGAGGCGCCGCCTTTCAACTTTTCCCCCTTAGTATGGTGGTCAGTAACATGCGGGAGACTGCGGAGGGGGTCATTTTTTTAACTGGGAACTGATGTGCTTTTACTCAATTCGGGAACCTCACAAACCAAATTTGTAGTATTTTGCACGAATTGCAAGAGATGTTTACAAGTCGATGGTTGAAGTGGAAGCTCGTATTGAGTTTGCTAGAGAATGATTTACCAAGCCTTCGAGAGCTCGTCGCTGGTTCAAATCCGGCTCAAAGGACTTTTGCCAAATGCACATTTTATTGAATACTTGGAAAGTAAAATACTTGGAAAGTAAAATAACAGACAATTTATAATTATATTATATTTCATCACTGAAAATAGATACCTTTTGCTTTGAGGCTGTGGCCACGTTATTTTTCTGTCCGACACCAATCTTCGTTGGTTTACTGTGAGGTATTTTGGATCCCCATCTCTTGCTATGAACTGACAAAACAGCAGAATCCCCTTAACAATCTTGATTTCTCAAGGGAAATGGGAGAACACTATACACCATCCAAGATATTAAAATATTGTCAAGGCCCAACACTGATGAATACTCTGAGGAGATGGCCTGTGAGGCGCCGCCTTTCAACTTTTCCTCCTTAGTATGGTGGTCAGTAACATGCGGGAGACTGCGGAGGGGGTCATTTTTTTAATTGTGAACTGATGTGCTTTTACTCAATTCGGGAACCTCACAAGCCAAATTTGTAGTATTTTGCACGAATTGCAAGAGATGTTTGAATGTCGACGGTTGAAGTGGAAGCTCGTATTGAGCTTGCTAGAGACTGGTTTGCCAAGCCTTGGATAGCTCAGTTGGTAGAGCGGAGGACTGTAGTGGTAAAACAGGCATCCTTAGGTCGCTGGTTCAAATCCGGCTCGAAGGACTTTTGCCAAATGCACATTTTATTGAATACTTGGAAAGTAAAATACTTGGAAAGTAAAATAACAGCCAATTTATAATTATATTATATTTCATCACTGAAAATAAATGCCTTTTGCTTTGAGGCTGTGACCATGTTATTTTTCTGTCCAACACGAATCTTCATTGGTTTCCTGTGAGGTGTTTTGGATCCCCATCTCATGCTATGAACTGGCAAAACAGCAGAATCCCCTTGAAAATCTTGATTTCTCAAGGGAAATGAGAGAACACTATTCACCATCCAAGATATTAAAATATTGTCAAGGCCCAACGCAGCTGAATACTCTGAGGAGATGGCCTGTGAGGTGCCGCCTTTCAACTTTTCCCCCTTAGTATGGTGGTCAGTAACATGCGGGAGACTGCGTAGGGGGTCATTTTTTTAATTGGGAACTGATGTGCTTTTACTCAATTCGGGAACCTCACAAGCCAAATTTGTAGTATTTTGCACGAATTGCAAGAGATGTTTACAAGTCGACGGTTGAAGTGGAAGCTCGTATTGAGTTTGCTAGAGTTGATTTGCCAAGCCTTCGATAGCTCAGTTGGTAGAGCGGAGGACTGTAATGGTAAAACAGGCATCCTTAGGTCGCTGGTTCAAATCCGGCTCAAAGGACTTTTGCCAAATGCACATTTTATTGAATACTTGGAAAGTAAAATACTTGGAAAGTAAAATAACAGACAATTTATAATTATATTATATTTCATCACTGAAAATAGATGCCTTTTGCTTTGAGGCTGTGGCCACGTTATTTTTCTGTCCGACACCAATCTTCGTTGGTTTCCTGTGAGGTGTTTTGGATCCCCATCTCTTGCTATGAACTGACAAAACAGCAGAATCCCCTTGACAATCTTGATTTCTCAAGGGAAATGAGAGAACACTATACACCATCCAAGATATTAAAATATTGTCAAGGCCCAACACGGCTGAATACTCTGAGGAGATGGCCTGCGAGGCGCCGCCTTTCAACTTTTCCCCCTTAGTATGGTGGTCATTAACATGCGGGAGACTGCTGAGGGGGTCATTTTTTTAATTGGGAACTGATGTGCTTTTACTCAATTCGGGAACCTCACAAGCCAAATTTGTAGTATTTTGCACGAATTGCAAGAGATGTTTACAAGTCGACGGTTGAAGTGGAAGCTCGTATTGAGTTTGCTAGAGAATGATTTGCCAAGCCTTCGATAGCTCAGTTGGTAGAGCGGAGCACTGTAGTGGTTAAACAGGCATCCTTAGGTCGCTGGTTCAAATCCGGCTCGAAGGACTTTTGCCAAATGCAAATTTTATTGAATACTTGGAAAGTAAAATACTTGGAAAATAAAATAACAGACAATTTATAATTATATTATATTTCATCACTGAAAATAGATGCCTTTTGCTTTGAGGCTGTGGCCACGTTATGTTTCTGTCCAACACCAATCTTCATTGGTTTCCTGTGAGGTGATTCGGATCTCCATCTCTTGCTATGAACTGGCAAAACAGCAGAATCCCCTTGACAATCTTGATTTCTCAAGGGAAATGAGAGAACAGTATACACCATCCAAGATATTAAAATATTGTCAAGGCCCAACACGGCTGAATACTCTGAGGAGATGGCCTGTGAGGCGCCGCCTTTCAACTTTTCCCCCTTAGTATGGTGGTCAGTAACATGCGGGAGACTGCGGAGGGGGTCATTTTTTTAATTGGGAACTGATGTGCTTTTACTCAATTCGGGAACGTCACAAGCCAAATTTGTAGTATTTTGCACGAATTGCAAGAGATGTTTACAAGTCGACGGTTGAAGTGGAAGCTCGTATTGAGTTTGCTAGAGAACGATTTGCCAAGCCTTGGATAGCTCAGTTGGTAGAGCGGAGGACTGTAGTGGTAAAACAGGCATCCTTAGGTCGCTGGTTCAAATCCGGCTCGAAGGACTTTTGCCAAATGCACATTTTATTGAATACTTGGAAAGTAAAATACTTGGAAAGTAAAATAACAGCCAATTTATAATTATATTATATTTCATCACTGAAAATAAATGCCTTTTGCTTTGAGGCTGTGACCATGTTATTTTTCTGTCCAACACGAATCTTCATTGGTTTCCTGTGAGGTGTTTTGGATCCCCATCTCATGCTATGAACTGGCAAAACAGCAGAATCCCCTTGAAAATCTTGATTTCTCAAGGGAAATGAGAGAACACTATACACCATCCAAGATATTAAAATATTGTCAAGGCCCAACACAGCTGAATACTCTGAGGAGATGGCCTGTGAGGCGCCGCCTTTCAACTTTTCCCCCTTAGTATGGTGGTCAGTAACATGCGGGAGACCTCGGAGGGGGTCATTTTTTTAATTGTGAACTGATGTGCTTTTACTCAATTCGGGAACCTCACAAGCCAAATTTGTAGTATTTTGCACGAATTGCAAGAGATGTTTGAATGTCGACGGTTGAAGTGAAAGCTCGTATTGAGCTTGCTAGAGACTGATTTGCCAAGCCTTCGATAGCTCAGTTGGTAGAGCAGAGGACTGTAGTGGTAAAACAGGCATCCTTAGGTCGCTGGTTCAAATCCAGATTGAAGGACTTTTGCCAAATGCAAATTGTATTGAATACTTGGAAAGTAAAATGCTTGGAAAATAAAATAACAGACAATTTATAATTATATTATATTTCATCACTGAAAATAGATGCCTTTTGCTTTGAGGCTGTCGCCACGTTATGTTTCTGTCCGACACCAATCTTCGTTGGTTTCCTGTGAGGTGTTTTGGATCCCCATCTCTTGCTATGAACTGACAAAACAGCAGAATCCCCTTGACAATCTTGATTTCTCAAGGGAAATGGGAGAACACTATACATCATCCAAGATATTAAAATATTGTCAAGGCCCAACACGGCTGAATACTCTGAGGAGATGGCCTGTGAGGCGCGCCTTTCAACTTTTCCCCCTTAGTATGGTGGTCAGTAACATGCGGGAGACTGCGGAGGGGGTCATTTTTTTAATTGGGAACTGATGTGCTTTTACTCAATTTGGGAACCTCACAAGCTAAATTTGTAGTATTTTGCACGAATTGCAATAGATGTTTGCATGTCGACGGTTGAAGTGGAAGCTCGTATTGAGCTTGCTAGAGACTGATTTGCCAAGCCTTCGATAGCTCAGTTGGTAGAGCGGAGGACTGTCGTGGTAAAACTGGCATCCTTAAGTCGCTGGTTGAAATCCGGATTGAAGGACTTTTGCCAAATGCAAATTTTATTAAATACTTGGAAAGTAAAATACTTGGAAAATAAAATAACAGACAATTTATAATTATATTATATTTCATCACTGAAAATAGATGCCTTTTGCTTTGAGGCTGTGGCCACGTTATGTTTCTGTCCGACACCAATCTTCGTTGGTTTCCTGTGAGGTGTTTTGGATCCCCATCTCTTGCTATGAACTGACAAAACAGCAGAATCCCCTTGACAATCTTGATTTCTCAAGGGAAATGGGAGAACACTATACACCATCCAAGATATTAAAATATTGTCAAGGCCCAACACGGCTGAATACTCTGAGGAGATGGCCTGTGAGGCGCCGCCTTTCAACTTTTCCCCCTTAGTATGGTGGTCAGTAACATGCGGGAGACTGCGGAGGGGGTCATTTTTTTAACTGGGAACTGATGTGCTTTTACTCAATTCGGGAACCTCACAAACCAAATTTGTAGTATTTTGCACGAATTGCAAGAGATGTTTACAAGTCGACGGTTGAAGTGGAAGCTCGTATTGAGTTTGCTAGAGAATGATTTACCAAGCCTTCGAGAGCTCGTCGCTGGTTCAAATCCGGCTCAAAGGACTTTTGCCAAATGCACATTTTATTGAATACTTGGAAAGTAAAATACTTGGAAAGTAAAATAACAGACAATTTATAATTATATTATATTTCATCACTGAAAATAGATACCTTTTGCTTTGAGGCTGTGGCCACGTTATTTTTCTGTCCGACACCAATCTTCGTTGGTTTACTGTGAGGTATTTTGGATCCCCATCTCTTGCTATGAACTGACAAAACAGCAGAATCCCCTTAACAATCTTGATTTCTCAAGGGAAATGGGAGAACACTATACACCATCCAAGATATTAAAATATTGTCAAGGCCCAACACTGATGAATACTCTGAGGAGATGGCCTGTGAGGCATCGCCTTTCAACTTTTCCTCCTTAGTATGGTGGTCAGTAACATGCGGGAGACTGCGGAGGGGGTCATTTTTTTAATTGTGAACTGATGTGCTTTTACTCAATTCGGGAACCTCACAAGCCAAATTTGTAGTATTTTGCACGAATTGCAAGAGATGTTTGAATGTCGACGGTTGAAGTGGAAGCTCGTATTGAGCTTGCTAGAGACTGGTTTGCCAAGCCTTGGATAGCTCAGTTGGTAGAGCGGAGGACTGTAGTGGTAAAACAGGCATCCTTAGGTCGCTGGTTCAAATCCGGCTCGAAGGACTTTTGCCAAATGCACATTTTATTGAATACTTGGAAAGTAAAATACTTGGAAAGTAAAATAACAGCCAATTTATAATTATATTATATTTCATCACTGAAAATAAATGCCTTTTGCTTTGAGGCTGTGACCATGTTATTTTTCTGTCCAACACGAATCTTCATTGGTTTCCTGTGAGGTGTTTTGGATCCCCATCTCATGCTATGAACTGGCAAAACAGCAGAATCCCCTTGAAAATCTTGATTTCTCAAGGGAAATGAGAGAACACTATTCACCATCCAAGATATTAAAATATTGTCAAGGCCCAACGCAGCTGAATACTCTGAGGAGATGGCCTGTGAGGTGCCGCCTTTCAACTTTTCCCCCTTAGTATGGTGGTCAGTAACATGCGGGAGACTGCGTAGGGGGTCATTTTTTTAATTGGGAACTGATGTGCTTTTACTCAATTCGGGAACCTCACAAGCCAAATTTGTAGTATTTTGCACGAATTGCAAGAGATGTTTACAAGTCGACGGTTGAAGTGGAAGCTCGTATTGAGTTTGCTAGAGTTGATTTGCCAAGCCTTCGATAGCTCAGTTGGTAGAGCGGAGGACTGTAATGGTAAAACAGGCATCCTTAGGTCGCTGGTTCAAATCCGGCTCAAAGGACTTTTGCCAAATGCACATTTTATTGAATACTTGGAAAGTAAAATACTTGGAAAGTAAAATAACAGACAATTTATAATTATATTATATTTCATCACTGAAAATAGATGCCTTTTGCTTTGAGGCTGTGGCCACGTTATTTTTCTGTCCAACACGAATCTTCATTGGTTTCCTGTCAGGTGTTTTGGATCCCCATCTCTTGCTATGAACTGGCAAAACAGCAGAATCCCCTTGACAATCTTGATTTCTCAAGGGAAATGAGAGAACACTATACACCATCCAAGATATTAAAATATTGTCAAGGCCCAACACAGCTGAATACTCTGAGGAGATGGCCTGTGAGGCGCCGCCTTTCAACTTTTCCCCCTTAGTATGGTGGTCAGTAACATGCGGGAGACCTCGGAGGGGGTCATTTTTTTAATTGTGAACTGATGTGCTTTTACTCAATTCGGGAACCTCACAAGCCAAATTTGTAGTATTTTGCACGAATTGCAAGAGATGTTTGAATGTCGACGGTTGAAGTAAAAGCTCGTATTGAGCTTGCTAGAGACTGATTTGCCAAGCCTTCGATAGCTCAGTTGGTAGAGCAGAGGACTGTAGTGGTAAAACAGGCATCCTTAGGTCGCTGGTTCAAATCCAGATTGAAGGACTTTTGCCAAATGCAAATTTTATTGAATACTTGGAAAGTAAAATGCTTGGAAAATAAAATAACAGACAATTTATAATTATATTATATTTCATCACTGAAAATAGATGCCTTTTGCTTTGAGGCTGTCGCCACGTTATGTTTCTGTCCGACACCAATCTTCGTTGGTTTCCTGTGAGGTGTTTTGGATCCCCATCTCTTGCTATGAACTGACAAAACAGCAGAATCCCCTTGACAATCTTGATTTCTCAAGGGAAATGGGAGAACACTATACACCATCCAAGATATTAAAATATTGTCAAGGCCCAACACGGCTGAATACTCTGAGGAGATGGCCTGTGAGGCGCGCCTTTCAACTTTTCCCCCTTAGAATGGTGGTCAGTAACATGCGGGAGACTGCGGAGGGGGTCATTTTTTTAATTGGGAACTGATGTGCTTTTACTCAATTCGGGAACCTCACAAGCCAAATTTGTAGTATTTTGCACGAATTGCAATAGATGTTTGCATGTCGACGGTTGAAGTGGAAGCTCGTATTGAGCTTGCTAGAGACTGATTTGCCAAGCCTTCGATAGCTCAGTTGGTAGAGCGGAGGACTGTCGTGGTAAAACTGGCATCCTTAGGTCGCTGGTTGAAATCCGGATTGAAGGACTTTTGCCAAATGCACATTTTATTGAATACTTGGAAAGTAAAATACTTGGAAAATAAAATAACAGACAATTTATAATTATATTATATTTCATCACTGAAAATAGATGCCTTTTGCTTTGAGGCTGTGGCCACGTTATGTTTCTGTCCGACACCAATCTTCGTTGGTTTCCTGTGAGGTGTTTTGGATCCCCATCTCTTGCTATGAACTGACAAAACAGCAGAATCCCCTTGACAATCTTGATTTCTCAAGGGAAATGGGAGAACACTATACACCATCCAAGATATTAAAATATTGTCAAGGCCCAACACGGCTGAATACTCTGAGGAGATGGCCTGTGAGGCGCGCCTTTCAACTTTTCCCCTTTAGTATGGTGGTCAGTAACATGCGGGAGACTGCGGAGGGGGTCATTTTTTTAACTGGGAACTGATGTGCTTTTACTCAATTCGGGAACCTCACGAGCCAAATTTGTAGTATTTTGCACGAATTGCAAGAGATGTTTACAAGTCGACGGTTGAAGTGGAAGCTCGTATTGAGTTTGCTAGAGAATGATTTGCCAAGCCTTCGATAGCTCGTCGCTGGTTCAAATCCGGCTCAAAGGACTTTTGCCAAATGCACATTTTATTGAATACTTGGAAAGTAAAATACTTGGAAAGTAAAATAAAAGACAATTTATAATTATATTATATTTCATCACTGAAAATAGATGCCTTTTGCTTTGAGGCTGTGGCCACGTTATTTTTCTGTCCGACACCAATCTTCGTTGGTTTCCTGTGAGGTATTTTGGATCCCCATCTCTTGCTATGAACTGACAAAACAGCAGAATCCCCTTGACAATCTTGATTTCTCAAGGGAAATGGGAGAACACTATACATCATCCAAAATATTAAAATATTGTCAAGGCCCAACACGGCTGAATACTCTGAGGAGATGGCCTGTGAGGCGCCGCCTTTCAAGTTTTCCCCCTTAGTATGGTGGTCAGTAACATGCAGGAGACTGCAGAGGGGGTCATTTTTTTAATTGTGAACTGATGTGCTTTTACTCAATTCGGGAACCTCACAAGCCAAATTTGTAGTATTTTGCACGAATTGCAAGAGATGTTTACAAGTCGACGGTTGAAGTGGAAGCTCGTATTGAGTTTGCTAGAGAATTCTTTGCCAAGCCTTCGATAGCTCAGTTGGTAGAGCGGAGGACTGTAGTGGTAAAACAGGCATCCTTAGGTCGCTGGTTCAAATCCGGCTCGAATGACTTTTGCCAAATGCAAATTTTATTGAATACTTGGAAAGTAAAATACTTGGAAAATAAAATAACAGACAATTTATAATTATATTATATTTCATCACTGAAAATAGATGCCTTTTGCTTTGAGGCTGTGGCCACGTTATGTTTCTGTCCAACACCAATCTTCATTGTTTTCCTGTAAGGTGTTTTGGATCCCCATCTCTTGCTATGAACTGGCAAAACAGCAGAATCCCCTTGACAATCTTGATTTCTCAAGGGAAATGGGAGAACACTATACACCATCCAAGATATTTAAATATTGTCAAGGCCGAACACTGATGAATACTCTGAGGAGATGGCCTGTGAGGCGCCGCCTTTCAACTTTTCCTCCTTAGTATGGTGGTCAGTAACATGCGGGAGACTGCGGAGGGGGTCATTTTTTTAATTGGGAACTGATGTGCTTTTACTCAATTCGGGAACCTCACAAGCCAAGTTTGCTAGAGAATGATTTGCCAAGCCTTTGATAGCTCAGTTGGTAGAGCGGAGGACAGTAGTGGTAAAACAGGCATCCTTAGGTCGCTGGTTCAAATCCGGCTCGAAGGACTTTTGCCAAGTGCACATTTTATTGAATACTTGGAAAGTAAAATACTTGGAAAGTAAAATAACAGACAATTTATAATTATATTATATTTCATCACTGAAAATAGATGCCTTTTGATTTGAGGCTGTGGCCACGTTATTTTTCTGTCCGACACCAATCTTCGTTGGTTTCCTGTGAGGTGTTTTGGATCCCCATCTCTTGCTATGAACTGACAAAACAGCAGAATCCCCTTGACAATCTTGATTTCTCAAGGGAAATGGGAGAACACTATACATCATCCAAGATATTAAAATATTGTCAAGGCCCAACACGGCTGAATACTCTGAGGAGATGGCCTGTGAGGCGCCGCCTTTCAAGTTTTCCCCCTTAGTATGGTGGTCAGTAACATGCAGGAGACTGCAGAGGGGGTCATTTTTTTAATTGGGAACTGATGTGCTTTTACTCAATTCGGGAACCTCACAAGCCAAATTTGTAGTATTTTGCACGAATTGCAAGAGATGTTTACAAGTCGACGGTTGAAGTGGAAGCTCGTATTGAGTTTGCTAGAGAATGATTTGCCAAGCCTTCGATAGCTCAGTTGGTAGAGCGGAGGACTGTAGTGGTAAAACAGGCATCCTTAGGTCGCTGGTTCAAATCCGGCTCGAAGGACTTTTGCCAAATGCAAATTTTATTGAATACTTGGAAAGTAAAATACTTGGAAAATAAAATAACAGACAATTTATAATTATATTATATTTCATCACTGAAAATAGATGCCTTTTGCTTTGAGGCTGTGGCCACGTTATGTTTCTGTCCAACACCAATCTTCATTGTTTTCCTGTGAGGTGTTTTGGATCCCCATCTCTTGCTATGAACTGGCAAAACAGCAGAATCCCCTTGACAATCTTGATTTCTCAAGGGAAATGGTAGAACACTATACACCATCCAAGATATTAAAATATTGTCAAGGCCGAACACTGATGAATACTCTGAGATGGCCTGTGAGGCGCCGCCTTTCAACTTTTCCTCCTTAGTATGGTGGTCAGTAACATGCGGGAGACTGCGGAGGGGGTCATTTTTTTAATTGGGAACTGATATGCTTTTACTCAATTCGGGAACCTCACAAGCCAAATTTGTAGTATTTTGCACGAATTGCAAGAGATGTTTACAAGTCGACGGTTGAAGTGGAAGCTTGTATTGAGTTTGCTAGAAAATGATTTGCCAAGCCTTCGATAGCTCAGTTGGTAGAGCGGAGGACTGTAGTGGTAAAACAGGCATCCTTAGGTCGCTGGTTCAAATCCGGCTCGAAGGACTTTTGCCAAATGCAAATTTTATTGAATACTTGGAAAGTAAAATACTTGGAAAATAACATAACAGACAATTTATAATTATATTATATTTCATCACTGAAAATAGATGCCTTTTGCTTTGAGGCTGTGGCCACATTATTTTTCTGTCCAACACCAATCTTCTTTGGTTTCCTGTGAGGTGTTTTTTTGATCCCCATCTCTTGCTATGAACTAGCAAAACAGCATAATCCCCTTGACAATCTTGATTTCTCAAGGAAAATGAGAGAACACTATACACCATCCAAGATATTAAAATATTGTCAAGGCCCAACGCGGCTGAATGCTCTGAGGAGATGGCCTGTGAGGTGCCGCCTTTCAACTTTTCCCCCTTAGTATGGTGGTCAGTAACATGCGGGAGACTGCGGAGGGGGTCATTTTTTTAATTGGGAACTGATGTGCTTTTACTCAATTCGGGAACCTCACAAGCCAAATTTGTAGTATTTTGCACGAATTGCAAGAGATGTTTACAAGTCGACGGTTGAAGTGGAAGCTCGTATTGAGTTTGCTAGAGAATGATTTGCCAAGCCTTCGATAGCTCAGTTGGTAGAGCGGAGGACTGTAGTAGTACAACAGGCATCCTTAGGTCGCTGGTTCAAATCCGGCTCGAAGGACTTTTGCCAAATGCAAATTTTATTGAATACTTGGAAAGTAAAATACTTGGAAAGTAAAATAACAGACAATTTATAATTATATTATATTTCATCACTGAAAATAGATGCCTTTTGCTTTGAGGCTGTGGCCACGTTATTTTTCTGTCCGACACCAATCTTCATTGGTTTCATGTGAGGTGTTTTGGATCCCCATCTATTGCTATGAACTGGCAAAACAGCAGAATCCCCTTGACAATCTTGATTTCTCAAGGGAAATGAGAGAACACTATACACCATCCAAGATATTAAAATATTGTCAAGGCCCAACACAGCTGAATACTCTGAGGAGATGGCCTGTGAGGCGCCGCCTTTCAACTTTTCCCCCTTAGTATGGTGGTCAGTAACATGCGGGAGACCTCGGAGGGGTTCATTTTTTTAATTGTGAACTGATGTGCTTTTACTCAATTCGGGAACCTCACAAGCCAAATTTGTAGTATTTTGCACGAATTGCAAGAGATGTTTGAATGTCGACGGTTGAAGTAAAAGCTCGTATTGAGCTTGCTAGAGACTGATTTGCCAAGCCTTCGATAGCTCAGTTGGTAGAGCGGAGGACTGTAGTGGTAAAACAGGCATCCTTAGGTCGCTGGTTCAAATCCGGCTCGAATGACTTTTGCCAAATGCAAATTTTATTGAATACTTGGAAAGTAAAATACTTGGAAAATAAAATAACAGACAATTTATAATTATATTATATTTCATCACTGAAAATAGATGCCTTTTGCTTTGAGGCTGTGGCCACGTTATGTTTCTGTCCAACACCAATCTTCATTGTTTTCCTGTGAGGTGTTTTGGATCCCCATCTCTTGCTATGAACTGGCAAAACAGCAGAATCCCCTTGACAATCTTGATTTCTCAAGGGAAATGGGAGAACACTATACACCATCCAAGATATTTAAATATTGTCAAGGCCGAACACTGATGAATACTCTGAGGAGATGGCCTGTGAGGCGCCGCCTTTCAACTTTTCCTCCTTAGTATGGTGGTCAGTAACATGCGGGAGACTGCGGAGGGGGTCATTTTTTTAATTGGGAACTGATGTGCTTTTACTCAATTCGGGAACCTCACAAGCCAAGTTTGCTAGAGAATGATTTGCCAAGCCTTTGATAGCTCAGTTGGTAGAGCGGAGAACAGTAGTGGTAAAACAGGCATCCTTAGGTCGCTGGTTCAAATCCGGCTCGAAGGACTTTTGCCAAGTGCACATTTTATTGAATACTTGGAAAGTAAAATACTTGGAAAGTAAAATAACAGACAATTTATAATTATATTATATTTCATCACTGAAAATAGATGCCTTTTGATTTGAGGCTGTGGCCACGTTATTTTTCTGTCCGACACCAATCTTCGTTGGTTTCCTGTGAGGTGTTTTGGATCCCCATCTCTTGCTATGAACTGACAAAACAGCAGAATCCCCTTGACAATCTTGATTTCTCAAGGGAAATGGGAGAACACTATACATCATCCAAGATATTAAAATATTGTCAAGGCCCAACACGGCTGAATACTCTGAGGAGATGGCCTGTGAGGCGCCGCCTTTCAAGTTTTCCCCCTTAGTATGGTGGTCAGTAACATGCAGGAGACTGCAGAGGGGGTCATTTTTTTAATTGGGAACTGATGTGCTTTTACTCAATTCGGGAACCTCACAAGCCAAATTTGTAGTATTTTGCACGAATTGCAAGAGATGTTTACAAGTCGACGGTTGAAGTGGAAGCTCGTATTGAGTTTGCTAGAGAATGATTTGTCAAGCCTTCGATAGCTCAGTTGGTAGAGGGGAGGACTGTAGTGGTAAAACAGGCATCCTTAGGTCGCTGGTTCAAATCCGGCTCGAAGGTCTTTTGCCAAATGCAAATTTTATTGAATACTTGGAAAGTAAAATACTTGGAAAATAAAATAACAGACAATTTATAATTATATTATATTTCATCACTGAAAATAGATGCCTTTTGCTTTGAGGCTGTGGCCACGTTATGTTTCTGTCCAACACCAATCTTCATTGTTTTCCTGTGAGGTGTTTTGGATCCCCATCTCTTGCTATGAACTGGCAAAACAGCAGAATCCCCTTGACAATCTTGATTTCTCAAGGGAAATGGGAGAACACTATACACCATCCAAGATATTAAAATATTGTCAAGGCCGAACACTGATGAATACTCTGAGATGGCCTGTGAGGCGCCGCCTTTCAACTTTTCCTCCTTAGTATGGTGGTCAGTAACATGCGGGAGACTGCGGAGGGGGTCATTTTTTTAATTGGGAACTGATGTGCTTTTACTCAATTCGGGAACCTCACAAGCCAAATTTGTAGTATTTTGCACGAATTGCAAGAGATGTTTACAAGTCGACGGTTGAAGTGGAAGCTCGTATTGAGTTTGCTAGAGAATGATTTGCCAAGCCTTCGATAGCTCAGTTGGTAGAGCAGAGGACTGTAGTAGTACAACAGGCATCCTTAGGTCGCTGGTTCAAATCTGGCTCGAAAGACTTTTGCCAAATGCAAATTTTATTGAATACTTGGAAAGTAAAATACTTGGAAAGTAAAATAACAGACAATTTATGATTATATTATATTTCATCACTGAAAATAGATGCCTGTTGCTTTGAGGCTGTGGCCACGTTATGTTTCTGTCCAACACGAATCTTCATTGGTTTCATGTGAGGTGTTTTGGATCCCCATCTCTTGCTATGAACTGGCAAAACAGCAGAATCCCCTTGACAATCTTGATTTCTCAAGGGAAATGAGAGAACACTATACACCATCCAAGATATTAAAATATTGTCAAGGCCCAACACAGCTGAATACTCTGAGGAGATGGCCTGTGAGGCGCCGCCTTTCAACTTTTCCCCCTTAGTATGGTGGTCAGTAACATGCGGGAGACCTCGGAGGGGGTCATTTTTTTAATTGTGAACTGATGTGCTTTTACTCAATTCGGGAACCTCACAAGCCAAATTTGTAGTATTTTGCACGAATTGCAAGAGATGTTTGAATGTCGACGGTTGAAGTAAAAGCTCGTATTGAGCTTGCTAGAGACTGATTTGCCAAGCCTTCGATAGCTCAGTTGGTAGAGCAGAGGACTGTAGTGGTAAAACAGGCATCCTTAGGTCGCTGGTTCAAATCCAGATTGAAGCACTTTTGCCAAATGCAAATTTTATTGAATACTTGGAAAGTAAAATGCTTGGAAAATAAAATAACAGACAATTTATAATTATATTATATTTCATCACTGAAAATAGATGCCTTTTGCTTTGAGGCTGTCGCCACGTTATGTTTCTGTCCGACACCAATCTTCGTTGGTTTCCTGTGAGGTGTTTTGGATCCCCATCTCTTGCTATGAACTGACAAAACAGCAGAATCCCCTTGACAATCTTGATTTCTCAAGGGAAATGGGAGAACACTATACACCATCCAAGATATTAAAATATTGTCAAGGCCCAACACGGCTGAATACTCTGAGGAGATGGCCTGTGAGGCGTGCCTTTCAACTTTTCCCCCTTAGTATGGTGGTCAGTAACATGCGGGAGACTGCGGAGGGGGTCATTTTTTTAATTGGGAGCTGATGTGCTTTTACTCAATTCGGGAACCTCACAAGCCAAATTTGTAGTATTTTGCACGAATTGCAATAGATGTTTGCATGTCGACGGTTGAAGTGGAAGCTCGTATTGAGCTTGCTAGAGACTGATTTGCCAAGCCTTCGATAGCTCAGTTGGTAGAGCGGAGGACTGTCGTGGTAAAACTGGCATCCTTAGGTCGCTGGTTGAAATCCGGCTCGAAGGACTTTTGCCAAGTGCACATTTTATTGAATACTTGGAAAGTAAAATACTTGGAAAATAAAATAACAGACAATTTATAATTATATTATATTTCATCACTGAAAATAGATGCCTTTTGCTTTGAGGCTGTCGCCACGTTATGTTTCTGTCCGACACCAATCTTCGTTGGTTTCCTGTGAGGTGTTTTGGATCCCCATCTCTTGCTATGAACTGACAAAACAGCAGAATCCCCTTGACAATCTTGATTTCTCAAGGGAAATGGGAGAACACTATACATCATCCAAGATATTAAAATATTGTCAAGGCCCAACACGGCTGAATACTCTGAGGAGATGGCCTGTGAGGCGCCGCCTTTCAAGTTTTCCCCCTTAGTATGGTGGTCAGTAACATGCAGGAGACTGCAGAGGGGGTCATTTTTTTAATTGGGAACTGATGTGCTTTTACTCAATTCGGGAACCTCACAAGCCAAATTTGTAGTATTTTGCACGAATTGCAAGAGATGTTTACAAGTCGACGGTTGAAGTGGAAGCTCGTATTGAGTTTGCTAGAGAATGCTTTGCCAAGCCTTCGATAGCTCAGTTGGTAGAGCGGAGGACTGTAGTGGTAAAACAGGCATCCTTAGGTCGCTGGTTCAAATCCGGCTCGAATGACTTTTGCCAAATGCAAATTTTATTGAATACTTGGAAAGTAAAATACTTGGAAAATAAAATAACAGACAATTTATAATTATATTATATTTCATCACTGAAAATAGATGCCTTTTGCTTTGAGGCTGTGGCCACGTTATGTTTCTGTCCAACACCAATCTTCATTGTTTTCCTGTGAGGTGTTTTGGATCCCCATCTCTTGCTATGAACTGGCAAAACAGCAGAATCCCCTTGACAATCTTGATTTCTCAAGGGAAATGGGAGAACACTATACACCATCCAAGATATTTAAATATTGTCAAGGCCGAACACTGATGAATACTCTGAGGAGATGGCCTGTGAGGCGCCGCCTTTCAACTTTTCCTCCTTAGTATGGTGGTCAGTAACATGCGGGAGACTGCGGAGGGGGCATTTTTTTAATTGGGAACTGATGTGCTTTTACTCAATTCGGGAACCTCACAAGCCAAATTTGTAGTATTTTGCACGAATTGCAAGAGATGTTTACAAGTCGACGGTTGAAGTGGAAGCTTGTATTGAGTTTGCTAGAAAATGATTTGCCAAGCCTTCGATAGCTCAGTTGGTAGAGTGGAGGACTGTAGTGGTAAAACAGGCATCCTTAGGTCGCTGGTTCAAATCCGGCTCGAAGGACTTTTGCCAAATGCACATTTTATTGAATACTTGGAAAGTAAAATACTTGGAAAATAACATAACAGACAATTTATAATTATATTATATTTCATCACTGAAAATAGATGCCTTTTGCTTTGAGGCTGTGGCCACATTATTTTTCTGTCCAACACCAATCTTCTTTGGTTTCCTGTGAGGTGTTTTTTTGATCCCCATCTCTTGCTATGAACTGGCAAAACAGCATAATCCCCTTGACAATCTTGATTTCTCAAGGAAAATGAGAGAACACTATACACCATCCAAGATATTAAAATATTGTCAAGGCCCAACGCGGCTGAATGCTCTGAGGAGATGGCCTGTGAGGTGCCGCCTTTCAACTTTTCCCCCTTAGTATGGTGGTCAGTAACATGCGGGAGACTGCGGAGGGGGTCATTTTTTTAATTGGGAACTGATGTGCTTTTACTCAATTCGGGAACCTCACAAGCCAAATTTGTAGTATTTTGCACGAATTGCAAGAGATGTTTACAAGTCGACGGTTGAAGTGGAAGCTCGTATTGAGTTTGCTAGAGAATGATTTGCCAAGCCTTCGATAGCTCAGTTGGTAGAGCAGAGGACTGTAGTAGTACAACAGGCATCCTTAGGTCGCTGGTTCAAATCTGGCTCGAAAGACTTTTGCCAAATGCAAATTTTATTGAATACTTGGAAAGTAAAATACTTGGAAAGTAAAATAACAGACAATTTATGATTATATTATATTTCATCACTGAAAATAGATGCCTGTTGCTTTGAGGCTGTGGCCACGTTATGTTTCTGTCCAACACGAATCTTCATTGGTTTCATGTGAGGTGTTTTGGATCCCCATCTCTTGCTATGAACTGGCAAAACAGCAGAATCCCCTTGACAATCTTGATTTCTCAAGGGAAATGAGAGAACACTATACACCATCCAAGATATTAAAATATTGTCAAGGCTCAACACAGCTGAATACTCTGAGGAGATGGCCTGTGAGGCGCCGCCTTTCAACTTTTCCCCCTTAGTATGGTGGTCAGTAACATGCGGGAGACCTCGGAGGGGGTCATTTTTTTAATTGTGAACTGATGTGCTTTTACTCAATTCGGGAACCTCACAAGCCAAATTTGTAGTATTTTGCACGAATTGCAAGAGATGTTTGAATGTCGACGGTTGAAGTAAAAGCTCGTATTGAGCTTGCTAGAGACTGATTTGCCAAGCCTTCGATAGCTCAGTTGGTAGAGCAGAGGACTGTAGTGGTAAAACAGGCATCCTTAGGTCGCTGGTTCAAATCCAGATTGAAGGACTTTTGCCAAATGCAAATTTTATTGAATACTTGGAAAGTAAAATGCTTGGAAAATAAAATAACAGACAATTTATAATTATATTATATTTCATCACTGAAAATAGATGCCTTTTGCTTTGAGGCTGTGGCCACGTTATGTTTCTGTCCGACACCAATCTTCGTTGGTTTCCTGTGAGGTGTTTTGGATCCCCATCTCTTGCTATGAACTGACAAAACAGCAGAATCCCCTTGACAATCTTGATTTCTCAAGGGAAATGGGAGAACACTATACACCATCCAAGATATTAAAATATTGTCAAGGCCCAACACGGCTGAATACTCTGAGGAGATGGCCTGTGAGGCGCGCCTTTCAACTTTTCCCCCTTAGAATGGTGGTCAGTAACATGCGGGAGACTGCGGAGGGGGTCATTTTTTTAATTGGGAACTGATGTGCTTTTACTCAATTCGGGAACCTCACAAGCCAAATTTGTAGTATTTTGCACGAATTGCAATAGATGTTTGCATGTCGACGGTTGAAGTGGAAGCTCGTATTGAGCTTGCTAGAGACTGATTTGCCAAGCCTTCGATAGCTCAGTTGGTAGAGCGGAGGACTGTCGTGGTAAAACTGGCATCCTTAGGTCGCTGGTTGAAATCCGGATTGAAGGACTTTTGCCAAATGCACATTTTATTGAATACTTGGAAAGTAAAATACTTGGAAAATAAAATAACAGACAATTTATAATTATATTATATTTCATCACTGAAAATAGATGCCTTTTGCTTTGAGGCTGTGGCCACGTTATGTTTCTGTCCGACACCAATCTTCGTTGGTTTCCTGTGAGGTGTTTTGGATCCCCATCTCTTGCTATGAACTGACAAAACAGCAGAATCCCCTTGACAATCTTGATTTCTCAAGGGAAATGGGAGAACACTATACACCATCCAAGATATTAAAATATTGTCAAGGCCCAACACGGCTGAATACTCTGAGGAGATGGCCTGTGAGGCGCGCCTTTCAACTTTTCCCCTTTAGTATGGTGGTCAGTAACATGCGGGAGACTGCGGAGGGGGTCATTTTTTTAACTGGGAACTGATGTGCTTTTACTCAATTCGGGAACCTCACGAGCCAAATTTGTAGTATTTTGCACGAATTGCAAGAGATGTTTACAAGTCGACGGTTGAAGTGGAAGCTCGTATTGAGTTTGCTAGAGAATGATTTGCCAAGCCTTCGATAGCTCGTCGCTGGTTCAAATCCGGCTCAAAGGACTTTTGCCAAATGCACATTTTATTGAATACTTGGAAAGTAAAATACTTGGAAAGTAAAATAAAAGACAATTTATAATTATATTATATTTCATCACTGAAAATAGATGCCTTTTGCTTTGAGGCTGTGGCCACGTTATTTTTCTGTCCGACACCAATCTTCGTTGGTTTCCTGTGAGGTATTTTGGATCCCCATCTCTTGCTATGAACTGACAAAACAGCAGAATCCCCTTGACAATCTTGATTTCTCAAGGGAAATGGGAGAACACTATACATCATCCAAAATATTAAAATATTGTCAAGGCCCAACACGGCTGAATACTCTGAGGAGATGGCCTGTGAGGCGCCGCCTTTCAAGTTTTCCCCCTTAGTATGGTGGTCAGTAACATGCAGGAGACTGCAGAGGGGGTCATTTTTTTAATTGTGAACTGATGTGCTTTTACTCAATTCGGGAACCTCACAAGCCAAATTTGTAGTATTTTGCACGAATTGCAAGAGATGTTTACAAGTCGACGGTTGAAGTGGAAGCTCGTATTGAGTTTGCTAGAGAATTCTTTGCCAAGCCTTCGATAGCTCAGTTGGTAGAGCGGAGGACTGTAGTGGTAAAACAGGCATCCTTAGGTCGCTGGTTCAAATCCGGCTCGAATGACTTTTGCCAAATGCAAATTTTATTGAATACTTGGAAAGTAAAATACTTGGAAAATAAAATAACAGACAATTTATAATTATATTATATTTCATCACTGAAAATAGATGCCTTTTGCTTTGAGGCTGTGGCCACGTTATGTTTCTGTCCAACACCAATCTTCATTGTTTTCCTGTAAGGTGTTTTGGATCCCCATCTCTTGCTATGAACTGGCAAAACAGCAGAATCCCCTTGACAATCTTGATTTCTCAAGGGAAATGGGAGAACACTATACACCATCCAAGATATTTAAATATTGTCAAGGCCGAACACTGATGAATACTCTGAGGAGATGGCCTGTGAGGCGCCGCCTTTCAACTTTTCCTCCTTAGTATGGTGGTCAGTAACATGCGGGAGACTGCGGAGGGGGTCATTTTTTTAATTGGGAACTGATGTGCTTTTACTCAATTCGGGAACCTCACAAGCCAAGTTTGCTAGAGAATGATTTGCCAAGCCTTTGATAGCTCAGTTGGTAGAGCGGAGGACAGTAGTGGTAAAACAGGCATCCTTAGGTCGCTGGTTCAAATCCGGCTCGAAGGACTTTTGCCAAGTGCACATTTTATTGAATACTTGGAAAGTAAAATACTTGGAAAGTAAAATAACAGACAATTTATAATTATATTATATTTCATCACTGAAAATAGATGCCTTTTGATTTGAGGCTGTGGCCACGTTATTTTTCTGTCCGACACCAATCTTCGTTGGTTTCCTGTGAGGTGTTTTGGATCCCCATCTCTTGCTATGAACTGACAAAACAGCAGAATCCCCTTGACAATCTTGATTTCTCAAGGGAAATGGGAGAACACTATACATCATCCAAGATATTAAAATATTGTCAAGGCCCAACACGGCTGAATACTCTGAGGAGATGGCCTGTGAGGCGCCGCCTTTCAAGTTTTCCCCCTTAGTATGGTGGTCAGTAACATGCAGGAGACTGCAGAGGGGGTCATTTTTTTAATTGGGAACTGATGTGCTTTTACTCAATTCGGGAACCTCACAAGCCAAATTTGTAGTATTTTGCACGAATTGCAAGAGATGTTTACAAGTCGACGGTTGAAGTGGAAGCTCGTATTGAGTTTGCTAGAGAATGATTTGCCAAGCCTTCGATAGCTCAGTTGGTAGAGCGGAGGACTGTAGTGGTAAAACAGGCATCCTTAGGTCGCTGGTTCAAATCCGGCTCGAAGGACTTTTGCCAAATGCAAATTTTATTGAATACTTGGAAAGTAAAATACTTGGAAAATAAAATAACAGACAATTTATAATTATATTATATTTCATCACTGAAAATAGATGCCTTTTGCTTTGAGGCTGTGGCCACGTTATGTTTCTGTCCAACACCAATCTTCATTGTTTTCCTGTGAGGTGTTTTGGATCCCCATCTCTTGCTATGAACTGGCAAAACAGCAGAATCCCCTTGACAATCTTGATTTCTCAAGGGAAATGGTAGAACACTATACACCATCCAAGATATTAAAATATTGTCAAGGCCGAACACTGATGAATACTCTGAGATGGCCTGTGAGGCGCCGCCTTTCAACTTTTCCTCCTTAGTATGGTGGTCAGTAACATGCGGGAGACTGCGGAGGGGGTCATTTTTTTAATTGGGAACTGATATGCTTTTACTCAATTCGGGAACCTCACAAGCCAAATTTGTAGTATTTTGCACGAATTGCAAGAGATGTTTACAAGTCGACGGTTGAAGTGGAAGCTTGTATTGAGTTTGCTAGAAAATGATTTGCCAAGCCTTCGATAGCTCAGTTGGTAGAGCGGAGGACTGTAGTGGTAAAACAGGCATCCTTAGGTCGCTGGTTCAAATCCGGCTCGAAGGACTTTTGCCAAATGCAAATTTTATTGAATACTTGGAAAGTAAAATACTTGGAAAATAACATAACAGACAATTTATAATTATATTATATTTCATCACTGAAAATAGATGCCTTTTGCTTTGAGGCTGTGGCCACATTATTTTTCTGTCCAACACCAATCTTCTTTGGTTTCCTGTGAGGTGTTTTTTTGATCCCCATCTCTTGCTATGAACTAGCAAAACAGCATAATCCCCTTGACAATCTTGATTTCTCAAGGAAAATGAGAGAACACTATACACCATCCAAGATATTAAAATATTGTCAAGGCCCAACGCGGCTGAATGCTCTGAGGAGATGGCCTGTGAGGTGCCGCCTTTCAACTTTTCCCCCTTAGTATGGTGGTCAGTAACATGCGGGAGACTGCGGAGGGGGTCATTTTTTTAATTGGGAACTGATGTGCTTTTACTCAATTCGGGAACCTCACAAGCCAAATTTGTAGTATTTTGCACGAATTGCAAGAGATGTTTACAAGTCGACGGTTGAAGTGGAAGCTCGTATTGAGTTTGCTAGAGAATGATTTGCCAAGCCTTCGATAGCTCAGTTGGTAGAGCGGAGGACTGTAGTAGTACAACAGGCATCCTTAGGTCGCTGGTTCAAATCCGGCTCGAAGGACTTTTGCCAAATGCAAATTTTATTGAATACTTGGAAAGTAAAATACTTGGAAAGTAAAATAACAGACAATTTATAATTATATTATATTTCATCACTGAAAATAGATGCCTTTTGCTTTGAGGCTGTGGCCACGTTATTTTTCTGTCCGACACCAATCTTCATTGGTTTCATGTGAGGTGTTTTGGATCCCCATCTATTGCTATGAACTGGCAAAACAGCAGAATCCCCTTGACAATCTTGATTTCTCAAGGGAAATGAGAGAACACTATACACCATCCAAGATATTAAAATATTGTCAAGGCCCAACACAGCTGAATACTCTGAGGAGATGGCCTGTGAGGCGCCGCCTTTCAACTTTTCCCCCTTAGTATGGTGGTCAGTAACATGCGGGAGACCTCGGAGGGGGTCATTTTTTTAATTGTGAACTGATGTGCTTTTACTCAATTCGGGAACCTCACAAGCCAAATTTGTAGTATTTTGCACGAATTGCAAGAGATGTTTGAATGTCGACGGTTGAAGTAAAAGCTCGTATTGAGCTTGCTAGAGACTGATTTGCCAAGCCTTCGATAGCTCAGTTGGTAGAGCGGAGGACTGTAGTGGTAAAACAGGCATCCTTAGGTCGCTGGTTCAAATCCGGCTCGAATGACTTTTGCCAAATGCAAATTTTATTGAATACTTGGAAAGTAAAATACTTGGAAAATAAAATAACAGACAATTTATAATTATATTATATTTCATCACTGAAAATAGATGCCTTTTGCTTTGAGGCTGTGGCCACGTTATGTTTCTGTCCAACACCAATCTTCATTGTTTTCCTGTGAGGTGTTTTGGATCCCCATCTCTTGCTATGAACTGGCAAAACAGCAGAATCCCCTTGACAATCTTGATTTCTCAAGGGAAATGGGAGAACACTATACACCATCCAAGATATTTAAATATTGTCAAGGCCGAACACTGATGAATACTCTGAGGAGATGGCCTGTGAGGCGCCGCCTTTCAACTTTTCCTCCTTAGTATGGTGGTCAGTAACATGCGGGAGACTGCGGAGGGGGTCATTTTTTTAATTGGGAACTGATGTGCTTTTACTCAATTCGGGAACCTCACAAGCCAAGTTTGCTAGAGAATGATTTGCCAAGCCTTTGATAGCTCAGTTGGTAGAGCGGAGAACAGTAGTGGTAAAACAGGCATCCTTAGGTCGCTGGTTCAAATCCGGCTCGAAGGACTTTTGCCAAGTGCACATTTTATTGAATACTTGGAAAGTAAAATACTTGGAAAGTAAAATAACAGACAATTTATAATTATATTATATTTCATCACTGAAAATAGATGCCTTTTGATTTGAGGCTGTGGCCACGTTATTTTTCTGTCCGACACCAATCTTCGTTGGTTTCCTGTGAGGTGTTTTGGATCCCCATCTCTTGCTATGAACTGACAAAACAGCAGAATCCCCTTGACAATCTTGATTTCTCAAGGGAAATGGGAGAACACTATACATCATCCAAGATATTAAAATATTGTCAAGGCCCAACACGGCTGAATACTCTGAGGAGATGGCCTGTGAGGCGCCGCCTTTCAAGTTTTCCCCCTTAGTATGGTGGTCAGTAACATGCAGGAGACTGCAGAGGGGGTCATTTTTTTAATTGGGAACTGATGTGCTTTTACTCAATTCGGGAACCTCACAAGCCAAATTTGTAGTATTTTGCACGAATTGCAAGAGATGTTTACAAGTCGACGGTTGAAGTGGAAGCTCGTATTGAGTTTGCTAGAGAATGATTTGTCAAGCCTTCGATAGCTCAGTTGGTAGAGGGGAGGACTGTAGTGGTAAAACAGGCATCCTTAGGTCGCTGGTTCAAATCCGGCTCGAAGGTCTTTTGCCAAATGCAAATTTTATTGAATACTTGGAAAGTAAAATACTTGGAAAATAAAATAACAGACAATTTATAATTATATTATATTTCATCACTGAAAATAGATGCCTTTTGCTTTGAGGCTGTGGCCACGTTATGTTTCTGTCCAACACCAATCTTCATTGTTTTCCTGTGAGGTGTTTTGGATCCCCATCTCTTGCTATGAACTGGCAAAACAGCAGAATCCCCTTGACAATCTTGATTTCTCAAGGGAAATGGGAGAACACTATACACCATCCAAGATATTAAAATATTGTCAAGGCCGAACACTGATGAATACTCTGAGATGGCCTGTGAGGCGCCGCCTTTCAACTTTTCCTCCTTAGTATGGTGGTCAGTAACATGCGGGAGACTGCGGAGGGGGTCATTTTTTTAATTGGGAACTGATGTGCTTTTACTCAATTCGGGAACCTCACAAGCCAAATTTGTAGTATTTTGCACGAATTGCAAGAGATGTTTACAAGTCGACGGTTGAAGTGGAAGCTCGTATTGAGTTTGCTAGAGAATGATTTGCCAAGCCTTCGATAGCTCAGTTGGTAGAGCAGAGGACTGTAGTAGTACAACAGGCATCCTTAGGTCGCTGGTTCAAATCTGGCTCGAAAGACTTTTGCCAAATGCAAATTTTATTGAATACTTGGAAAGTAAAATACTTGGAAAGTAAAATAACAGACAATTTATGATTATATTATATTTCATCACTGAAAATAGATGCCTGTTGCTTTGAGGCTGTGGCCACGTTATGTTTCTGTCCAACACGAATCTTCATTGGTTTCATGTGAGGTGTTTTGGATCCCCATCTCTTGCTATGAACTGGCAAAACAGCAGAATCCCCTTGACAATCTTGATTTCTCAAGGGAAATGAGAGAACACTATACACCATCCAAGATATTAAAATATTGTCAAGGCCCAACACAGCTGAATACTCTGAGGAGATGGCCTGTGAGGCGCCGCCTTTCAACTTTTCCCCCTTAGTATGGTGGTCAGTAACATGCGGGAGACCTCGGAGGGGGTCATTTTTTTAATTGTGAACTGATGTGCTTTTACTCAATTCGGGAACCTCACAAGCCAAATTTGTAGTATTTTGCACGAATTGCAAGAGATGTTTGAATGTCGACGGTTGAAGTAAAAGCTCGTATTGAGCTTGCTAGAGACTGATTTGCCAAGCCTTCGATAGCTCAGTTGGTAGAGCAGAGGACTGTAGTGGTAAAACAGGCATCCTTAGGTCGCTGGTTCAAATCCAGATTGAAGCACTTTTGCCAAATGCAAATTTTATTGAATACTTGGAAAGTAAAATGCTTGGAAAATAAAATAACAGACAATTTATAATTATATTATATTTCATCACTGAAAATAGATGCCTTTTGCTTTGAGGCTGTCGCCACGTTATGTTTCTGTCCGACACCAATCTTCGTTGGTTTCCTGTGAGGTGTTTTGGATCCCCATCTCTTGCTATGAACTGACAAAACAGCAGAATCCCCTTGACAATCTTGATTTCTCAAGGGAAATGGGAGAACACTATACACCATCCAAGATATTAAAATATTGTCAAGGCCCAACACGGCTGAATACTCTGAGGAGATGGCCTGTGAGGCGTGCCTTTCAACTTTTCCCCCTTAGTATGGTGGTCAGTAACATGCGGGAGACTGCGGAGGGGGTCATTTTTTTAATTGGGAACTGATGTGCTTTTACTCAATTCGGGAACCTCACAAGCCAAATTTGTAGTATTTTGCACGAATTGCAATAGATGTTTGCATGTCGACGGTTGAAGTGGAAGCTCGTATTGAGCTTGCTAGAGACTGATTTGCCAAGCCTTCGATAGCTCAGTTGGTAGAGCGGAGGACTGTCGTGGTAAAACTGGCATCCTTAGGTCGCTGGTTGAAATCCGGCTCGAAGGACTTTTGCCAAGTGCACATTTTATTGAATACTTGGAAAGTAAAATACTTGGAAAATAAAATAACAGACAATTTATAATTATATTATATTTCATCACTGAAAATAGATGCCTTTTGCTTTGAGGCTGTCGCCACGTTATGTTTCTGTCCGACACCAATCTTCGTTGGTTTCCTGTGAGGTGTTTTGGATCCCCATCTCTTGCTATGAACTGACAAAACAGCAGAATCCCCTTGACAATCTTGATTTCTCAAGGGAAATGGGAGAACACTATACATCATCCAAGATATTAAAATATTGTCAAGGCCCAACACGGCTGAATACTCTGAGGAGATGGCCTGTGAGGCGCCGCCTTTCAAGTTTTCCCCCTTAGTATGGTGGTCAGTAACATGCAGGAGACTGCAGAGGGGGTCATTTTTTTAATTGGGAACTGATGTGCTTTTACTCAATTCGGGAACCTCACAAGCCAAATTTGTAGTATTTTGCACGAATTGCAAGAGATGTTTACAAGTCGACGGTTGAAGTGGAAGCTCGTATTGAGTTTGCTAGAGAATGCTTTGCCAAGCCTTCGATAGCTCAGTTGGTAGAGCGGAGGACTGTAGTGGTAAAACAGGCATCCTTAGGTCGCTGGTTCAAATCCGGCTCGAATGACTTTTGCCAAATGCAAATTTTATTGAATACTTGGAAAGTAAAATACTTGGAAAATAAAATAACAGACAATTTATAATTATATTATATTTCATCACTGAAAATAGATGCCTTTTGCTTTGAGGCTGTGGCCACGTTATGTTTCTGTCCAACACCAATCTTCATTGTTTTCCTGTGAGGTGTTTTGGATCCCCATCTCTTGCTATGAACTGGCAAAACAGCAGAATCCCCTTGACAATCTTGATTTCTCAAGGGAAATGGGAGAACACTATACACCATCCAAGATATTTAAATATTGTCAAGGCCGAACACTGATGAATACTCTGAGGAGATGGCCTGTGAGGCGCCGCCTTTCAACTTTTCCTCCTTAGTATGGTGGTCAGTAACATGCGGGAGACTGCGGAGGGGGCATTTTTTTAATTGGGAACTGATGTGCTTTTACTCAATTCGGGAACCTCACAAGCCAAATTTGTAGTATTTTGCACGAATTGCAAGAGATGTTTACAAGTCGACGGTTGAAGTGGAAGCTTGTATTGAGTTTGCTAGAAAATGATTTGCCAAGCCTTCGATAGCTCAGTTGGTAGAGTGGAGGACTGTAGTGGTAAAACAGGCATCCTTAGGTCGCTGGTTCAAATCCGGCTCGAAGGA
The DNA here is from genome assembly GCF_040938575.1 of Ambystoma mexicanum. Classification (NCBI taxonomy): domain Eukaryota; kingdom Metazoa; phylum Chordata; class Amphibia; order Caudata; family Ambystomatidae; genus Ambystoma; species Ambystoma mexicanum. The sequence goes on along the minus strand of NC_090921.1, from coordinate 1,028,765,831 downwards.
CTTTTGCCAAATGCACATTTTATTGAATACTTGGAAAGTAAAATACTTGGAAAATAACATAACAGACAATTTATAATTATATTATATTTCATCACTGAAAATAGATGCCTTTTGCTTTGAGGCTGTGGCCACATTATTTTTCTGTCCAACACCAATCTTCTTTGGTTTCCTGTGAGGTGTTTTTTTGATCCCCATCTCTTGCTATGAACTGGCAAAACAGCATAATCCCCTTGACAATCTTGATTTCTCAAGGAAAATGAGAGAACACTATACACCATCCAAGATATTAAAATATTGTCAAGGCCCAACGCGGCTGAATGCTCTGAGGAGATGGCCTGTGAGGTGCCGCCTTTCAACTTTTCCCCCTTAGTATGGTGGTCAGTAACATGCGGGAGACTGCGGAGGGGGTCATTTTTTTAATTGGGAACTGATGTGCTTTTACTCAATTCGGGAACCTCACAAGCCAAATTTGTAGTATTTTGCACGAATTGCAAGAGATGTTTACAAGTCGACGGTTGAAGTGGAAGCTCGTATTGAGTTTGCTAGAGAATGATTTGCCAAGCCTTCGATAGCTCAGTTGGTAGAGCAGAGGACTGTAGTAGTACAACAGGCATCCTTAGGTCGCTGGTTCAAATCTGGCTCGAAAGACTTTTGCCAAATGCAAATTTTATTGAATACTTGGAAAGTAAAATACTTGGAAAGTAAAATAACAGACAATTTATGATTATATTATATTTCATCACTGAAAATAGATGCCTGTTGCTTTGAGGCTGTGGCCACGTTATGTTTCTGTCCAACACGAATCTTCATTGGTTTCATGTGAGGTGTTTTGGATCCCCATCTCTTGCTATGAACTGGCAAAACAGCAGAATCCCCTTGACAATCTTGATTTCTCAAGGGAAATGAGAGAACACTATACACCATCCAAGATATTAAAATATTGTCAAGGCTCAACACAGCTGAATACTCTGAGGAGATGGCCTGTGAGGCGCCGCCTTTCAACTTTTCCCCCTTAGTATGGTGGTCAGTAACATGCGGGAGACCTCGGAGGGGGTCATTTTTTTAATTGTGAACTGATGTGCTTTTACTCAATTCGGGAACCTCACAAGCCAAATTTGTAGTATTTTGCACGAATTGCAAGAGATGTTTGAATGTCGACGGTTGAAGTAAAAGCTCGTATTGAGCTTGCTAGAGACTGATTTGCCAAGCCTTCGATAGCTCAGTTGGTAGAGCAGAGGACTGTAGTGGTAAAACAGGCATCCTTAGGTCGCTGGTTCAAATCCAGATTGAAGGACTTTTGCCAAATGCAAATTTTATTGAATACTTGGAAAGTAAAATGCTTGGAAAATAAAATAACAGACAATTTATAATTATATTATATTTCATCACTGAAAATAGATGCCTTTTGCTTTGAGGCTGTGGCCACGTTATGTTTCTGTCCGACACCAATCTTCGTTGGTTTCCTGTGAGGTGTTTTGGATCCCCATCTCTTGCTATGAACTGACAAAACAGCAGAATCCCCTTGACAATCTTGATTTCTCAAGGGAAATGGGAGAACACTATACACCATCCAAGATATTAAAATATTGTCAAGGCCCAACACGGCTGAATACTCTGAGGAGATGTCCTGTGAGGCGCGCCTTTCAACTTTTCCCCTTTAGTATGGTGGTCAGTAACATGCGGGAGACTGCGGAGGGGGTCATTTTTTTAACTGGGAACTGATGTGCTTTTACTCAATTCGGGAACCTCACAAGCCAAATTTGTAGTATTTTGCACGAATTGCAAGAGATGTTTACAAGTCGACGGTTGAAGTGGAAGCTCGTATTGAGTTTGCTAGAGAATGATTTGCCAAGCCTTCGATAGCTCGTCGCTGGTTCAAATCCGGCTCAAAGGACTTTTGCCAAATGCACATTTTATTGAATACTTGGAAAGTAAAATACTTGGAAAGTAAAATAACAGACAATTTATAATTATATTATATTTCATCACTGAAAATAGATGCCTTTTGCTTTGAGGCTGTGGCCACGTTATTTTTCTGTCCGACACCAATCTTCATTGGTTTCATGTGAGGTGTTTTGGATCCCCATCTATTGCTATGAACTGGCAAAACAGCAGAATCCCCTTGACAATCTCGATTTCTCAAGGGAAATGAGAGAACACTATACACCATCCAAGATATTAAAATATTGTCAAGGCCCAACACAGCTGAATACTCTGAGGAGATGGCCTGTGAGGCGCCGCCTTTCAACTTTTCCTCCTTAGTATGGTGGTCAGTAACATGCGGGAGACTGCGGAGGGGGTCATTTTTTTAATTGGGAACTGATGTGCTTTTACTCAATTCGGGAACCTCACAAGCCAAATTTGTAGTATTTTGCACGAATTGCAATAGATGTTTGCATGTCGACGGTTGAAGTGGAAGCTCGTATTGAGCTTGCTAGAGACTGATTTGCCAAGCCTTCGATAGCTCAGTTGGTAGAGCGGAGGACTGTCGTGGTAAAACTGGCATCCTTAGGTCGCTGGTTGAAATCCGGATTGAAGGACTTTTGCCAAATGCACATTTTATTGAATACTTGGAAAGTAAAATACTTGGAAAATAAAATAACAGACAATTTATAATTATATTATATTTCATCACTGAAAATAGATGCCTTTTGCTTTGAGGCTGTGGCCACGTTATGTTTCTGTCCGACACCAATCTTCGTTGGTTTCCTGTGAGGTGTTTTGGATCCCCATCTCTTGCTATGAACTGACAAAACAGCAGAATCCCCTTGACAATCTTGATTTCTCAAGGGAAATGGGAGAACACTATACACCATCCAAGATATTAAAATATTGTCAAGGCCCAACACGGCTGAATACTCTGAGGAGATGGCCTGTGAGGCGCGCCTTTCAACTTTTCCCCTTTAGTATGGTGGTCAGTAACATGCGGGAGACTGCGGAGGGGGTCATTTTTTTAACTGGGAACTGATGTGCTTTTACTCAATTCGGGAACCTCACAAGCCAAATTTGTAGTATTTTGCACGAATTGCAAGAGATGTTTACAAGTCGACGGTTGAAGTGGAAGCTCGTATTGAGTTTGCTAGAGAATGATTTGCCAAGCCTTCGATAGCTCAGTTGGTAGAGCGGAGGACTGTAGTGGTAAAACAGGCATCCTTAGGTCGCTGGTTCAAATCCGGCTCGAAGGACTTTTGCCAAATGCAAATTTTATTGAATACTTGGAAAGTAAAATACTTGGAAAATAAAATAACAGACAATTTATAATTATATTATATTTCATCACTGAAAATAGATGCCTTTTGCTTTGAGGCTGTGGCCACGTTATGTTTCTGTCCAACACCAATCTTCATTGTTTTCCTGTGAGGTGTTTTGGATCCCCATCTCTTGCTATGAACTGGCAAAACAGCAGAATCCCCTTGACAATCTTGATTTCTCAAGGGAAATGGGAGAACACTATACACCATCCAAGATATTAAAATATTGTCAAGGCCGAACACTGATGAATACTCTGAGATGGCCTGTGAGGCGCCGCCTTTCAACTTTTCCTCCTTAGTATGGTGGTCAGTAACATGCGGGAGACTGCGGAGGGGGTCATTTTTTTAATTGGGAACTGATATGCTTTTACTCAATTCGGGAACCTCACAAGCCAAATTTGTAGTATTTTGCACGAATTGCAAGAGATGTTTACAAGTCGACGGTTGAAGTGGAAGCTTGTATTGAGTTTGCTAGAAAATGATTTGCCAAGCCTTCGATAGCTCAGTTGGTAGAGCGGAGGACTGTAGTGGTAAAACAGGCATCCTTAGGTCGCTGGTTCAAATCCGGCTCGAAGGACTTTTGCCAAATGCAAATTTTATTGAATACTTGGAAAGTAAAATACTTGGAAAAAACCATAACAGACAATTTATAATTATATTATATTTCATCACTGAAAATAGATGCCTTTTGCTTTGAGGCTGTGGCCACATTATTTTTCTGTCCAACACCAATCTTCTTTGGTTTCCTGTGAGGTGTTTTTTTGATCCCCATCTCTTGCTATGAACTGGCAAAACAGCATAATCCCCTTGACAATCTTGATTTCTCAAGGAAAATGAGAGAACACTATACACCATCCAAGATATTAAAATATTGTCAAGGCCCAACGCGGCTGAATGCTCTGAGGAGATGGCCTGTGAGGTGCCGCCTTTCAACTTTTCCCCCTTAGTATGGTGGTCAGTAACATGCGGGAGACTGCGGAGGGGGTCATTTTTTTAATTGGGAACTGATGTGCTTTTACTCAATTCGGGAACCTCACAAGCCAAATTTGTAGTATTTTGCACGAATTGCAAGAGATGTTTACAAGTCGACGGTTGAAGTGGAAGCTCGTATTGAGTTTGCTAGAGAATGATTTGCCAAGCCTTCGATAGCTCAGTTGGTAGAGCGGAGCACTGTAGTGGTTAAACAGGCATCCTTAGGTCGCTGGTTCAAATCCGGCTCGAAGGAATTTTGCCAAATGCAAATTTTATTGAATACTTGGAAAGTAAAATACTTGGAAAATAAAATAACAGACAATTTATAATTATATTATATTTCATCACTGAAAATAGATGCCTTTTGCTTTGAGGCTGTGGCCACGTTATGTTTCTGTCCAACACCAATCTTCATTGGTTTCCTGTGAGGTGATTCGGATCCCCATCTCTTGCTATGAACTGGCAAAACAGCAGAATCCCCTTGACAATCTTGATTTCTCAAGGGAAATGAGAGAACAGTATACACCATCCAAGATATTAAAATATTGTCAAGGCCCAACACGGCTGAATACTCTGAGGAGATGGCCTGTGAGGCGCCGCCTTTCAACTTTTCCTCCTTTGTATGGTGGTCAGTAACATGCGGGAGACTGCGGAGGGGGTCATTTTTTTAATTGTGAACTGATGTGCTTTTACTCAATTCGGGAACCTCACAAGCCAAATTTGTAGTATTTTGCACGAATTGCAAGAGATGTTTGAATGTCGACGGTTGAAGTGGAAACTCGTATTGAGCTTGCTAGAGACTGATTTGCCAAGCCTTCGATAGCTCAGTTGGTAGAGCGGAGGACTGGAGTGGTAAAACAGGTATCCTTAGGTCACTGGTTCAAATTCGGCTCGAAGGACTTTTGCCAAATGCACATTTTATTGAATACTTGGAAAGTAAAATACTTGGAAAGTAAAATAACAGACAATTTATAATTATATTATATTTCATCACTGAAAATAGATGCCTTTTGCTTTGAGGCTGTGACCACGTTATTTTTCTGTCCAACACGAATCTTCATTGGTTTCCTGTGAGGTGTTTTGGATCCCCATCTCTTGCTATGAACTGGCAAAACAGCAGAATCCCCTTGACAATCTTGATTTCTCAAGGGAAATGAGAGAACACTATACACCATCCAAGATATTAAAATATTGTCAAGGCCCAACGCGGCTGAATACTCTGAGGAGATGGCCTGTGAGGCGCCGCCTTTCAACTTTTCCCCCTTAGTATGGTGGTCAGTAACATGCGGGAGACTGCGGAGGGGGTCATTTTTTTAATTGGGAACTGATGTGCTTTTACTCAATTCGGGAACCTCACAAGCCAAATTTGTAGTATTTTGCACGAATTGCAAGAGATGTTTACAAGTCGACGGTTGAAGTCGAAGCTCGTATTGAGTTTGCTAGAGTTGATGTCCCAAGCCTTCGATAGCTCAGTTGGTAGAGGGAGGACTGTAGTGATAAAACAGGCATCCTTAGGTCGCTGGTTCAAATCCGGCTTGAAGGACTTTTGCCAAGTGCACATTTTATTGAATACTTGGAAAGTAAAATACTTGGAAAGTAAAATAACAGACAATTTATAATTATATTATATTTCATCACTGAAAATAGATGCCTTTTGATTTGAGGCTGTGGCCACGTTATTTTTCTGTCCGACACCAATCTTCGTTGGTTTCCTGTGAGGTGTTTTGGATCACCATCTCTTGCTATGAACTGGCAAAACAGCAGAATCCCCTTGACAATCTTGATTTCTCAAGGGAAATGAGATAACACTATACACCATCCAAGATATTAAAATATTGTCAAGGCCCAACGCGGCTGAATACTCTGAGGAGATGGCCTGTGAGGCGCCACCTTTCAACTTTTCCCCCTTACTATGGTGGTCAGTAACATGCGGGAGACTGCGGAGGGGGTCATTTTTTTAATTGGGAACTGATGTGCTTTTACTCAATTCGGGAACCTCACAAGCCAAATTTGTAGTATTTTGCACGAATTGCAAGAGATGTTTACAAGTCGACGGTTGAAGTGGAAGCTCGTATTGAGTTTGCTAGAGAATTATTTGCCAAGCCTTCGATAGCTCGTCGCTGGTTCAAATCCGGCTCAAAAGACTTTTGCCAAATGCACATTTTATTGAATACTTGGAAAGTAAAATACTTGGAAAGTAAAATAAAAGACAATTTATAATTATATTATATTTCATCACTGAAAATAGATGCCTTTTGCTTTGAGGCTGTGGCCACGTTATTTTTCTGTCCGACACCAATCTTCGTTGGTTTCCTGTGAGGTATTTTGGATCCCCATCTCTTGCTATGAACTGACAAAACAGCAGAATCCCCTTGACAATCTTGATTTCTCAAGGGAAATGGGAGAACACTATACATCATCCAAAATATTAAAATATTGTCAAGGCCCAACACGGCTGAATACTCTGAGGAGATGGCCTGTGAGGCGCCGCCTTTCAAGTTTTCCCCCTTAGTATGGTGGTCAGTAACATGCAGGAGACTGCAGAGGGGGTCATTTTTTTAATTGGGAACTAATGTGCTTTTACTCAATTCGGGAACCTCACAAGCCAAATTTGTAGTATTTTGCACGAATTGCAAGAGATGTTTACAAGTCGACGGTTGAAGTGGAAGCTCGTATTGAGTTTGCTAGAGAATGCTTTGCCAAGCCTTCGATAGCTCAGTTGGTAGAGCGGAGGACTGTAGTGGTAAAACAGGCATCCTTAGGTCGCTGGTTCAAATCCGGCTCGAATGAATTTTGCCAAATGCAAATTTTATTGAATACTTGGAAAGTAAAATACTTGGAAAATAAAATAACAGACAATTTATAATTATATTATATTTCATCACTGAAAATAGATGCCTTTTGCTTTGAGGCTGTGGCCACGTTATGTTTCTGTCCAACACCAATCTTCATTGTTTTTCTGTGAGGTGTTTTGGATCCCCATCTCTTGCTATGAACTGGCAAAACAGCAGAATCCCCTTGACAATCTTGATTTCTCAAGGGAAATGGGAGAACACTATACACCATCCAAGATATTTAAATATTGTCAAGGCCGAACACTGATGAATACTCTGAGGAGATGGCCTGTGAGGCGCCGCCTTTCAACTTTTCCTCCTTAGTATGGTGGTCAGTAACATGCGGGAGACTGCGGAGGGGGCATTTTTTTAATTGGGAACTGATGTGCTTTTACTCAATTCGGGAACCTCACAAGCCAAATTTGTAGTATTTTGCACGAATTGCAAGAGATGTTTACAAGTCGACGGTTGAAGTGGAAGCTTGTATTGAGTTTGCTAGAAAATGATTTGCCAAGCCTTCGATAGCTCAGTTGGTAGAGCGGAGGACTGTAGTGGTAAAACAGGCATCCTTAGGTCGCTGGTTCAAATCCGGCTCGAAGGACTTTTGCCAAATGCAAATTTTATTGAATACTTGGAAAGTAAAATACTTGGAAAATAACATAACAGACAATTTATAATTATATTATATTTCATCACTGAAAATAGATGCCTTTTGCTTTGAGGCTGTGGCCACATTATTTTTCTGTCCAACACCAATCTTCTTTGGTTTCCTGTGAGGTGTTTTTTTGATCCCCATCTCTTGCTATGAACTGGCAAAACAGCATAATCCCCTTGACAATCTTGATTTCTCAAGGAAAATGAGAGAACACTATACACCATCCAAGATATTAAAATATTGTCAAGGCCCAACGCGGCTGAATGCTCTGAGGAGATGGCCTGTGAGGTGCCGCCTTTCAACTTTTCCCCCTTAGTATGGTGGTCAGTAACATGCGGGAGACTGCGGAGGGGGTCATTTTTTTAATTGGGAACTGATGTGCTTTTACTCAATTCGGGAACCTCACAAGCCAAATTTGTAGTATTTTGCACGAATTGCAAGAGATGTATACAAGTCGACGGTTGAAGTGGAAGCTCGTATTGAGTTTGCTAGAGAATGATTTGCCAAGCCTTCGATAGCTCAGTTGGTAGAGCAGAGGACTGTAGTAGTACAACAGGCATCCTTAGGTCGCTGGTTCAAATCTGGCTCGAAAGACTTTTGCCAAATGCAAATTTTATTGAATACTTGGAAAGTAAAATACTTGGAAAATAAAATAACAGATAATTTATGATTATATTATATTTCATCACTGAAAATAGATGCCTGTTGCTTTGAGGCTGTGGCCACGTTATGTTTCTGTCCACCACGAATCTTCATTGGTTTCATGTGAGGTGTTTTGGATCCCCATCTCTTGCTATGAACTGGCAAAACAGCAGAATCCCCTTGACAATCTTGATTTCTCAAGGGAAATGAGAGAACACTATACACCATCCAAGATATTAAAATATTGTCAAGGCCCAACACAGCTGAATACTCTGAGGAGATGGCCTGTGAGGCGCCGCCTTTCAACTTTTCCCCCTTAGTATGGTGGTCAGTAACATGCGGGAGACCTCGGAGGGGGTCATTTTTTTAATTGTGAACTGATGTGCTTTTACTCAATTCGGGAACCTCACAAGCCAAATTTGTAGTATTTTGCACGAATTGCAAGAGATGTTTGAATGTCGACGGTTGAAGTAAAAGCTCGTATTGAGCTTGCTAGAGACTGATTTGCCAAGCCTTCGATAGCTCAGTTGGTAGAGCAGAGGACTGTAGTGGTAAAACAGGCATCCTTAGGTCGCTGGTTCAAATCCAGATTGAAGGACTTTTGCCAAATGCAAATTTTATTGAATACTTGGAAAGTAAAATGCTTGGAAAATAAAATAACAGACAATTTATAATTATATTATATTTCATCACTGAAAATAGATGCCTTTTGCTTTGAGGCTGTCGCCACGTTATGTTTCTGTCCGACACCAATCTTCGTTGGTTTCCTGTGAGGTGTTTTGGATCCCCATCTCTTGCTATGAACTGACAAAACAGCAGAATCCCCTTGACAATCTTGATTTCTCAAGGGAAATGGGAGAACACTATACACCATCCAAGATATTAAAATATTGTCAAGGCCCAACACGGCTGAATACTCTGAGGAGATGGCCTGTGAGGCGCGCCTTTCAACTTTTCCCCCTTAGTATGGTGGTCAGTAACATGCGGGAGACTGCGGAGGGGGTCATTTTTTTAATTGGGAACTGATGTGCTTTTACTCAATTCGGGAACCTCACAAGCCAAATTTGTAGTATTTTGCACGAATTGCAATAGATGTTTGCATGTCGACGGTTGAAGTGGAAGCTCGTATTGAGCTTGCTAGAGACTGTTTTGCCAAGCCTTCGATAGCTCAGTTGGTAGAGCGGAGGACTGTCGTGGTAAAACTGGCATCCTTAGGTTGCTGGTTGAAATCCGGATTGAAGGACTTTTGCCAAATGCACATTTTATTGAATACTTGGAAAGTAAAATACTTGGAAAATAAAATAACAGACAATTTATAATTATATTATATTTCATCACTGAAAATAGATGCCTTTTGCTTTGAGGCTGTGGCCACGTTATGTTTCTGTCCGACACCAATCTTCGTTGGTTTCCTGTGAGGTGTTTTGGATCCCCATCTCTTGCTATGAACTGACAAAACAGCAGAATCCCCTTGACAATCTTGATTTCTCAAGGGAAATGGGAGAACACTATACATCATCCAAAATATTAAAATATTGTCAAGGCCCAACACGGCTGAATACTCTGAGGAGATGGCCTGTGAGGCGCCGCCTTTCAAGTTTTCCCCCTTAGTATGGTGGTCAGTAACATGCAGGAGACTGCAGAGGGGGTCATTTTTTGAATTGGGAACTGATGTGCTTTTACTCAATTCGGGAACCTCACAAGCCAAATTTGTAGTATTTTGCACGAATTGCAAGAGATGTTTACAAGTCGACGGTTGAAGTGGAAGCTCGTATTGAGTTTGCTAGAGAATGCTTTGCCAAGCCTTCGATAGCTCAGTTGGTAGAGCTGAAGACTGTAGTGGTAAAACAGGCATCCTTAGGTCGCTGGTTCAAATCCGGCTCGAAAGACTTTTGCCAAATGCAAATTTTATTGAATACTTGGAACGTAAAATACTTGGAAAGTAAAATAACAGACAATTTATGATTATATTATATTTCATCACTGAAAATAGATGCCTGTTGCTTTGAGGCTGTGGCCACGTTATGTTTCTGTCCAACACAAATCTTCATTGGTTTCATGTGAGGTGTTTTGGATCCCCATCTCTTGCTATGAACTGGCAAAACAGCAGAATCCCCTTGACAATCTTGATTTCTCAAGGGAAATGAGAGAACACTATACACCATCCAAGATATTAAAATATTGTCAAGGCCCAACACAGCTGAATACTCTGAGGAGATGGCCTGTGAGGGGCCGCCTTTCAACTTTTCCCCCTTAGTATGGTGGTCAGTAACATGCGGGAGACCTCGGAGGGGGTCATTTTTTTAATTGTGAACTGATGTGCTTTTACTCAATTCGGGAACCTCACAAGCCAAATTTGTAGTATTTTGCACGAATTGCAAGAGATGTTTGAATGTCGACGGTTGAAGTGAAAGCTCGTATTGAGCTTGCTAGAGACTGATTTGCAAAGCCTTCGATAGCTCAGTTGGTAGAGCAGAGGACTATAGTGGTAAAACAGGCATCCTTAGGTCGCTGGTTCAAATCCAGATTGAAGGACTTTTGCCAAATGCAAATTTTATTGAATACTTGGAAAGTAAAATGCTTGGAAAATAAAATAACAGACAATTTATAATTATATTATATTTCATCACTGAAAATAGATGCCTTTTGCTTTGAGGCTGTCGCCACGTTATGTTTCTGTCCGACACCAATCTTCGTTGGTTTCCTGTGAGGTGTTTTGGATCCCCATCTCTTGCTATGAACTGACAAAACAGCAGAATCCCCTTGACAATCTTGATTTCTCAAGGGAAATGGGAGAACACTATACACCATCCAAGATATTAAAATATTGTCAAGGCCCAACACGGCTGAATACTCTGAGGAGATGGCCTGTGAGGCGCGCCTTTCAACTTTTCCCCTTTAGTATGGTGGTCAGTAACATGCGGGAGACTGCGGAGGGGGTCATTTTTTTAACTGGGAACTGATGTGCTTTTACTCAATTCGGGAACCTCACAAGCCAAATTTGTAGTATTTTGCACGAATTGCAAGAGATGTTTACAAGTCGACGGTTGAAGTGGAAGCTCGTATTGAGTTTGCTAGAGAATGATTTGCCAAGCCTTCGATAGCTCGTCGCTGGTTCAAATCCGGCTCAAAGGACTTTTGCCAAATGCACATTTTATTGAATACTTGGAAAGTAAAATACTTGGAAAGTAAAATAAAAGACAATTTATAATTATATTATATTTCATCACTGAAAATAGATGCCTTTTGCTTTGAGGCTGTGGCCACGTTATTTTTCTGTCCGACACCAATCTTCGTTGGTTTCCTGTGAGGTATTTTGGATCCCCATCTCTTGCTATGAACTGACAAAACAGCAGAATCCCCTTGACAATCTTGATTTCTCAAGGGAAATGGGAGAACACTATACATCATCCAAAATATTAAAATATTGTCAAGGCCCAACACGGCTGAATACTCTGAGGAGATGGCCTGTGAGGCGCCGCCTTTCAAGTTTTCCCCCTTAGTATGGTGGTCAGTAACATGCAGGAGACTGCAGAGGGGGTCATTTTTTTAATTGGGAACTGATGTGCTTTTACTCAATTCGGGAACCTCACAAGCCAAATTTGTAGTATTTTGCACGAATTGCAAGAGATGTTTACAAGTCGACGGTTGAAGTGGAAGCTCGTATTGAGTTTGCTAGAGAATGCTTTGCCAAGCCTTCGATAGCTCAGTTGGTAGAGCGGAGGACTGTAGTGGTAAAACAGGCATCCTTAGGTCGCTGGTTCAAATCCGGCTCGAATGACTTTTGCCAAATGCAAATTTTATTGAATACTTGGAAAGTAAAATACTTGGAAAATAAAATAACAGACAATTTATAATTATATTATATTTCATCACTGAAAATAGATGCCTTTTGCTTTGAGGCTGTGGCCACGTTATGTTTCTGTCCAACACCAATCTTCATTGTTTTCCTGTGAGGTGTTTTGGATCCCCATCTCTTGCTATGAACTGGCAAAACAGCAGAATCCCCTTGACAATCTTGATTTCTCAAGGGAAATGGGAGAACACTATACACCATCCAAGATATTTAAATATTGTCAAGGCCGAACACTGATGAATACTCTGAGGAGATGGCCTGTGAGGCGCCGCCTTTCAACTTTTCCTCCTTAGTATGGTGGTCAGTAACATGCGGGAGACTGCGGAGGGGGCATTTTTTTAATTGGGAACTGATGTGCTTTTACTCAATTCGGGAACCTCACAAGCCAAATTTGTAGTATTTTGCACGAATTGCAAGAGATGTTTACAAGTCGACGGTTGAAGTGGAAGCTTGTATTGAGTTTGCTAGAAAATGATTTGCCAAGCCTTCGATAGCTCAGTTGGTAGAGCGGAGGACTGTAGTGGTAAAACAGGCATCCTTAGGTCGCTGGTTCAAATCCGGCTCGAAGGACTTTTGCCAAATGCAAATTTTATTGAATACTTGGAAAGTAAAATACTTGGAAAATAACATAACAGACAATTTATAATTATATTATATTTCATCACTGAAAATAGATGCCTTTTGCTTTGAGGCTGTGGCCACATTATTTTTCTGTCCAACACCAATCTTCATTGGTTTCCTGTGAGGTGTTTCTTTGATCCCCATCTCTTGCTATGAACTGGCAAAACAGCATAATCCCCTTGACAATCTTGATTTCTCAAGGAAAATGAGAGAACACTATACACCATCCAAGATATTAAAATATTGTCAAGGCCCAACGCGGCTGAATGCTCTGAGGAGATGGCCTGTGAGGTGCCGCCTTTCAACTTTTCCCCCCTTAGTATGGTGGTCAGTAACATGCGGGAGACTGCGGAGGGGGTCATTTTTTAAATTGGGAACTGATGTGCTTTTACTCAATTCGGGAACCTCACAAGCCAAATTTGTAGTATTTTGCACGAATTGCAAGAGATGTTTACAAGTCGACGGTTGAAGTGGAAGCTCGTATTGAGTTTGCTAGAGAATGATTTGCCAAGCCTTTGATAGCTCAGTTGGTAGAGCAGAGGACTGTAGTAGTACAACAGGCATCCTTAGGTCGCTGGTTCAAATCTGGCTCGAAAGACTTTTGCCAAATGCAAATTTTATTGAATACTTGGAAAGTAAAATACTTGGAAAGTAAAATAACAGACAATTTATGATTATATTATATTTCATCACTGAAAATAGATGCCTGTTGCTTTGAGGCTGTGGCCACGTTATGTTTCTGTCCAACACGAATCTTCATTTGTTTCATGTGAGGTGTTTTGGATCCCCATCTCTTGCTATGAACTGGCAAAACAGCAGAATCCCCTTGACAATCTTGATTTCTCAAGGGAAATGAGAGAACACTATACACCATCCAAGATATTAAAATATTGTCAAGGCCCAACACAGCTGAATACTCTGAGGAGATGGCCTGTGAGGCGCCGCCTTTCAACTTTTCCCCCTTAGTATGGTGGTCAGTAACATGCGGGAGACCTCGGAGGGGGTCATTTTTTTAATTGTGAACTGATGTGCTTTTACTCAATTCGGGAACCTCACAAGCCAAATTTGTAGTATTTTGCACGAATTGCAAGAGATGTTTGAATGTCGACGGTTGAAGTAAAAGCTCGTATTGAGCTTGCTAGAGACTGATTTGCCAAGCCTTCGATAGCTCAGTTGGTAGAGCAGAGGACTGTAGTGGTAAAACAGGCATCCTTAGGTCGCTGGTTCAAATCCAGATTGAAGGACTTTTGCCAAATGCAAATTTTATTGAATACTTGGAAAGTAAAATGCTTGGAAAATAAAATAACAGACAATTTATAATTATATTATATTTCATCACTGAAAATAGATGCCTTTTGCTTTGAGGCTGTGGCCACGTTATGTTTCTGTCCGACACCAATCTTCGTTGGTTTCCTGTGAGGTGTTTTGGATCCCCATCTCTTGCTATGAACTGACAAAACAGCAGAATCCCCTTGACAATCTTGATTTCTCAAGGGAAATGGGAGAACACTATACACCATCCAAGATATTAAAATATTGTCAAGGCCCAACACGGCTGAATACTCTGAGGAGATGGCCTGTGAGGCGCCGCCTTTCAACTTTTCCCCCTTAGTATGGTGGTCAGTAACATGCGGGAGACTGCGGAGGGGGTCATTTTTTTAACTGGGAACTGATGTGCTTTTACTCAATTCGGGAACCTCACAAGCCAAATTTGTAGTATTTTGCACGAATTGCAAGAGATGTTTACAAGTCGACGGTTGAAGTGGAAGCTCGTATTGAGTTTGCTAGAGAATGATTTGCCAAGCCTTCGATAGCTCAGTTGGTAGAGCAGAGGACTGTAGTGGTAAAACAGGCATCCTTAGGTTGCTGGTTCAAATCCGGCTCGAAGGACTTTTGCCAAATGCACATTTTATTGAATACTTGGAAAGTAAAATACTTGGAAAGTAAAATAACAGACAATTTATAATTATATTATATTTCATCACTGAAAATAGATGCCTTTTGCTTTGAGGCTGTGGCCACGTTATTTTTCTGTCCAACACGAATCTTCATTGGTTTCCTGTGAGGTGTTTTGGATCCCCATCTCTTGCTATGAACTGGCAAAACAGCAGAATCCCCTTGACAATCTTGATTTCTCAAGGGAAATGAGAGAACACTATACACCATCCAAGATATTAAAATATTGTCAAGGCCCAACACCGCTGAATACTCTGAGGAGATGGCCTGTGAGGTGTCGCCTTTCAACTTTTCCCCCTTAGTATGGTGGTCAGTAACATGCGGGAGACTGCGGAGGGGGTCATTTTTTTAATTGGGAACTGATGTGCTTTTACTCAATTCGGGAACCTCACAAGCCAAGTTTGCTAGAGAATGATTTGCCAAGCCTTTGATAGCTCAGTTGGTAGAGCGGAGGACAGTAGTGGTAAAACAGGCATCCTTAGGTCGCTGGTTCAAATCCGGCTCGAAGGACTTTTGCCAAGTGCACATTTTATTGAATACTTGGAAAGTAAAATACTTGGAAAGTAAAATAACAGACAATTTATAATTATATTATATTTCATCACTGAAAATAGATGCCTTTTGATTTGAGGCTGTGGCCACGTTATTTTTCTGTCCGACACCAATCTTCGTTGGTTTCCTGTGAGGTGTTTTGGATCCCCATCTCTTGCTATGAACTGACAAAACAGCAGAATCCCCTTGACAATCTTGATTTCTCAAGGGAAATGGGAGAACACTATACATCATCCAAGATATTAAAATATTGTCAAGGCCCAACACGGCTGAATACTCTGAGGAGATGGCCTGTGAGGCGCCGCCTTTCAAGTTTTCCCCCTTAGTATGGTGGTCAGTAACATGCAGGAGACTGCAGAGGGGGTCATTTTTTTAATTGGGAACTGATGTGCTTTTACTCAATTCGGGAACCTCACAAGCCAAATTTGTAGTATTTTGCACGAATTGCAAGAGATGTTTACAAGTCGACGGTTGAAGTGGAAGCTCGTATTGAGTTTGCTAGAGAATGATTTGCCAAACCTTCGATAGCTCAGTTGGTAGAGCAGAGGACTGTAGTGGTAAAACAGGCATCCTTAGGTCGCTGGTTCAAATCCGGCTCGAAGGACTTTTGCCAAATGCAAATTTTATTGAATACTTGGAAAGTAAAATACTTGGAAAATAAAATAACAGACAATTTATAATTATATTATATTTCATCACTGAAAATAGATGCCTTTTGCTTTGAGGCTGTGGCCACGTTATGTTTCTGTCCAACACCAATCTTCATTGTTTTCCTGTGAGGTGTTTTGGATCCCCATCTCTTGCTATGAACTGGCAAAACAGCAGAATCCCCCTGACAATCTTGATTTCTCAAGGGAAATGAGAGAACACTATACACCATCCAAGATATTAAAATATTGTCAAGGCCCAACACGGCTGAATACTCTGAGGAGATGGCCTGTGAGGCGCCGCCTTTCAACTTTTCCCCCTTAGTATGGTGGTCATTAACATGCGGGAGACTGCTGAGGGGGTCATTTTTTTAATTGGGAACTGATGTGCTTTTACTCAATTCGGGAACCTCACAAGCCAAATTTGTAGTATTTTGCACGAATTGCAAGAGATGTTTACAAGTCGACGGTTGAAGTGGAAACTCGTATTGAGTTTGCTAGAGAATGATTTGCCAAGCCTTCGATAGCTCAGTTGGTAGAGCGGAGCACTGTAGTGGTTAAACAGGCATCCTTAGGTCGCTGGTTCAAATCCGGCTCGAAGGACTTTTGCCAAATGCAAATTTTATTGAATACTTGGAAAGTAAAATACTTGGAAAATAAAATAACAGACAATTTATAATTATATTATATTTCATCACTGAAAATAGATGCCTTTTGCTTTGAGGCTGTGGCCACGTTATGTTTCTGTCCAACACCAATCTTCATTGGTTTCCTGTGAGGTGATTCGGATCCCCATCTCTTGCTATGAACTGGCAAAACAGCAGAATCCCCTTGACAATCTTGATTTCTCAAGGGAAATGAGAGAACAGTATACACCATCCAAGATATTAAAATATTGTCAAGGCCCAACACGGCTGAATACTCTGAGGAGATGGCCTGTGAGGCGCCGCCTTTCAACTTTTCCCCCTTAGTATGGTGGTCAGTAACATGCGGGAGACTGCTGAGGGGGTCATTTTTTTAATTGGGAACTGATGTGCTTTTACTCAATTCGGGAACCTCACAAGCCAAATTTGTAGTATTTTGCACGAATTGCAAGAGATGTTTACAAGTCGACGGTTGAAGTGGAAGCTCGTATTGAGTTTGCTAGAGAATGATTTGCCAAGCCTTCGATAGCTCAGTTGGTAGAGCGGAGGAATGTAGTAGTACAACAGGCATCCTTAGGTCGCTGGTTCAAATCCGGCTCGAAGGACTTTTGCCAAATGCAAATTTTATTGAATACTTGGAAAGTAAAATACTTGGAAAGTAAAATAACAGACAATTTATAATTATATTATATTTCATCACTGAAAATAGATGCCTTTTGCTTTGAGGCTGTGGCCACGTTATTTTTCTGTCCGACACCAATCTTCATTGGTTTCATGTGAGGTGTTTTGGATCCCCATCTATTGCTATGAACTGGCAAAACAGCAGAATCCCCTTGACAATCTTGATTTCTCAAGGGAAATGAGAGAACACTATACACCATCCAAGATATTAAAATATTGTCAAGGCCCAACACAGCTGAATACTCTGAGGAGATGGCCGGTGAGGCGCCGCCTTTCAACTTTTCCCCCTTAGTATGGTGGTCAGTAACATGCGGGAGACCTCGGAGGGGGTCATTTTTTTAATTGTGAACTGATGTGCTTTTACTCAATTCGGGAACCTCACAAGCCAAATTTGTAGTATTTTGCACGAATTGCAAGAGATGTTTGAATGTCGACGGTTGAAGTGAAAGCTCGTATTGAGCTTGCTAGAGACTGATTTGCCAAGCCTTCGATAGCTCAGTTGGTAGAGCAGAGGACTGTAGTGGTAAAACAGGCATCCTTAGGTCGCTGGTTCAAATCCAGATTGAAGGACTTTTGCCAAATGCAAATTGTATTGAATACTTGGAAAGTAAAATGCTTGGAAAATAAAATAACAGACAATTTATAAATATATTATATTTCATCACTGAAAATAGATGCCTTTTGCTTTGAGGCTGTCGCCACGTTATGTTTCTGTCCGACACCAATCTTCGTTGGTTTCCTGTGAGGTGTTTTGGATCCCCATCTCTTGCTATGAACTGACAAAACAGCAGAATCCCCTTGACAATCTTGATTTCTCAAGGGAAATGGGAGAACACTATACATCATCCAAGATATTAAAATATTGTCAAGGCCCAACACGGCTGAATACTCTGAGGAGATGGCCTGTGAGGCGCGCCTTTCAACTTTTCCCCCTTAGTATGGTGGTCAGTAACATGCGGGAGACTGCGGAGGGGGTCATTTTTTTAATTGGGAACTGATGTGCTTTTACTCAATTCGGGAACCTCACAAGCTAAATTTGTAGTATTTTGCACGAATTGCAATAGATGTTTGCATGTCGACGGTTGAAGTGGAAGCTCGTATTGAGCTTGCTAGAGACTGATTTGCCAAGCCTTCGATAGCTCAGTTGGTAGAGCGGAGGACTGTCGTGGTAAAACTGGCATCCTTAGGTCGCTGGTTGAAATCCGGATTGAAGGACTTTTGCCAAATGCAAATTTTATTAAATACTTGGAAAGTAAAATACTTGGAAAATAAAATAACAGACAATTTATAATTATATTATATTTCATCACTGAAAATAGATGCCTTTTGCTTTGAGGCTGTGGCCACGTTATGTTTCTGTCCGACACCAATCTTCGTTGGTTTCCTGTGAGGTGTTTTGGATCCCCATCTCTTGCTATGAACTGACAAAACAGCAGAATCCCCTTGACAATCTTGATTTCTCAAGGGAAATGGGAGAACACTATACACCATCCAAGATATTAAAATATTGTCAAGGCCCAACACGGCTGAATACTCTGAGGAGATGGCCTGTGAGGCGCCGCCTTTCAACTTTTCCCCCTTAGTATGGTGGTCAGTAACATGCGGGAGACTGCGGAGGGGGTCATTTTTTTAACTGGGAACTGATGTGCTTTTACTCAATTCGGGAACCTCACAAGCCAAATTTGTAGTATTTTGCACGAATTGCAAGAGATGTTTACAAGTCGACGGTTGAAGTGGAAGCTCGTATTGAGTTTGCTAGAGAATGATTTGCCAAGCCTTCGATAGCTCGTCGCTGGTTCAAATCCGGCTCAAAGGACTTTTGCCAAATGCACATTTTATTGAATACTTGGAAAGTAAAATACTTGGAAAGTAAAATAACAGACAATTTATAATTATATTATATTTCATCACTGAAAATAGATACCTTTTGCTTTGAGGCTGTGGCCACGTTATTTTTCTGTCCGACACCAATCTTCGTTGGTTTACTGTGAGGTATTTTGGATCCCCATCTCTTGCTATGAACTGACAAAACAGCAGAATCCCCTTAACAATCTTGATTTCTCAAGGGAAATGGGAGAACACTATACACCATCCAAGATATTAAAATATTGTCAAGGCCCAACACTGATGAATACTCTGAGGAGATGGCCTGTGAGGCGCCGCCTTTCAACTTTTCCTCCTTAGTATGGTGGTCAGTAACATGCGGGAGACTGCGGAGGGGGTCATTTTTTTAATTGTGAACTGATGTGCTTTTACTCAATTCGGGAACCTCACAAGCCAAATTTGTAGTATTTTGCACGAATTGCAAGAGATGTTTGAATGTCGACGGTTGAAGTGGAAGCTCGTATTGAGCTTGCTAGAGACTGGTTTGCCAAGCCTTGGATAGCTCAGTTGGTAGAGGGGAGGACTGTAGTGGTAAAACAGGCATCCTTAGGTCGCTGGTTCAAATCCGGTTCGAAGGACTTTTGCCAAATGCACATTTTATTGAATACTTGGAAAGTAAAATACTTGGAAAGTAAAATAACAGCCAATTTATAATTATATTATATTTCATCACTGAAAATAAATGCCTTTTGCTTTGAGGCTGTGACCATGTTATTTTTCTGTCCAACACGAATCTTCATTGGTTTCCTGTGAGGTGTTTTGGATCCCCATCTCATGCTATGAACTGGCAAAACAGCAGAATCCCCTTGACAATCTTGATTTCTCAAGGGAAATGAGAGAACACTATTCACCATCCAAGATATTAAAATATTGTCAAGGCCCAACGCGGCTGAATACTCTGAGGAGATGGCCTGTGAGGTGCCGCCTTTCAACTTTTCCCCCTTAGTATGGTGGTCAGTAACATGCGGGAGACTGCGTAGGGGGTCATTTTTTTAATTGGGAACTGATGTGCTTTTACTCAATTCGGGAACCTCACAAGCCAAATTTGTAGTATTTTGCACGAATTGCAAGAGATGTTTACAAGTCGACGGTTGAAGTGGAAGCTCGTATTGAGTTTGCTAGAGTTGATTTGCCAAGCCTTCGATAGCTCAGTTGGTAGAGCGGAGGACTGTAATGGTAAAACAGGCATCCTTAGGTCGCTGGTTCAAATCCGGCTCAAAGGACTTTTGCCAAATGCACATTTTATTGAATACTTGGAAAGTAAAATACTTGGAAAGTAAAATAACAGACAATTTATAATTATATTATATTTCATCACTGAAAATAGATGCCTTTTGCTTTGAGGCTGTGGCCACGTTATTTTTCTGTCCAACACGAATCTTCATTGGTTTCCTGTCAGGTGTTTTGGATCCCCATCTCTTGCTATGAACTGGCAAAACAGCAGAATCCCCCTGACAATCTTGATTTCTCAAGGGAAATGAGAGAACACTATACACCATCCAAGATATTAAAATATTGTCAAGGCCCAACACGGCTGAATACTCTGAGGAGATGGCCTGTGAGGCGCCGCCTTTCAACTTTTCCCCCTTAGTATGGTGGTCATTAACATGCGGGAGACTGCTGAGGGGGTCATTTTTTTAATTGGGAACTGATGTGCTTTTACTCAATTCGGGAACCTCACAAGCCAAATTTGTAGTATTTTGCACGAATTGCAAGAGATGTTTACAAGTCGACGGTTGAAGTGGAAACTCGTATTGAGTTTGCTAGAAAATGATTTGCCAAGCCTTCGATAGCTCAGTTGGTAGAGCGGAGCACTGTAGTGGTTAAACAGGCATCCTTAGGTCGCTGGTTCAAATCCGGCTCGAAGGACTTTTGCCAAATGCAAATTTTATTGAATACTTGGAAAGTAAAATACTTGGAAAATAAAATAACAGACAATTTATAATTATATTATATTTCATCACTGAAAATAGATGCCTTTTGCTTTGAGGCTGTGGCCACGTTATGTTTCTGTCCAACACCAATCTTCATTGGTTTCCTGTGAGGTGATTCGGATCCCCATCTCTTGCTATGAACTGGCAAAACAGCAGAATCCCCTTGACAATCTTGATTTCTCAAGGGAAATGAGAGAACAGTATACACCATCCAAGATATTAAAATATTGTCAAGGCCCAACACGGCTGAATACTCTGAGGAGATGGCCTGTGAGGCGCCGCCTTTCAACTTTTCCCCCTTAGTATGGTGGTCAGTAACATGCGGGAGACTGCGGAGGGGGTCATTTTTTTAATTGGGAACTGATGTGCTTTTACTCAATTCGGGAACGTCACAAGCCAAATTTGTAGTATTTTGCACGAATTGCAAGAGATGTTTACAAGTCGACGGTTGAAGTGGAAGCTCGTATTGAGTTTGCTAGAGAACGATTTGCCAAGCCTTCGATAGCTCAGTTGGTAGAGTGGAGGACTGTAGTGGTAAAACAGGCATCCTTAGGTCGCTGGTTCAAATCCGGCTCGAAGGACTTTTGCCAAATGCACATTTTATTGAATAGTTGGAAAGTAAAATACTTGGAAAGTAAAATAACAGACAATTTATAATTATATTATATTTCATCACTGAAAATAGATGCCTTTTGCTTTGAGGCTGTGGCCACGTTATTTTTCTGTCCGACACCAATCTTCGTTGGTTTCCTGTGAGGTATTTTGGATCCCCATCTCTTGCTATGAACTGACAAAACAGCAGAATCCCCTTGACAATCTTGATTTCTCAAGGGAAATGGGAGAACACTATACACCATCCAAGATATTAAAATATTGTCAAGGCCGAACACTGATGAATACTCTGAGGAGATGGCCTGTGAGGCGCCGCCTTTCAACTTTTCCTCCTTTGTATGGTGGTCAGTAACATGCGGGAGACTGCGGAGGGGGTCATTTTTTTAATTGTGAACTGATGTGCTTTTACTCAATTCGGGAACCTCACAAGCCAAATTTGTAGTATTTTGCACGAATTGCAAGAGATGTTTGAATGTCGACGGTTGAAGTGGAAACTCGTATTGAGCTTGCTAGAGACTGATTTGCCAAGCCTTCGATAGCTCAGTTGGTAGAGCGGAGGACTGGAGTGGTAAAACAGGTATCCTTAGGTCACTGGTTCAAATTCGGCTCGAAGGACTTTTGCCAAATGCACATTTTATTGAATACTTGGAAAGTAAAATACTTGGAAAGTAAAATAACAGACAATTTATAATTATATTATATTTCATCACTGAAAATAGATGCCTTTTGCTTTGAGGCTGTGACCACGTTATTTTTCTGTCCAACACGAATCTTCATTGGTTTCCTGTGAGGTGTTTTGGATCCCCATCTCTTGCTATGAACTGGCAAAACAGCAGAATCCCCTTGACAATCTTGATTTCTCAAGGGAAATGAGAGAACACTATACACCATCCAAGATATTAAAATATTGTCAAGGCCCAACGCGGCTAAATACTCTGAGGAGATGGCCTGTGAGGAGCCGCCTTTCAACTTTTCCCCCTTAGTATGGTGGTCAGTAACATGCGGGAGACTGCGGAGGGGGTCATTTTTTTAATTGGGAACTGATGTGCTTTTACTCAATTCGGGAACCTCACAAGCCAAATTTGTAGTATTTTGCACGAATTGCAAGAGATGTTTACAAGTCGACGGTTGAAGTCGAAGCTCGTATTGAGTTTGCTAGAGTTGATGTGCCAAGCCTACGATAGCTCAGTTGGTAGAGCAGAGGACTGTAGTGGTAAAACAGGCATCCTTAGGTCGCTGGTTCAAATCCGGCTCGAAGGACTTCTGCCAAGTGCACATTTTATTGAATACTTGGAAAGTAAAATACTTGGAAAGTAAAATAACAGACAATTTATAATTATATTATATTTCATCACTGAAAATAGATGCCTTTTGATTTGAGGCTGTGGCCACGTTATTTTTCTGTCCGACACCAATCTTCGTTGGTTTCCTGTGAGGTGTTTTGGATCCCCATCTCTTGCTATGAACTGACAAAACAGCAGAATCCCCTTGACAATCTTGATTTCTCAAGGGAAATGGGAGAACACTATACATCACCCAAAATATTAAAATATTGTCAAGGCCCAACACGGCTGAATACTCTGAGGAGATGGCCTGTGAGGCGCCGCCTTTCAAGTTTTCCCCCTTAGTATGGTGGTCAGTAACATGCAGGAGACTGCAGAGGGGGTCATTTTTTTAATTGGGAACTGATGTGCTTTTACTCAATTCGGGAACCTCACAAGCCAAATTTGTAGTATTTTGCACGAATTTCAAGAGATGTTTGAATGTCGACGGTTGAAGTGAAAGCTCGTATTGAGCTTGCTAGAGACTGATTTGAAAAGCCTTCGATAGCTCAGTTGGTAGAGCAGAGGACTGTAGTGGTAAAACAGGCATCCTTAGGTCGCTGGTTCAAATCCAGATTGAAGGACTTTTGCCAAATGCAAATTTTATTGAATACTTGGAAAGTAAAATGCTTGGAAAATAAAATAACAGACAATTTATAATTATATTATATTTCATCACTGAAAATAGATGCCTTTTGCTTTGAGGCTGTCACCACGTTATGTTTCTGTCCGACACCAATCTTCGTTGGTTTCCTGTGAGGTGTTTTGGATCCCCATCTCTTGCTATGAACTGACAAAACAGCAGAATCCCCTTGACAATCTTGATTTCTCAAGGGAAATGGGAGAACACTATACACCATCCAAGATATTAAAATATTGTCAAGGCCCAACACGGCTGAATACTCTGAGGAGATGGCCTGTGAGGCGCGCCTTTCAACTTTTCCCCTTTAGTATGGTGGTCAGTAACATGCGGGAGACTGCGGAGGGGGTCATTTTTTTAACTGGGAACTGATGTGCTTTTACTCAATTCGGGAACCACACAAGCCAAATTTGTAGTATTTTGCACGAATTGCAAGAGATGTTTACAAGTCGACGGTTGAAGTGGAAGCTCGTATTGAGTTTGCTAGAGAATGATTTGCCAAGCCTTCGATAGCTCAGTTGGTAGAGCGGAGCACTGTAGTGGTTAAACAGGCATCCTTAGGTCGCTGGTTCAAATCCGGCTCGAAGGACTTTTGCCAAATGCAAATTTTATTGAATACGTGGAAAGTAAAATACTTGGAAAATAAAATAACAGACAATTTATAATTATATTATATTTCATCACTGAAAATAGATGCCTTTTGCTTTGAGGCTGTGGCCACGTTATGTTTCTGTCCAACACCAATCTTCATTGGTTTCCTGTGAGGTGATTCGGATCCCCATCTCTTGCTATGAACTGGCAAAACAGCAGAATCCCCTTGACAATCTTGATTTCTCAAGGGAAATGAGAGAACAGTATACACCATCCAAGATATTAAAATATTGTCAAGGCCCAACACGGCTGAATACTCTGAGGAGATGGCCTGTGAGGCGCCGCCTTTCAACTTTTCCCCCTTAGTATGGTGGTCAGTAACATGCGGGAGACTGCGGAGGGGGTCATTTTTTTAATTGGGAACTGATGTGCTTTTACTCAATTCGGGAACGTCACAAGCCAAATTTGTAGTATTTTGCACGAATTGCAAGAGATGTTTACAAGTCGACGGTTGAAGTGGAAGCTCGTATTGAGTTTGCTAGAGAACGATTTGCCAAGCCTTCGATAGCTCAGTTGGTAGAGCGGAGGACTGTAGTGGTAAAACAGGCATCCTTAGGTCGCTGGTTCAAATCCGGCTCAAAGGACTTTTGCCAAATGCACATTTTATTGAATACTTGGAAAGTAAAATACTTGGAAAGTAAAATAACAGACAATTTATAATTATATTATATTTCATCACTGAAAATAGATGCCTTTTGCTTTGAGGCTGTGGCCACGTTATTTTTCTGTCCGACACCAATCTTCGTTGGTTTCCTGTGAGGTATTTTGGATCCCCATCTCTTGCTATGAACTGACAAAACAGCAGAATCCCCTTGACAATCTTGATTTCTCAAGGGAAATGGGAGAACACTATACACCATCCAAGATATTAAAATATTGTCAAGGCCGAACACTGATGAATACTCTGAGGAGATGGCCTGTGAGGCGCCGCCTTTCAACTTTTCCTCCTTTGTATGGTGGTCAGTAACATGCGGGAGACTGCGGAGGGGGTCATTTTTTTAATTGTGAACTGATGTGCTTTTACTCAATTCGGGAACCTCACAAGCCAAATTTGTAGTATTTTGCACGAATTGCAAGAGATGTTTACAAGTCGACGGTTGAAGTCGAAGCTCGTATTGAGTTTGCTAGAGTTGATGTGCCAAGCCTTCGATAGCTCAGTTGGTAGAGCAGAGGACTGTAGTGGTAAAACAGGCATCCTTAGGTCGCTGTTTCAAATCCGGCTCGAAGGACTTTTGCCAAGTGCACATTTTATTGAATACTTGCAAAGTAAAATACTTGGAAAGTAAAATAACAGACAATTTATAATTATATTATATTTCATCACTGAAAATAGATGCCTTTTGATTTGAGGCTGTGGCCACGTTATTTTTCTGTCCGACACCAATCTTCGTTGGTTTCCTGTGAGGTGTTTTGGATCCCCATCTCTTGCTATGAACTGACAAAACAGCAGAATCCCCTTGACAATCTTGATTTCTCAAGGGAAATGGGAGAACACTATACATCATCCAAAATATTAAAATATTGTCAAGGCCCAACACGGCTGAATACTCTGAGGAGATGGCCTGTGAGGCGCCGCCTTTCAAGTTTTCCCCCTTAGTATGGTGGTCAGTAACATGCAGGAGACTGCAGAGGGGGTCATTTTTTTAATTGGGAACTGATGTGCTTTTACTCAATTCGGGAACCTCACAAGCCAAATTTGTAGTATTTTGCACGAATTGCAAGAGATGTTTACAAGTCGACGGTTGAAGTGGAAGCTCGTATTGAGTTTGCTAGAGAATGCTTTGCCAAGCCTTCGATAGCTCAGTTGGTAGAGCGGAGGACTGTAGTGGTAAGACAGGCATCCTTAGGTCGCTGGTTCAAATCCGGCTCGAAAGACTTTTGCCAAATGCAAATTTTATTGAATACTTGGAAAGTAAAATACTTGGAAAGTAAAATAACAGACAATTTATGATTATATTATATTTCATCACTGAAAATAGATGCCTGTTGCTTTGAGGCTTTGGCCACGTTATGTTTCTGTCCAACACGAATCTTCATTGGTTTCATGTGAGGTGTTTTGGATCCCCATCTCTTGCTATGAACTGGCAAAACAGCAGAATCCCCTTGACAATCTTGATTTCTCAAGGGAAATGAGAGAACACTATACACCATCCAAGATATTAAAATATTGTCAAGGCCCAACACAGCTGAATACTCTGAGGAGATGGCCTGTGAGGCGCCGCCTTTCAACTTTTCCCCCTTAGTATGGTGGTCAGTAACATGCGGGAGACCTCGGAGGGGGTCATTTTTTTAATTGTGAACTGATGTGCTTTTACTCAATTCGGGAACCTCACAAGCCAAATTTGTAGTATTTTGCACGAATTGCAAGAGATGTTTGAATGTCGACGGTTGAAGTGAAAGCTCGTATTGAGCTTGCTAGAGACTGATTTGCAAAGCCTTTGATAGCTCAGTTGGTAGAGCAGAGGACTGTAGTGGTAAAACAGGCATCCTTAGGTCGCTGGTTCAAATCCAGATTGACAGACTTTTGCCAAATGCAAATTTTATTGAATACTTGGAAAGTAAAATGCTTGGAAAATAAAATAACAGACAATTTATAATTATATTATATTTCATCACTGAAAATAGATGCCTTTTGCTTTGAGGCTGTCGCCACTTTATGTTTCTGTCCGACACCAATCTTCGTTGGTTTCCTGTGAGGTGTTTTGGATCCCCATCTCTTGCTATGAACTGACAAAACAGCAGAATCCCCTTGACAATCTTGATTTCTCAAGGGAAATGGGAGAACACTATACACCATCCAAGATATTAAAATATTGTCAAGGCCCAACACGGCTGAATACTCTGAGGAGATGGCCTGTGAGGCGCGCCTTTCAACTTTTCCCCTTTAGTATGGTGGTCAGTAACATGCGGGAGACTGCGGAGGGGGTCATTTTTTTAACTGGGAACTGATGTGCTTTTACTCAATTCGGGAACCTCACAAGCCAAATTTGTAGTATTTTGCACGAATTGCAAGAGATGTTTACAAGTCGACGGTTGAAGTGGAAGCTCGTATTGAGTTTGCTAGAGAATGATTTGCCAAGCCTTCGATAGCTCGTCGCTGGTTCAAATCCGGCTCAAAGGACTTTTGCCAAATGCAAATTTTATTGAATACTTGGAAAGTAAAATACTTGGAAAATAAAATAACAGACAATTTATAATTATATTATATTTCATCACTGAAAATAGATGCCTTTTGCTTTGAGGCTGTGGCCACGTTATGTTTCTGTCCAACACCAATCTTCATTGTTTTCCTGTGAGGTGTTTTGGATCCCCATCTCTTGCTATGAACTGGCAAAACAGCAGAATCCCCTTGACAATCTTGATTTCTCAAGGGAAATGGGAGAACACTATACACCATCCAAGATATTTAAATATTGTCAAGGCCGAACACTGATGAATACTCTGAGGAGATGGCCTGTGAGGCGCCGCCTTTCAACTTTTCCTCCTTAGTATGGTGGTCAGTAACATGCGGGAGACTGCGGAGGGGGCATTTTTTTAATTGGGAACTGATGTGCTTTTACTCAATTCGGGAACCTCACAAGCCAAATTTGCAGTATTTTGCACGAATTGCAAGAGATGTTTACAAGTCGACGGTTGAAGTGGAAGCTTGTATTGAGTTTGCTAGAAAATGATTTGCCAAGCCTTCGATAGCTCAGTTGGTAGAGCGGAGGACTGTAGTGGTAAAACAGGCATCCTTAGGTCGCTGGTTCAAATCCGGCTCGAAGGACTTTTGCCAAATGCAAATTTTATTGAATACTTAGAAAGTAAAATACTTGGAAAATAACATAACAGACAATTTATAATTATATTACATTTCATCACTGAAAATAGATGCCTTTTGCTTTGAGGCTGTGGCCACATTATTTTTCTGTCCAACACCAATCTTCTTTGGTTTCCTGTGAGGTGTTTTTTTGATCCCCATCTCTTGCTATGAACTGGCAAAACAGCATAATCCCCTTGACAATCTTGATTTCTCAAGGAAAATGAGAGAACACTATACACCATCCAAGATATTAAAATATTGTCAAGGCCCAACGCGGCTGAATGCTCTGAGGAGATGGCCTGTGAGGTGCCGCCTTTCAACTTTTCCCCCTTAGTATGGTGGTCAGTAACATGCGGGAGACTGCGGAGGGGGTCATTTTTTTAATTGGGAACTGATGTGCTTTTACTCAATTCGGGAACCTCACAAGCCAAATTTGTAGTATTTTGCACGAATTGCAAGAGATGTTTACAAGTCGACGGTTGAAGTGGAAGCTCATATTGAGTTTGCTAGAGAATGGTTTGCCAAGCCTTCGATAGCTCAGTTGGTAGAGCAGAGGACTGTAGTAGTACAACAGGCATCCTTGGGTCGCTGGTTCAAATCTGGCTCGAAAGACTTTTGCCAAATGCAAATTTTATTGAATACTTGGAAAGTAAAATACTTGGAAAGTAAAATAACAGACAATTTATGATTATATTATATTTCATCACTGAAAATAGATGCCTGTTGCTTTGAGGCTGTGGCCACGTTATGTTTCTGTCCAACACGAATCTTCATTGGTTTCATGTGAGGTGTTTTGGATCCCCATCTCTTGCTATGAACTGGCAAAACAGCAGAATCCCCTTGACAATCTTGATTTCTCAAGGGAAATGAGAGAACACTATACACCATCCAAGATATTAAAATATTGTCAAGGCCCAACACAGCTGAATACTCTGAGGAGATGGCCTGTGAGGCGCCGCCTTTCAACTTTTCCCCCTTAGTATGGTGGTCAGTAACATGCGGGAGACCTCGGAGGGGGTAATTTTTTTAATTGTGAACTGATGTGCTTTTACTCAATTCGGGAACCTCACAAGCCAAATTTGTAGTATTTTGCACGAATTGCAAGAGATGTTTGAATGTCGACGGTTGAAGTAAAAGCTCGTATTGAGCTTGCTAGAGACTGATTTGCCAAGCCTTCGATAGCTCAGTTGGTAGAGCAGAGGACTGTAGTGGTAAAACAGGCATCCTTAGGTCGCTGGTTCAAATCCAGATTGAAGGACTTTTGCCAAATGCAAATTTTATTGAATACTTGGAAAGTAAAATGCTTGGAAAATAAAATAACAGACAATTTATAATTATATTATATTTCATCACTGAAAATAGATGCCTTTTGCTTTGAGGCTGTCGCCACGTTATGTTTCTGTCCGACACCAATCTTCGTTGGTTTCCTGTGAGGTATTTTGGATCCCCATCTCTTGCTATGAACTGACAAAACAGCAGAATCCCCTTGACAATCTTGATTTCTCAAGGGAAATGGGAGAACACTATACACCATCCAAGATATTAAAATATTGTCAAGGCCCAACACGGCTGAATACTCTGAGGAGATGGCCTGTGAGGCGCGCCTTTCAACTTTTCCCCCTTAGTATGGTGGTCAGTAACATGCGGGAGACTGCGGAGGGGGTCATTTTTTTAATTGGGAACTGATGTGCTTTTACTCAATTCGGGAACCTCACAAGCCAAATTTGTAGTATTTTGCACGAATTGCAATAGATGTTTGCATGTCGACGGTTGAAGTGGAAGCTCGTATTGAGCTTGCTAGAGACTGATTTGCCAAGCCTTCGATAGCTCAGTTCGTAGAGCGGAGGACTGTCGTGGTAAAACTGGCATCCTTAGGTCGCTGGTTGAAATCCGGATTGAAGGACTTTTGCCAAATGCACATTTTATTGAATACTTGTAAAGTAAAATACTTGGAAAATAAAATAACAGACAATTTATAATTATATTATATTTCATCACTGAAAATAGATGCCTTTTGCTTTGAGGCTGTGGCCACGTTATTTTTCTGTCCGACACCAATCTTCGTTGGTTTCCTGTGAGGTATTTTGGATCCCCATCTCTTGCTATGAACTGACAAAACAGCAGAATCCCCTTGACAATCTTGATTTCTCAAGGGAAATGGGAGAACACTATACACCATCCAAGATATTAAAATATTGTCAAGGCCCAACACTGATGAATACTCTGAGGAGATGGCCTGTGAGGCGCCGCCTTTCAACTTTTCCTCCTTAGTATGGTGGTCAGTAACATGCGGGAGACTGCGGAGGGGGTCATTTTTTTAATTGTGAACTGATGTGCTTTTACTCAATTCGGGAACCTCACAAGCCAAATTTGTAGTATTTTGCACGAATTGCAAGAGATGTTTGAATGTCGACGGTTGAAGTGGAAGCTCGTATTGAGCTTGCTAGAGACTGGTTTGCCAAGCCTTGGATAGCTCAGTTGGTAGAGCGGAGGACTGTAGTGGTATAACAGGCATCCTTAGGTCGCTGGTTCAAATCTGGTTCGAAGGACTTTTGCCAAATGCACATTTTATTGAATACTTGGAAAGTAAAATACTTGGAAAGTAAAATAACAGCCAATTTATAATTATATTATATTTCATCACTGAAAATAAATGCCTTTTGCTTTGAGGCTGTGACCATGTTATTTTTCTGTCCAACACGAATCTTCATTGGTTTCCTGTGAGGTGTTTTGGATCCCCATCTCATGCTATGAACTGGCAAAACAGCAGAATCCCCTTGACAATCTTGATTTCTCAAGGGAAATGAGAGAACACTATTCACCATCCAAGATATTAAAATATTGTCAAGGCCCAACGCGGCTGAATACTCTGAGGAGATGGCCTGTGAGGTGCCGCCTTTCAACTTTTCCCCCTTAGTATGGTGGTCAGTAACATGCGGGAGACTGCGTAGGGGGTCATTTTTTTAATTCGGAACTGATGTGCTTTTACTCAATTCGGGAACCTCACAAGCCAAATTTGTAGTATTTTGCACGAATTGCAAGAGATGTTTACAAGTCGACGGTTGAAGTGGAAGCTCGTATTGAGTTTGCTAGAGTTGATTTGCCAAGCCTTCGATAGCTCAGTTGGTAGAGCGGAGGACTGTAATGGTAAAACAGGCATCCTTAGGTCGCTGGTTCAAATCCGGCTCAAAGGACTTTTGCCAAATGCACATTTTATTGAATACTTGGAAAGTAAAATACTTGGAAAGTAAAATAACAGACAATTTATAATTATATTATATTTCATCACTGAAAATAGATGCCTTTTGCTTTGAGGCTGTGGCCACGTTATTTTTCTGTCCAACACGAATCTTCATTGGTTTCCTGTCAGGTGTTTTGGATCCCCATCTCTTGCTATGAACTGGCAAAACAGCAGAATCCCCTTGACAATCTTGATTTCTCAAGGGAAATGAGAGAACACTATACACCATCCAAGATATTAAAATATTGTCAAGGCCCAACACGGCTGAATACTCTGAGGAGATGGCCTGTGAGGCGCCGCCTTTCAACTTTTCCCCCTTAGTATGGTGGTCATTAACATGCGGGAGACTGCTGAGGGGGTCATTTTTTTAATTGGGAACTGATGTGCTTTTACTCAATTCGGGAACCTCACAAGCCAAATTTGTAGTATTTTGCACGAATTGCAAGAGATGTTTACAAGTCGACGGTTGAAGTGGAAACTCGTATTGAGTTTGCTAGAGAATGATTTGCCAAGCCTTTGATAGCTCAGTTGGTAGAGTGGAGCACTGTAGTGGTTAAACAGGCATCCTTAGGTTGCTGGTTCAAATCCGGCTTGAAGGACTTTTGCCAAATGCAAATTTTATTGAATACTTGGAAAGTAAAATACTTGGAAAATAAAATAACAGACAATTTATAATTATATTATATTTCATCACTGAAAATAGATGCCTTTTGCTTTGAGGCTGTGGCCACGTTATGTTTCTGTCCAACACCAATCTTCATTGGTTTCCTGTGAGGTGATTCGGATCCCCATCTCTTGCTATGAACTGGCAAAACAGCAGAATCCCCTTGACAATCTTGATTTCTCAAGGGAAATGGGAGAACACTATACACCATCCAAGATATTAAAATATTGTCAAGGCCGAACACTGATGAAAACTCTGAGGAGATGGCCTGTGAGGCGCCGCCTTTCAACTTTTCCTCCTTTGTATGGTGGTCAGTAACATGCGGGAGACTGCGGAGGGGGTCATTTTTTTAATTGTGAACTGATGTGCTTTTACTCAATTCGGGAACCTCACAAGCCAAATTTGTAGTATTTTGCACGAATTGCAAGAGATGTTTGAATGTCGACGGTTGAAGTGGAAACTCGTATTGAGCTTGCTAGAGACTGATTTGCCAAGCCTTCGATAGCTCAGTTGGTAGAGCGGAGGACTGGAGTGGTAAAACAGGTATCCTTAGGTCACTGGTTCAAATTCGGCTCGAAGGACTTTTGCCAAATGCACATTTTATTGAATACTTGGAAAGTAAAATACTTGGAAAGTAAAATAACAGACAATTTATAATTATATTATATTTCATCACTGAAAATAGATGCCTTTTGCTTTGAGGCTGTGACCACGTTATTTTTCTGTCCAACACGAATCTTCATTGGTTTCCTGTGAGGTGTTTTGGATCCCCATCTCTTGCTATGAACTGGCAAAACAGCAGAATCCCCTTGACAATCTTGATTTCTCAAGGGAAATGAGAGAACACTATACACCATCCAAGATATTAAAATATTGTCAAGGCCCAACGCGGCTGAATACTCTGAGGAGATGGCCTGTGAGGCGCCGCCTTTCAACTTTTCCCCCTTAGTATGGTGGTCAGTAACATGCGGGAGACTGCGGAGGGGGTCATTTTTTTAATTGGGAACTGATGTGCTTTTACTCAATTCGGGAACCTCACAAGCCAAATTTGTAGTATTTTGCACGAATTGCAAGAGATGTTTACAAGTCGACGTTTGAAGTCGAAGCTCGTATTGAGTTTGCTAGAGTTGATGTGCCAAGCCTACGATAGCTCAGTTGGTAGAGCAGAGGACTGTAGTGGTAAAACAGGCATCCTTAGGTCGCTGGTTCAAATCCGGCTCGAAGGACTTTTGCCAAGTGCACATTTTATTGAATACTTGGAAAGTAAAATACTTGGAAAGTAAAATAACAGACAATTTATAATTATATTATATTTCATCACTGAAAATAGATGCCTTTTGATTTGAGGCTGTGGCCACGTTATTTTTCTGTCCGACACCAATCTTCGTTGGTTTCCTGTGAGGTGTTTTGGATCCCCATCTCTTGCTATGAACTGACAAAACAGCAGAATCCCCTTGACAATCTTGATTTCTCAAGGGAAATGGGAGAACACTATACATCACCCAAAATATTAAAATATTGTCAAGGCCCAACACGGCTGAATACTCTGAGGAGATGGCCTGTGAGGCTCCGCCTTTCAAGTTTTCCCCCTTAGTATGGTGGTCAGTAACATGCAGGAGACTGCAGAGGGGGTCATTTTTTTAATTGGGAACTGATGTGCTTTTACTCAATTCGGGAACCTCACAAGCCAAATTTGTAGTATTTTGCACGAATTGCAAGAGATGTTTGAATGTCGACGGTTGAAGTGAAAGCTCGTATTGAGCTTGCTAGAGAGTGATTTGAAAAGCCTTCGATAGCTCAGTTGGTAGAGCAGAGGACTGTAGTGGTAAAACAGGCATCATTAGGTCGCTGGTTCAAATCCAGATTGAAGGACTTTTGCCAAATGCAAATTTTATTGAATACTTGGAAAGTAAAATGCTTGGAAAATAAAATAACAGACAATTTATAATTATATTATATTTCATCACTGAAAATAGATGCCTTTTGCTTTGAGGCTGTCGCCACGTTATGTTTCTGTCCGACACCAATCTTCGTTGGTTTCCTGTGAGGTGTTTTGGATCCCCATCTCTTGCTATGAACTGACAAAACAGCAGAATCCCCTTGACAATCTTGATTTCTCAAGGGAAATGGGAGAACACTATACACCATCCAAGATATTAAAATATTGTCAAGGCCCAACACGGCTGAATACTCTGAGGAGATGGCCTGTGAGGCGCGCCTTTCAACTTTTCCCCTTTAGTATGGTGGTCAGTAACATGCGGGAGACTGCGGAGGGGGTCATTTTTTTAACTGGGAACTGATGTGCTTTTACTCAATTCGGGAACCACACAAGCCAAATTTGTAGTATTTTGCACGAATTGCAAGAGATGTTTACAAGTCGACGGTTGAAGTGGAAGCTCGTATTGAGTTTGCTAGAGAATGATTTGCCAAGCCTTCGATAGCTCAGTTGGTAGAGCGGAGCACTGTAGTGGTTAAACAGGCATCCTTAGGTCGCTGGTTCAAATCCGGCTCGAAGGACTTTTGCCAAATGCAAATTTTATTGAATACTTGGAAAGTAAAATACTTGGAAAATAAAATAACAGACAATTTATAATTATATTATATTTCATCACTGAAAATAGATGCCTTTTGCTTTGAGGCTGTGGCCACGTTATGTTTCTGTCCAACACCAATCTTCATTGGTTTCCTGTGAGGTGATTCGGATCCCCATCTCTTGCTATGAACTGGCAAAACAGCAGAATCCCCTTGACAATCTTGATTTCTCAAGGGAAATGAGAGAACAGTATACACCATCCAAGATATTAAAATATTGTCAAGGCCCAACACGGCTGAATACTCTGAGGAGATGGCCTGTGAGGCGCCGCCTTTCAACTTTTCCCCCTTAGTATGGTGGTCAGTAACATGCGGGAGACTGCGGAGGGGGTCATTTTTTTAATTGGGAACTTATGTGCTTTTACTCAATTCGGGAACGTCACAAGCCAAATTTGTAGTATTTTGCACGAATTGCAAGAGATGTTTACAAGTCGACGGTTGAAGTGGAAGCTCGTATTGAGTTTGCTAGAGAACGATTTGCCAAGCCTTCGATAGCTCAGTTGGTAGAGCGGAGGACTGTAGTGGTAAAACAGGCATCCTTAGGTCGCTGGTTCAAATCCGGCTCGAAGGACTTTTGCCAAATGCACATTTTATTGAATACTTGGAAAGTAAAATACTTGGAAAGTAAAATAACAGACAATTTATAATTATATTATATTTCATCACTGAAAATAGATGCCTTTTGCTTTGAGGCTGTGGCCACGTTATTTTTCTGTCCGACACCAATCTTCGTTGGTTTCCTGTGAGGTATTTTGGATCCCCATCTCTTGCTATGAACTGACAAAACAGCAGAATCCCCTTGACAATCTTGATTTCTCAAGGGAAATGGGAGAACACTATACACCATCCAAGATATTAAAATATTGTCAAGGCCGAACACTGATGAATACTCTGAGGAGATGGCCTGTGAGGCGCCGCCTTTCAACTTTTCCTCCTTTGTATGGTGGTCAGTAACATGCGGGAGACTGCGGAGGGGGTCATTTTTTTAATTGTGAACTGATGTGCTTTTACTCAATTCGGGAACCTCACAAGCCAAATTTGTAGTATTTTGCACGAATTGCAAGAGATGTTTGAATGTCGACGGTTGAAGTGGAAACTCGTATTGAGCTTGCTAGAGACTGATTTGCCAAGCCTTCGATAGCTCAGTTGGTAGAGCGGAGGACTGGAGTGGTAAAACAGGTATCCTTAGGTCACTGGTTCAAATTCGGCTCGAAGGACTTTTGCCAAATGCACATTTTATTGAATACTTGGAAAGTAAAATACTTGGAAAGTAAAATAACAGACAATTTATAATTATATTATATTTCATCACTGAAAATAGATGCCTTTTGCTTTGAGGCTGTGACCACGTTATTTTTCTGTCCAACACGAATCTTCATTGGTTTCCTGTGAGGTGTTTTGGATCCCCATCTCTTGCTATGAACTGGCAAAACAGCAGAATCCCCTTGAAAATCTTGATTTCTCAAGGGAAATGAGAGAACACTATACACCATCCAAGATATTAAAATATTGTCAAGGCCCAATGCGGCTGAATACTCTGAGGAGATGGCCTGTGAGGCGCCGCCTTTCAACTTTTCCCCCTTAGTATGGTGGTCAGTAACATGCGGGAGACTGCGGAGGGGGTCATTTTTTTAATTGGGAACTGATGTGCTTTTACTCAATTCGGGAACCTCACAAGCCAAATTTGTAGTATTTTGCACGAATTGCAAGAGATGTTTACAAGTCGACGGTTGAAGTCGAAGCTCGTATTGAGTTTGCTAGAGTTGATGTGCCAAGCCTTCGATAGCTCAGTTGGTAGAGCAGAGGACTGTAGTGGTAAAACAGGCATCCTTAGGTCGCTGGTTCAAATCCGGCTCGAAGGACTTTTGCCAAGTGCACATTTTATTGAATACTTGGAAAGTAAAATACTTGGAAAGTAAAATAACAGACAATTTATAATTATATTATATTTCATCACTGAAAATAGATGCCTTTTGATTTGAGGCTGTGGCCACGTTATTTTTCTGTCCGACACCAATCTTCGTTGGTTTCCTGTGAGGTGTTTTGGATCCCCATCTCTTGCTATGAACTGACAAAACAGCAGAATCCCCTTGACAATCTTGATTTCTCAAGGGAAATGGGAGAACACTATACATCATCCAAAATATTAAAATATTGTCAAGGCCCAACACGGCTGAATACTCTGAGGAGATGGCCTGTGAGGCGCCGCCTTTCAAGTTTTCCCCCTTAGTATGGTGGTCAGTAACATGCAGGAGACTGCAGAGGGGGTCATTTTTTTAATTGGGAACTGATGTGCTTTTACTCAATTCGGGAACCTCACAAGCCAAATTTGTAGTATTTTGCACGAATTGCAAGAGATGTTTACAAGTCGACGGTTGAAGTGGAAGCTCGTATTGAGTTTGCTAGAGAATGCTTTGCCAAGCCTTCGATAGCTCAGTTGGTAGAGCGGAGGACTGTAGTGGTAAAACAGGCATCCTTAGGTCGCTGGTTCAAATCCGGCTCGAAAGACTTTTGCCAAATGCAAATTTTATTGAATACTTGGAAAGTAAAATACTTGGAAAGTAAAATAACAGACAATTTATGATTATATTATATTTCATCACTGAAAATAGATGCCTGTTGCTTTGAGGCTTTGGCCACGTTATGTTTCTGTCCAACACGAATCTTCATTGGTTTCATGTGAGGTGTTTTGGATCCCCATCTCTTGCTATGAACTGGCAAAACAGCAGAATCCCCTTGACAATCTTGATTTCTCAAGGGAAATGAGAGAACACTATACACCATCCAAGATATTAAAATATTGTCAAGGCCCAACACAGCTGAATACTCTGAGGAGATGGCCTGTGAGGCGCCGCCTTTCAACTTTTCCCCCTTAGTATGGTGGTCAGTAACATGCGGGAGACCTCGGAGGGGGTCATTTTTTTAATTGTGAACTGATGTGCTTTTACTCAATTCGGGAACCTCACAAGCCAAATTTGTAGTATTTTGCACGAATTGCAAGAGATGTTTGAATGTCGACGGTTGAAGTGAAAGCTCGTATTGAGCTTGCTAGAGACTGATTTGCAAAGCCTTTGATAGCTCAGTTGGTAGAGCAGAGGACTGTAGTGGTAAAACAGGCATCCTTAGGTCGCTGGTTCAAATCCAGATTGACAGACTTTTGCCAAATGCAAATTTTATTGAATACTTGGAAAGTAAAATGCTTGGAAAATAAAATAACAGACAATTTATAATTATATTATATTTCATCACTGAAAATAGATGCCTTTTGCTTTGAGGCTGCCGCCACGTTATGTTTCTGTCCGACACCAATCTTCGTTGGTTTCCTGTGAGGTGTTTTGGATCCCCATCTCTTGCTATGAACTGACAAAACAGCAGAATCCCCTTGACAATCTTGATTTCTCAAGGGAAATGGGAGAACACTATACACCATTCAAGATATTAAAATATTGTCAAGGCCCAACACGGCTGAATACTCTGAGGAGATGGCCTGTGAGGCGCGCCTTTCAACTTTTCCCCTTTAGTATGGTGGTCAGTAACATGCGGGAGACTGCGGAGGGGGTCATTTTTTTAACTGGGAACTGATGTGCTTTTACTCAATTCGGGAACCTCACAAGCCAAATTTGTAGTATTTTGCACGAATTGCAAGAGATGTTTACAAGTCGACGGTTGAAGTGGAAGCTCGTATTGAGTTTGCTAGAGAATGATTTGCCAAGCCTTCGATAGCTCGTCGCTGGTTCAAATCCGGCTCAAAGGACTTTTGCCAAATGCACATTTTATTGAATACTTGGAAAGTAAAATACTTGGAAAGTAAAATAAAAGACAATTTATAATTATATTATATTTCATCACTGAAAATAGATGCCTTTTGCTTTGAGGCTGTGGCCACTTTATTTTTCTGTCCGACACCAATCTTCGTTGGTTTCCTGTGAGGTATTTTGGATCCCCATCTCTTGCTATGAACTGACAAAACAGCAGAATCCCCTTGACAATCTTGATTTCTCAAGGGAAATGGGAGAACACTATACATCATCCAAAATATTAAAATATTGTCAAGGCCCAACACGGCTGAATACTCTGAGGAGATGGCCTGTGAGGCGCCGCCTTTCAAGTTTTCCCCCTTAGTATGGTGGTCAGTAACATGCAGGAGACTGCAGAGGGGGTCATTTTTTTAATTGGGAACTGATGTGCTTTTACTCAATTCGGGAACCTCACAAGCCAAATTTGTAGTATTTTGCACGAATTGCAAGAGATGTTTACAAGTCGACGGTTGAAGTGGAAGCTCGTATTGAGTTTGCTAGAGAATACTTTGCCAAGCCTTCGATAGCTCAGTTGGTAGAGCGGAGGACTGTAGTGGTAAAACAGGCATCCTTAGGTCGCTGGTTCAAATCCGGCTCGAATGACTTTTGCCAAATGCAAATTTTATTGAATACTTGGAAAGTAAAATACTTGGAAAATAAAATAACAGACAATTTATAATTATATTATATTTCATCACTGAAAATAGATGCCTTTTGCTTTGAGGCTGTGGCCACGTTATGTTTCTGTCCAACACCAATCTTCATTGTTTTCCTGTGAGGTGTTTTGGATCCCCATCTCTTGCTATGAACTGGCAAAACAGCAGAATCCCCTTGACAATCTTGATTTCTCAAGGGAAATGGGAGAACACTATACACCATCCAAGATATTTAAATATTGTCAAGGCCGAACACTGATGAATACTCTGAGGAGATGGCCTGTGAGGCGCCGCCTTTCAACTTTTCCTCCTTAGTATGGTGGTCAGTAACATGCGGGAGACTGCGGAGGGGGCATTTTTTTAATTGGGAACTGATGTGCTTTTACTCAATTCGGGAACCTCACAAGCCAAATTTGCAGTATTTTGCACGAATTGCAAGAGATGTTTACAAGTCGACGGTTGAAGTGGAAGCTTGTATTGAGTTTGCTAGAAAATGATTTGCCAAGCCTTCGATAGCTCAGTTGGTAGAGCGGAGGACTGTAGTGGTAAAACAGGCATCCTTAGGTCGCTGGTTCAAATCCGGCTCGAAGGACTTTTGCCAAATGCAAATTTTATTGAATACTTGGAAAGTAAAATACTTGGAAAATAACATAACAGACAATTTATAATTATATTACATTTCATCACTGAAAATAGATGCCTTTTGCTTTGAGGCTGTGGCCACATTTTTTTTCTGTCCAACACCAATCTTCTTTGGTTTCCTGTGAGGTGTTTTTTTGATCCCCATCTCTTGCTATGAACTGGCAAAACAGCATAATCCCCTTGGCAATCTTGATTTCTCAAGGAAAATGAGAGAACACTATACACCATCCAAGATATTAAAATATTGTCAAGGCCCAACGCGGCTGAATGCTCTGAGGAGATGGCCTGTGAGGTGCCGCCTTTCAACTTTTCCCCCTTAGTATGGTGGTCAGTAACATGCGGGAGACTGCGGAGGGGGTCATTTTTTTAATTGGGAACTGATGTGCTTTTACTCAATTCGGGAACCTCACAAGCCAAATTTGTAGTATTTTGCACGAATTGCAAGAGATGTTTACAAGTCGACGGTTGAAGTGGAAGCTCATATTGAGTTTGCTAGAGAATGGTTTGCCAAGCCTTCGATAGCTCAGTTGGTAGAGCAGAGGACTGTAGTAGTACAACAGGCATCCTTAGGTCGCTGGTTCAAATCTGGCTCGAAAGACTTTTGCCAAATGCAAATTTTATTGAATACTTGGAAAGTAAAATACTTGGAAAGTAAAATAACAGACAATTTATGATTATATTATATTTCATCACTGAAAATAGATGCCTGTTGCTTTGAGGCTGTGGCCACGTTATGTTTCTGTCCAACACGAATCTTCATTGGTTTCATGTGAGGTGTTTTGGATCCCCATCTCTTGCTATGAACTGGCAAAACAGCAGAATCCCCTTGACAATCTTGATTTCTCAAGGGAAATGAGAGAACACTATACACCATCCAAGATATTAAAATATTGTCAAGGCCCAACACAGCTGAATACTCTGAGGAGATGGCCTGTGAGGCGCCGCCTTTCAACTTTTCCCCCTTAGTATGGTGGTCAGTAACATGCGGGAGACCTCGGAGGGGGTCATTTTTTTAATTGTGAACTGATGTGCTTTTACTCAATTCGGGAACCTCACAAGCCAAATTTGTAGTATTTTGCACGAATTGCAAGAGATGTTTGAATGTCGACGGTTGAAGTAAAAGCTCGTATTGAGCTTGCTAGAGACTGATTTGCCAAGCCTTCGATAGCTCAGTTGGTGGAGCGGAGGACTGTAGTGGTAAAACAGGCATCCTTAGGTGGCTGGTTCAAATCCGGCTCGAAGGAATTTTTGCCAAATGCACATTTTATTGAATACTTGGAAAGTAAAATACTTGGAAAGTAAAATAACAGACAATTTATAATTATATTATATTTCATCACTGAAAATAGATGCCTTTTGCTTTGAGGCTGTGGCCACGTTATTTTTCTGTCCGACACCAATCTTCGTTGGTTTCCTGTGAGGTATTTTGGATCCCCATCTCTTGCTATGAACTGACAAAACAGCAGAATCCCCTTGACAATCTTGATTTCTCAAGGGAAATGGGAGAACACTATACACCATCCAAGATATTAAAATATTGTCAAGGCCGAACACTGATGAATACTCTGAGGAGATGGCCTGTGAGGCGCCGCCTTTCAACTTTTCCTCCTTTGTATGGTGGTCAGTAACATGCGGGAGACTGCGGAGGGGGTCATTTTTTTAATTGGGAACTGATGTGCTTTTACTCAATTCGGGAACCTCACAAGCCAAATTTGTAGTATTTTGCACGAATTGCAAGAGATGTTTGAATGTCGACGGTTGAAGTGGAAACTCGTATTGAGCTTGCTAGAGACTGATTTGCCAAGCCTTCGATAGCTCAGTTGGTAGAGCGGAGGACTGGAGTGGTAAAACAGGTATCCTTAGGTCACTGGTTCAAATTCGGCTCGAAGGACTTTTGCCAAATGCACATTTTATTGAATACTTGGAAAGTAAAATACTTGGAAAGTAAAATAACAGACAATTTATAATTATATTATATTTCATCACTGAAAATAGATGCCTTTTGCTTTGAGGCTGTGACCACGTTATTTTTCTGTCCAACACGAATCTTCATTGGTTTCCTGTGAGGTGTTTTGGATCCCCATCTCTTGCTATGAACTGGCAAAACAGCAGAATCCCCTTGACAATCTTGATTTCTCAAGGGAAATGAGAGAACACTATACACCATCCAAGATATTAAAATATTGTCAAGGCCCAACGCGGCTGAATACTCTGAGGAGATGGCCTGTGAGGCGCCGCATTTCAACTTTTCCCCCTTAGTATGGTGGTCAGTAACATGCGGGAGACTGCGGAGGGGGTCATTTTTTTAATTGGGAACTGATGTGCTTTTACTCAATTCGGGAACCTCACAAGCCAAATTTGTAGTATTTTGCACGAATTGCAAGAGATGTTTACAAGTCGACGGTTGAAGTCGAAGCTCGTATTGAGTTTGCTAGAGTTGATGTGCCAAGCCTTCGATAGCTCAGTTGGTAGAGCGGAGGACTGTAGTGGTAAAACAGGCATCCTTAGGTCGCTGGTTCAAATCCGGCTCGAAGGACTTTTGCCAAGTGCACATTTTATTGAATACTTGGAAAGTAAAATACTTGGAAAGTAAAATAACAGACAATTTATAATTATATTATATTTCATCACTGAAAATAGATGCCTTTTGATTTGAGGCTGTGGCCACGTTATTTTTCTGTCCGACACCAATCTTCGTTGGTTTCCTGTGAGGTGTTTTGGATCCCCATCTCTTGCTATGAACTGACAAAACAGCAGAATCCCCTTGACAATCTTGATTTCTCAAGGGAAATGTGAGAACACTATACATCATCCAAAATATTAAAATATTGTCAAGGCCCAACACGGCTGAATACTCTGAGGAGATGGCCTGTGAGGCGCCACCTTTCAAGTTTTCCCCCTTAGTATGGTGGTCAGTAACATGCAGGAGACTGCAGAGGGGGTCATTTTTTTAATTGGGAACTGATGTGCTTTTACTCAATTCGGGAACCTCACAAGCCAAATTTGTAGTATTTTGCACGAATTGCAAGAGATGTTTACAAGTCGACGGTTGAAGTGGAAGCTCGTATTGAGTTTGCTAGAGAATGCTTTGCCAAGCCTTCGATAGCTCAGTTGGTAGAGCGGAGGACTGTAGTGGTAAAACAGGCATCCTTAGGTCGCTGGTTCAAATCCGGCTCGAAAGACTTTTGCCAAATGCAAATTTTATTGAATACTTGGAAAGTAAAATACTTGGAAAGTAAAATAACAGACAATTTATGATTATATTATATTTCATCACTGAAAATAGATGCCTGTTGCTTTGAGGCTTTGGCCACGTTATGTTTCTGTCCAACACGAATCTTCATTGGTTTCATGTGAGGTGTTTTGGATCCCCATCTCTTGCTATGAACTGGCAAAACAGCAGAATCCCCTTGACAATCTTGATTTCTCAAGGGAAATGAGAGAACACTATACACCATCCAAGATATTAAAATATTGTCAAGGCCCAACACAGCTGAATACTCTGAGGAGATGGCCTGTGAGGCGCCGCCTTTCAACTTTTCCCCCTTAGTATGGTGGTCAGTAACATGCGGGAGACCTCGGAGGGGGTCATTTTTTTAATTGTGAACTGATGTGCTTTTACTCAATTCGGGAACCTCACAAGCCAAATTTGTAGTATTTTGCACGAATTGCAAGAGATGTTTGAATGTCGACGGTTGAAGTGAAAGCTCGTATTGAGCTTGCTAGAGACTGATTTGCAAAGCCTTCGATAGCTCAGTTGGTAGAGCAGAGGACTGTAGTGGTAAAACAGGCATCCTTAGGTTGCTGGTTCAAATCCAGATTGAAGGACTTTTGCCAAATGCAAATTTTATTGAATACTTGGAAAGTAAAATGCTTGGAAAATAAAATAACAGACAATTTATAATTATATTATATTTCATCACTGAAAATAGATGCCTTTTGCTTTGAGGCTGTCGCCACGTTATGTTTCTGTCCGACACCAATCTTCGTTGGTTTCCTGTGAGGTGTTTTGGATCCCCATCTCTTGCTATGAACTGACAAAACAGCAGAATCCCCTTGACAATCTTGATTTCTCAAGGGAAATGGGAGAACACTATACACCATCCAAGATATTAAAATATTGTCAAGGCCCAACACAGCTGAATACTCTGAGGAGATGGCCTGTGAGGCGCGCCTTTCAACTTTTCCCCTTTAGTATGGTGGTCAGTAACATGCGGGAGACTGCGGAGGGGGTCATTTTTTTAACTGGGAACTGATGTGCTTTTACTCAATTCGGGAACCTCACAAGCCAAATTTGTAGTATTTTGCACGAATTGCAAGAGATGTTTACAAGTCGACGGTTGAAGTGGAAGCTCGTATTGAGTTTGCTAGAGAATGATTTGCCAAGCCTTCGATAGCTCGTCGCTGGTTCAAATCCGGCTCAAAGGACTTTTGCCAAATGCACATTTTATTGAATACTTGGAAAGTAAAATACTTGGAAAGTAAAATAAAAGACAATTTATAATTATATTATATTTCATCACTGAAAATAGATGCCTTTTGCTTTGAGGCTGTGGCCACGTTATTTTTCTGTCCGACACCAATCTTCGTTGGTTTCCTGTGAGGTATTTTGGATCCCCATCTCTTGCTATGAACTGACAAAACAGCAGAATCCCCTTGACAATCTTGATTTCTCAAGGGAAATGGGAGAACACTATACATCATCCAAAATATTAAAATATTGTCAAGGCCCAACACGGCTGAATACTCTGAGGAGATGGCCTGTGAGGCGCCGCCTTTCAAGTTTTCCCCCTTAGTATGGTGGTCAGTAACATGCAGGAGACTGCAGAGGGGGTCATTTTTTTAATTGGGAACTGATGTGCTTTTACTCAATTCGGGAACCTCACAAGCCAAATTTGTAGTATTTTGCACGAATTGCAAGAGATGTTTACAAGTCGACGGTTGAAGTGGAAGCTCGTATTGAGTTTGCTAGAAAATACTTTGCCAAGCCTTCGATAGCTCAGTTGGTAGAGCGGAGGACTGCAGTGGTAAAACAGGCATCCCTAGGTCGCTGGTTCAAATCCGGCTCGAATGACTTTTGCCAAATGCAAATTTTATTGAATACTTGGAAAGTAAAATACTTGGAAAATAAAATAACAGACAATTTATAATTATATTATATTTCATCACTGAAAATAGATGCCTTTTGCTTTGAGGCTGTGGCCACGTTATGTTTCTGTCCAACACCAATCTT
This sequence comes from Ambystoma mexicanum, assembly GCF_040938575.1. Taxonomy (NCBI): domain Eukaryota; kingdom Metazoa; phylum Chordata; class Amphibia; order Caudata; family Ambystomatidae; genus Ambystoma; species Ambystoma mexicanum. The sequence goes on along the minus strand of NC_090921.1, from coordinate 1,028,720,850 downwards.
CATTGTTTTCCTGTGAGGTGTTTTGGATCCCCATCTCTTGCTATGAACTGACAAAACAGCAGAATCCCCTTGACAATCTTGATTTCTCAAGGGAAATGGGAGAACACTATACACCATCCAAGATATTTAAATATTGTCAAGGCCGAACAATGATGAATACTCTGAGGAGATGGCCTGTGAGGCGCCGCCTTTCAACTTTTCCTCCTTAGTATGGTGGTCAGTAACATGCGGGAGACTGCGGAGGGGGCATTTTTTTAATTGGGAACTGATGTGCTTTTACTCAATTCGGGAACCTCACAAGCCAAATTTGCAGTATTTTGCACGAATTGCAAGAGATGTTTACAAGTCGACGGTTGAAGTGGAAGCTCGTATTGAGCTTGCTAGAGAATGGTTTGCCAAGCCTTCGATAGCTCAGTTGGTAGAGCAGAGGACTGTAGTAGTACAACAGGCATCCTTAGGTCGCTGGTTCAAATCTGGCTCGAAAGACTTTTGCCAAATGCAAATTTTATTGAATACTTGGAAAGTAAAATACTTGGAAAGTAAAATAACAGACAATTTATGATTATATTATATTTCATCACTGAAAATAGATGCCTGTTGCTTTGAGGCTGTGGCCACGTTATGTTTCTGTCCAACACGAATCTTCATTGGTTTCATGTGAGGTGTTTTGGATCCCCATCTCTTGCTATGAACTGGCAAAACAGCAGAATCCCCTTGACAATCTTGATTTCTCAAGGGAAATGAGAGAACACTATACACCATCCAAGATATTAAAATATTGTCAAGGCCCAACACAGCTGAATACTCTGAGGAGATGGCCTGTGAGGCGCCGCCTTTCAACTTTTCCCCCTTAGTATGGTGGTCAGTAACATGCGGGAGACTCGGAGGGGGTCATTTTTTTAATTGTGAACTGATGTGCTTTTACTCAATTCGGGAACCTCACAAGCCAAATTTGTAGTATTTTGCACGAATTGCAAGAGATGTTTGAATGTCGACGGTTGAAGTAAAAGCTCGTATTGAGCTTGCTAGAGACTGTTTTGCCAAGCCTTCGATAGCTCAGTTGGTAGAGCGGAGGACTGTCGTGGTAAAACTGGCATCCTTAGGTCGCTGGTTGAAATCCGGATTGAAGGACTTTTGCCAAATGCACATTTTATTGAATACTTGGAAAGTAAAATACTTGGAAAATAAAATAACAGACAATTTATAATTATATTATATTTCATCACTGAAAATAGATGCCTTTTGCTTTGAGGCTGTGGCCACGTTATGTTTCTGTCCGACACCAATCTTCGTTGGTTTCCTGTGAGGTGTTTTGGATCCCCATCTCTTGCTATGAACTGACAAAACAGCAGAATCCCCTTGACAATCTTGATTTCTCAAGGGAAATGGGAGAACACTATACACCATCCAAGATATTAAAATATTGTCAAGGCCCAACACGGCTGAATACTCTGAGGAGATGGCCTGTGAGGCGCCGCCTTTCAACTTTTCCCCCTTAGTATGGTGGTCAGTAACATGCGGGAGACTGCGGAGGGGGTCATTTTTTTAACTGGGAACTGATGTGCTTTTACTCAATTCGGGAACCTCACAAGCCAAATTTGTAGTATTTTGCACGAATTGCAAGAGATGTTTACAAGTCGACGGTTGAAGTGGAAGCTCGTATTGAGTTTGCTAGAGAATGATTTGCCAAGCCTTCGATAGCTCGTCGCTGGTTCAAATCCGGCTCAAAGGACTTTTGCCAAATGCACATTTTATTGAATACTTGGAAAGTAAAATACTTGGAAAGTAAAATAAAAGACAATTTATAATTATATTATATTTCATCACTGAAAATAGATGCCTTTTGCTTTGAGGCTGTGGCCACGTTATTTTTCTGTCCGACACCAATCTTCGTTGGTTTCCTGTGAGGTATTTTGGATCCCCATCTCTTGCTATGAACTGACAAAACAGCAGAATCCCCTTGACAATCTTGATTTCTCAAGGGAAATGGGAGACCACTATACACCATCCAAGATATTAAAATATTGTCAAGGCCCAACACTGATGAATACTCTGAGGAGATGGCCTGTGAGGCGCCGCCTTTCAACTTTTCCTCCTTAGTATGGTGGTCAGTAACATGCGGGAGACTGCGGAGGGGGTCATTTTTTTAATTGTGAACTGATGTGCTTTTACTCAATTCGGGAACCTCACAAGCCAAATTTGTAGTATTTTGCACGAATTGCAAGAGATGTTTGAATGTCGACGGTTGAAGTGGAAGCTCGTATTGAGCTTGCTAGAGAATGATTTGCCAAGCCTTCGATAGCTCAGTTGGTAGAGCGGAGGACTGGAGTGGTAAAACAGGCATCCTTAGGTCACTGGTTCAAATCCGGCTCAAAGGACTTTTGCCAAATGCACATTTTATTGAATACTTGGAAAGTAAAATACTTGGAAAGTAAAATAACAGACAATTTATAATTATATTATATTTCATCACTGAAAATAGATGCCTTTTGCTTTGAGGCTGTGACCACGTTATTTTTCTCTCCAACACGAATCTTCATTGGTTTCCTGTGAGGTGTTTTGGATCCCCATCTCTTGCTATGAACTGGCAAAACAGCAGAATCCCCTTGACAATCTTGATTTCTCAAGGGAAATGAGAGTACACTATACACCATCCAAGATATTAAAATATTGTCAAGGCCCAAGGCGGCTGAATACTCTGAGGAGATGGCCTGTGAGGCGCCGCCTTTCAACTTTTCCCCCTTAGTATGGTGGTCAGTAACATGCGGGAGACTGCGCAGGGGGTCATTTTTTTAATTGGGAACTGATGTGCTTTTACTCAATTCGGGAACCTCACAAGCCAAATTTGTAGTATTTTGCACGAATTGCAAGAGATGTTTACAAGTCGACGGTTGAAGTCGAAGCTCGTATTGAGTTTGCTAGAATTGATGTGCCAAGCCTTCGATAGCTCAGTTGGTAGAGCGGAGGACTGTAGTGGTAAAACAGGCATCCTTAGGTCGCTGGTTCAAATCCGGCTCGAAGGACTTTTGCCAAGTGCACATTTTATTGAATACTTGGAAAGTAAAATACTTGGAAAGTAAAATAACAGACAATTTATAATTATATTATATTTCATCACTGAAAATAGATGCCTTTTGATTTGAGGCTGTGGCCACGTTATTTTTCTGTCCGACACCAATCTTCGTTGGTTTCCTGTGAGGTGTTTTGGATCCCCATCTCTTGCTATGAACTGACAAAACAGCAGAATCCCCTTGACAATCTTGATTTCTCAAGGGAAATGGGAGAACACTATACATCATCCAAAATATTAAAATATTGTCAAGGCCCAACACGGCTGAATACTCTGAGGAGATGGCCTGTGAGGCGCCGCCTTTCAAGTTTTCCCCCTTAGTATGGTGGTCAGTAACATGCAGGAGACTGCAGAGGGGGTCATTTTTTTAATTGGGAACTGATGTGCTTTTACTCAATTCGGGAACCTCACAAGCCAAATTTGTAGTATTTTGCACGAATTGCAAGAGATGTTTACAAGTCGACGGTTGAAGTGGAAGCTCGTATTGAGTTTGCTAGAGAATGCTTTGTCAAGCCTTCGATAGCTCAGTTGGTAGAGCGGAGGACTGTAGTGGTAAAACAGGCATCCTTAGGTCGCTGCTTCAAATCCGGCTCGAAAGACTTTTGCCAAATGCAAATTTTATTGAATACTTGGAAAGTAAAATACTTGGAAAGTAAAATAACAGACAATTTATGATTATATTATATTTCATCACTGAAAATAGATGCCTGTTGCTTTGAGGCTGTGGCCACGTTATGTTTCTGTCCAACACGAATCTTCATTGGTTTCATGTGAGGTGTTTTGGATCCCCATCTCTTGCTATGAACTGGCAAAACAGCAGAATCCCCTTGACAATCTTGATTTCTCAAGGGAAATGAGAGAACACTATACACCATCCAAGATATTAAAATATTGTCAAGGCCCAACACAGCTGAATACTCTGAGGAGATGGCCTGTGAGGCGCCGCCTTTCAACTTTTCCCCCTTAGTATGGTGGTCAGTAACATGCGGGAGACTGCGGAGGGGGTCATTTTTTTAATTGGGAACTGATGTGCTTTTACTCAATTCGGGAACCTCACAAGCCAAATTTGTAGTATTTTGCACGAATTGCAATAGATGTTTGCATGTCGACGGTTGAAGTGGAAGCTCGTATTGAGCTTGCTAGAGACTGATTTGCCAAGCCTTCGATAGCTCAGTTGGTAGAGCGTAGGACTGTCGTGGTAAAACTGGCATCCTTAGGTCGCTGGTTGAAATCCGGATTGAAGGACTTTTGCCAAATGCACATTTTATTGAATACTTGGAAAGTAAAATACTTGGAAAATAAAATAACAGACAATTTATAATTATATTATATTTCATCACTGAAAATAGATGCCTTTTGCTTTGAGGCTGTGGCCACGTTATGTTTCTGTCCGACACCAATCTTCGTTGGTTTCCTGTGAGGTGTTTTGGATCCCCATCTCTTGCTATGAACTGACAAAACAGCAGAATCCCCTTGACAATCTTGATTTCTCAAGGGAAATGGGAGAACACTATACACCATCCAAGATATTAAAATATTGTCAAGGCCCAACACGGCTGAATACTCTGAGGAGATGGCCTGTGAGGCGCCGCCTTTCAACTTTTCCCCTTTAGTATGGTGGTCAGTAAAATGCGGGAGACTGCGGAGGGGGTCATTTTTTTAACTGGGAACTGATGTGCTTTTACTCAATTCGGGAACCTCACAAGCCAAATTTGTAGTATTTTGCACGAATTGCAAGAGATGTTTACAAGTCGACGGTTGAAGTGGAAGCTCGTATTGAGTTTGCTAGAGAATGATTTGCCAAGCCTTCGATAGCTCGTCGCTGGTTCAAATCCGGCTCAAAGGACTTTTGCCAAATGCACATTTTATTGAATACTTGGAAAGTAAAATACTTGGAAAGTAAAATAAAAGACAATTTATAATTATATTATATTTCATCACTGAAAATAGATGCCTTTTGCTTTGAGGCTGTGGCCACGTTATTTTTCTGTCCGACACCAATCTTCGTTGGTTTCCTGTGAGGTGTTTTGGATCCCCATCTCTTGCTATGAACTGACAAAACAGCAGAATCCCCTTGACAATCTTGATTTCTCAAGGGAAATGGGAGAACACTATACACCATCCAAGATATTAAAATATTGTCAAGGCCCAACACTGATGAATACTCTGAGGAGATGGCCTGTGAGGCGCCGCCTTTCAAGTTTTCCCCCTTAGTATGGTGGTCAGTAACATGCAGGAGACTGCAGAGGGGGTCATTTTTTTAATTGGGAACTGATGTGCTTTTACTCAATTCGGGAACCTCACAAGCCAAATTTGTAGTATTTTGCACGAATTGCAAGAGATGTTTGAATGTCGACGGTTGAAGTGGAAGCTCGTATTGAGCTTGCTAGAGAATGATTTGCCAAGCCTTCGATAGCTCAGTTGGTAGAGCGGAGGACTGGAGTGGTAAAACAGGCATCCTTAGGTCACTGGTTCAAATCCGGCTCGAAGGACTTTTGCCAAATGCACATTTTATTGAATACTTGGAAAGTAAAATACTTGGAAAGTAAAATAACAGACAATTTATAATTATATTATATTTCATCACTGAAAATAGATGCCTTTTGCTTTGAGGCTGTGACCACGTTATTTTTCTGTCCAACACGAATCTTCATTGGTTTCCTGTGAGGTGTTTTGGATCCCCATCTCTTGCTATGAACTGGCAAAACAGCAGAATCCCCTTGACAATCTTGATTTCTCAAGGGAAATGAGAGAACACTATACACCATCCAAGATATTAAAATATTGTCAAGGCCCAACGCGGCTGAATACTCTGAGGAGATGGCCTGTGAGGCGCCGCCTTTCAACTTTTCCCCCTTAGTATGGTGGTCAGTAACATGCGGGAGACTGCGGAGGGGGTCATTTTTTTAACTGGGAACTGATGTGCTTTTACTCAATTCGGGAACCTCACAAGCCAAATTTGTAGTATTTTGCACGAATTGCAAGAGATGTTTACAAGTCGACGGTTGAAGTGGAAGCTCGTATTGAGTTTGCTAGAGAATGATTTGCCAAGCCTTCGATAGCTCGTCGCTGGTTCAAATCCGGCTCAAAGGACTTTTGCCAAATGCACATTTTATTGAATACTTGGAAAGTAAAATACTTGGAAAGTAAAATAAAAGACAATTTATAATTATATTATATTTCATCACTGAAAATAGATGCCTTTTGCTTTGAGGCTGTGGCCACGTTATTTTTCTGTCCGACACCAATCTTCGTTGGTTTCCTGTGAGGTATTTTGGATCCCCATCTCTTGCTATGAACTGACAAAACAGCAGAATCCCCTTGACAATCTTGATTTCTCAAGGGAAATGGGAGAACACTATACACCATCCAAGATATTAAAATATTGTCAAGGCCCAACACTGATGAATACTCTGAGGAGATGGCCTGTGAGGCGCCGCCTTTCAACTTTTCCTCCTTAGTATGGTGGTCAGTAACATGCGGGAGACTGCGGAGGGGGTCATTTTTTTAATTGTGAACTGATGTGCTTTTACTCAATTCGGGAACCTCACAAGCCAAATTTGTAGTATTTTGCACGAATTGCAAGAGATGTTTGAATGTCGACGGTTGAAGTGGAAGCTCGTATTGAGCTTGCTAGAGACTGATTTGCCAAGCCTTGGATAGCTCAGTTGGTAGAGCCGAGGACTGTAGTGGTAAAACAGGCATCCTTAGGTCGCTGGTTCAAATCCGGCTCGAAGGACTTTTGCCAAATGCAAATTTTATTGAATACTTGGAAAGTAAAATACTTGGAAAGTAAAATAACAGACAATTTATGATTATATTATATTTCATCACTGAAAATAGATGCCTGTTGCTTTGAGGCTGTGGCCACGTTATGTTTCTGTCCAACACGAATCTTCATTGGTTTCATGTGAGGTGTTTTGGATCCCTATCTCTTGCTATGAACTGGCAAAACAGCAGAATCCCCTTGACAATCTTGATTTCTCAAGGGAAATGAGAGAACACTATACACCATCCAAGATATTAAAATATTGTCAAGGCCCAACACAGCTGAATACTCTGAGGAGATGGCCTGTGAGGCGCCGCCTTTCAACTTTTCCCCCTTAGTATGGTGGTCAGTAACATGCGGGAGACCTCGGAGGGGGTCATTTTTTTAATTGTGAACTGATGTGCTTTTACTCAATTCGGGAACCTCACAAGCCAAATTTGTAGTATTTTGCACGAATTGCAAGAGATGTTTGAATGTCGACGGTTGAAGTGAAAGCTCGTATTGAGCTTGCTAGAGACTGATTTGCAAAGCCTTCGATAGCTCAGTTGGTAGAGCAGAGGACTGTAGTGGTAAAACAGGCATCCTTAGGTCGCTGGTTCAAATCCAGCTCCAAGGACTTTTGCCAAATGCACATTTTATTGAATACTTGGAAAGTAAAATACTTGGAAAGTAAAATAACAGACAATTTATAATTATATTATATTTCATCACTGAAAATAGATGCCTTTTGCTTTGAGGCTGTGACCACGTTATTTTTCTGTCCAACACGAATCTTCATTGGTTTCCTGTGAGGTGTTTTGGATCCCCATCTCTTGCTATGAACTGGCAAAACAGCAGAATCCCCTTGACAATCTTGATTTCTCAAGGGAAATGAGAGAACACTATACACCATCCAAGATATTAAAATATTGTCAAGGCCCAAGGCGGCTGAATACTCTGAGGAGATGGCCTGTGAGGCGCCGCCTTTCAAGTTTTCCCCCTTAGTATGGTGGTCAGTAACATGCAGGAGACTGCAGAGGGGGTCATTTTTTTAATTGGGAACTGATGTGCTTTTACTCAATTCGGGAACCTCACAAGCCAAATTTGTAGTATTTTGCACGAATTGCAAGAGATGTTTACAAGTCGACGGTTGAAGTGGAAGCTCGTATTGAGTTTGCTAGAGAATGCTTTGTCAAGCCTTCGATAGCTCAGTTGGTAGAGCGGAGGACTGTAGTGGTAAAACAGGCATCCTTAGGTCGCTGGTTCAAATCCGGCTCGAAAGACTTTTGCCAAATGCAAATTTTATTGAATACTTGGAAAGTAAAATACTTGGAAAGTAAAATAACAGACAATTTATGATTATATTATATTTCATCACTGAAAATAGATGCCTGTTGCTTTGAGGCTGTGGCCACGTTATGTTTCTGTCCAACACGAATCTTCATTGGTTTCATGTGAGGTGTTTTGGATCCCCATCTCTTGCTATGAACTGGCAAAACAGCAGAATCCCCTTGACAATCTTGATTTCTCAAGGGAAATGAGAGAACACTATACACCATCCAAGATATTAAAATATTGTCAAGGCCCAACACAGCTGAATACTCTGAGGAGATGGCCTGTGAGGCGCCGCCTTTCAACTTTTCCCCCTTAGTATGGTGGTCAGTAACATGCGGGAGACCTCGGAGGGGGTCATTTTTTTAATTGTGAACTGATGTGCTTTTACTCAATTCGGGAACCTCACAAGCCAAATTTGTAGTATTTTGCACGAATTGCAAGAGATGTTTGAATGTCGACGGTTGAAGTGAAAGCTCGTATTGAGCTTGCTAGAGATTGATTTGCAAAGCCTTCGATAGCTCAGTTGGTAGAGCAGAGTACTGTAGTGGTAAAACAGGCATCCTTAGGTCGCTGGTTCAAATCCGGCTCGAAGGACTTTTGCCAAATGCACATTTTATTGAATACTTGGAAAGTAAAATACTTGGAAAGTAAAATAACAGACAATTTATAATTATATTATATTTCATCACTGAAAATAGATGCCTTTTGCTTTGAGGCTGTGGCCACGTTATTTTTCTGTCCGACACCAATCTTCGTTGGTTTCCTGTGAGGTATTTTGGATCCCCATCTCTTGCTATGAACTGACAAAACAGCAGAATCCCCTTGACAATCTTGATTTCTCAAGGGAAATGGGAGAACACTATACACCATCCAAGATATTAAAATATTGTCAAGGCCGAACACTGATGAATACTCTGAGGAGATGGCCTGTGAGGCGCCGCCTTTCAACTTTTCCTCCTTTGTATGGTGGTCAGTAACATGCGTGAGACTGCGGAGGGGGTCATTTTTTTAATTGTGAACTGATGTGCTTTTACTCAATTCGGGAACCTCACAAGCCAAATTTGTAGTATTTTGCACGAATTGCAAGAGATGTTTGAATGTCGACGGTTGAAGTGGAAGCTCGTATTGAGCTTGCTAGAGAATGATTTGCCAAGCCTTCGATAGCTCAGTTGGTAGAGCGGAGGACTGGAGTGGTAAAACAGGCATCCTTAGGTCACTGGTTCAAATCCGGCTCGAAGGACTTTTGCCAAATGCACATTTTATTGAATACTTGGAAAGTAAAATACTTGGAAAGTAAAATAACAGACAATTTATAATTATATTATATTTCATCACTGAAAATAGATGCCTTTTGCTTTGAGGCTGTGACCACGTTATTTTTCTGTCCAACACGAATCTTCATTGGTTTCCTGTGAGGTGTTTTGGATCCCCATCTCTTGCTATGAACTGGCAAAACAGCAGAATCCCCTTGACAATCTTGATTTCTCAAGGGAAATGAGAGAACACTATACACCATCCAAGATATTAAAATATTGTCAAGGCCCAAGGCGGCTGAATACTCTGAGGAGATGGCCTGTGAGGCGCCGCCTTTCAACTTTTCCCCCTTAGTATGGTGGTCAGTAACATGCGGGAGACTGCGGAGGGGGTCATTTTTTTAATTGGGAACTGATGTGCTTTTACTCAATTCGGGAACCTCACAAGCCAAATTTGTAGTATTTTGCACGAATTGCAAGAGATGTTTACAAGTCGACGGTTGAAGTCGAAGCTCGTATTGAGTTTGCTAGAGTTGATGTGCCAAGCCTTCGATAGCTCAGTTGGTAGAGGACTGTAGTGGTAAAACAGGCATCCTTAGGTCGCTGGTTCAAATCCGGCTCGAATGACTTTTGCCAAGTGCACATTTTATTGAATACTTGGAAAGTAAAATACTTGGAAAGTAAAATAACAGACAATTTATAATTATATTATATTTCATCACTGAAAATAGATGCCTTTTGATTTGAGGCTGTGGCCACGTTATTTTTCTGTCCGACACCAATCTTCGTTGGTTTCCTGTGAGGTGTTTTGGATCCCCATCTCTTGCTATGAACTGGCAAAACAGCAGAATCCCCTTGACAATCTTGATTTCTCAAGGGAAATGAGAGAACACTATGCACCATCCAAGATATTAAAATATTGTCAAGGCCCAACACAGCTGAATACTCTGAGGAGATGGCCTGTGAGGCGCCGCCTTTCAACTTTTCCCCCTTAGTATGGTGGTCAGTAACATGCGGGAGACTGCGGAGGGGGTCATTTTTTTAATTGGGAACTGATGTGCTTTTACTCAATTCGGGAACCTCACAAGCCAAATTTGTAGTATTTTGCACGAATTGCAATAGATGTTTGCATGTCGACGGTTGAAGTGGAAGCTCGTATTGAGCTTGCTAGAGACTGATTTGCCAAGCCTTCGATAGCTCAGTTGGTAGAGCGTAGGACTGTCGTGGTAAAACTGGCATCCTTAGGTCGCTGGTTGAAATCCGGATTGAAGGACTTTTGCCAAATGCACATTTTATTGAATACTTGGAAAGTAAAATACTTGGAAAATAAAATAACAGACAATTTATAATTATATTATATTTCATCACTGAAAATAGATGCCTTTTGCTTTGAGGCTGTGGCCACGTTATGTTTCTGTCCGACACCAATCTTCGTTGGTTTCCTGTGAGGTGTTTTGGATCCCCATCTCTTGCTATGAACTGACAAAACAGCAGAATCCCCTTGACAATCTTGATTTCTCAAGGGAAATGGGAGAACACTATACACCATCCAAGATATTAAAATATTGTCAAGGCCCAACACGGCTGAATACTCTGAGGAGATGGCCTGTGAGGCGCCGCCTTTCAACTTTTCCCCTTTAGTATGGTGGTCAGTAAAATGCGGGAGACTGCGGAGGGGGTCATTTTTTTAACTGGGAACTGATGTGCTTTTACTCAATTCGGGAACCTCACAAGCCAAATTTGTAGTATTTTGCACGAATTGCAAGAGATGTTTACAAGTCGACGGTTGAAGTGGAAGCTCGTATTGAGTTTGCTAGAGAATGATTTGCCAAGCCTTCGATAGCTCGTCGCTGGTTCAAATCCGGCTCAAAGGACTTTTGCCAAATGCACATTTTATTGAATACTTGGAAAGTAAAATACTTGGAAAGTAAAATAAAAGACAATTTATAATTATATTATATTTCATCACTGAAAATAGATGCCTTTTGCTTTGAGGCTGTGGCCACGTTATTTTTCTGTCCGACACCAATCTTCGTTGGTTTCCTGTGAGGTGTTTTGGATCCCCATCTCTTGCTATGAACTGACAAAACAGCAGAATCCCCTTGACAATCTTGATTTCTCAAGGGAAATGGGAGAACACTATACACCATCCAAGATATTAAAATATTGTCAAGGCCCAACACTGATGAATACTCTGAGGAGATGGCCTGTGAGGCGCCGCCTTTCAAGTTTTCCCCCTTAGTATGGTGGTCAGTAACATGCAGGAGACTGCAGAGGGGGTCATTTTTTTAATTGGGAACTGATGTGCTTTTACTCAATTCGGGAACCTCACAAGCCAAATTTGTAGTATTTTGCACGAATTGCAAGAGATGTTTGAATGTCGACGGTTGAAGTGGAAGCTCGTATTGAGCTTGCTAGAGAATGATTTGCCAAGCCTTCGATAGCTCAGTTGGTAGAGCGGAGGACTGGAGTGGTAAAACAGGCATCCTTAGGTCACTGGTTCAAATCCGACTCGAAGGACTTTTGCCAAATGCACATTTTATTGAATACTTGGAAAGTAAAATACTTGGAAAGTAAAATAACAGACAATTTATAATTATATTATATTTCATCACTGAAAATAGATGCCTTTTGCTTTGAGGCTGTGACCACGTTATTTTTCTGTCCAACACGAATCTTCATTGGTTTCCTGTGAGGTGTTTTGGATCCCCATCTCTTGCTATGAACTGGCAAAACAGCAGAATCCCCTTGACAATCTTGATTTCTCAAGGGAAATGGGAGAACACTATACACCATCCAAGATATTAAAATATTGTCAAGGCCCAACACTGATGAATACTCTGAGGAGATGGCCTGTGAGGCGCCGCCTTTCAACTTTTCCTCCTTAGTATGGTGGTCAGTAACATGCGGGAGACTGCGGAGGGGGTCATTTTTTTAATTGTGAACTGATGTGCTTTTACTCAATTCGGGAACCTCACAAGCCAAATTTGTAGTATTTTGCACGAATTGCAAGAGATGTTTGAATGTCGACGGTTGAAGTGGAAGCTCGTATTGAGCTTGCTAGAAACTGATTTGCCAATCCTTGGATAGCTCAGTTGGTAGAGCCGAGGACTGTAGTGGTAAAACAGGAATCCTTAGGTCGCTGGTTCAAATCCGGCTCGAAGGACTTTTGCCAAATGCACATTTTATTGAATACTTGGAAAGTAAAATACTTGGAAAGTAAAATAACAGACAATTTATAATTATATTATATTTCATCACTGAAAATAGATGCCTTTTGATTTGAGGCTGTGGCCACGTTATTTTTCTGTCCGACACCAATCTTCGTTGGTTTCCTGTGAGGTGTTTTGGATCCCCATCTCTTGCTATGAACTGACAAAACAGCAGAATCCCCTTGACAATCTTGATTTCTCAAGGGAAATGGGAGAACACTATACATCATCCAAAATATTAAAATATTGTCAAGGCCCAACACGGCTGAATACTCTGAGGAGATGGCCTGTGAGGCGCCGCCTTTCAAGTTTTCCCCCTTAGTATGGTGGTCAGTAACATGCAGGAGACTGCAGAGGGGGTCATTTTTTTAATTGGGAACTGATGTGCTTTTACTCAATTCGGGAACCTCACAAGCCAAATTTGTAGTATTTTGCACGAATTGCAAGAGATGTTTACAAGTCGACGGTTGAAGTGGAAGCTCGTATTGAGTTTGCTAGAGAATGCTTTGTCAAGCCTTCGATAGCTCAGTTGGTAGAGCGGAGGACTGTAGTGGTAAAACGGGCATCCTTAGGTCGCTGGTTCAAATCCGGCTCGAAAGACTTTTGCCAAATGCAAATTTTATTGAATACTTGGAAAGTAAAATACTTGGAAAGTAAAATAACAGACAATTTATGATTATATTATATTTCATCACTGAAAATAGATGCCTGTTGCTTTGAGGCTGTGGCCACGTTATGTTTCTGTCCAACACGAATCTTCATTGGTTTCATGTGAGGTGTTTTGGATCCCCATCTCTTGCTATGAACTGGCAAAACAGCAGAATCCCCTTGACAATCTTGATTTCTCAAGGGAAATGAGAGAACACTATACACCATCCAAGATATTAAAATATTGTCAAGGCCCAACACAGCTGAATACTCTGAGGAGATGGCCTGTGAGGCGCCGCCTTTCAACTTTTCCCCCTTAGTATGGTGGTCAGTAACATGCGGGAGACCTCGGAGGGGGTCATTTTTTTAATTGTGAACTGATGTGCTTTTACTCAATTCGGGAACCTCACAAGCCAAATTTGTAGTATTTTGCACGAATTGCAAGAGATGTTTGAATGTCGACGGTTGAAGTGAAAGCTCGTATTGAGCTTGCTAGAGACTGATTTGCAAAGCCTTCGATAGCTCAGTTGGTAGAGCAGAGGACTGTAGTGGTAAAACAGGCATCCTTAGGTCGCTGGTTCAAATCCAGATTGAAGGACTTTTGCCAAATGCAAATTTTATTGAATACTTGGAAAGTAAAATGCTTGGAAAATAAAATAACAGACAATTTATAATTATATTATATTTCATCACTGAAAATAGATGCCTTTTGCTTTGAGGCTGTCGCCACGTTATGTTTCTGTCCGACACCAATCTTCGTTGGTTTCCTGTGAGGTGTTTTGGATCCCCATCTCTTGCTATGAACTGACGAAACAGCAGAATCCCCTTGACAATCTTGATTTCTCAAGGGAAATGGGAGAACACTATACACCATCCAAGATAATAAAATATTGTCAAGGCCCAACACGGCTGAATACTCTGAGGAGATGGCCTGTGAGGCGCGCCTTTCAACTTTTCCCCCTTAGTATGGTGGTCAGTAACATGCGGGAGACTGCGGAGGGGGTCATTTTTTTAATTGGGAACTGATGTGCTTTTACTCAATTCGGGAACCTCACAAGCCAAATTTGTAGTATTTTGCACGAATTGCAATAGATGTTTGCATGTCGACGGTTGAAGTGGAAGCTCGTATTGAGCTTGCTAGAGACTGATTTGCCAAGCCTTCGATAGCTCAGTTGGTAGAGCGTAGGACTGTCGTGGTAAAACTGGCATCCTTAGGTCGCTGGTTGAAATCCGGATTGAAGGACTTTTGCCAAATGCACATTTTATTGAATACTTGGAAAGTAAAATACTTGGAAAATAAAATAACAGACAATTTATAATTATATTATATTTCATCACTGAAAATAGATGCCTTTTGCTTTGAGGCTGTGGCCACGTTATGTTTCTGTCCGACACCAATCTTCGTTGGTTTCCTGTGAGTGTTTTGGATCCTCATCTCTTGCTATGAACTGACAAAACAGCAGAATCCCCTTGACAATCTTGATTTCTCAAGGGAAATGGGAGAACACTATACACCATCCAAGATATTAAAATATTGTCAAGGCCCAACACGGCTGAATACTCTGAGGAGATGGCCTGTGAGGCGCCGCCTTTCAACTTTTCCCCTTTAGTATGGTGGTCAGTAAAATGCGGGAGACTGCGGAGGGGGTAATTTTTTTAACTGGGAACTGATGTGCTTTTACTCAATTCGGGAACCTCACAAGCCAAATTTGTAGTATTTTGCACGAATTGCAAGAGATGTTTACAAGTCGACGGTTGAAGTGGAAGCTCGTATTGAGTTTGCTAGAGAATGATTTGCCAAGCCTTCGATAGCTCGTCGCTGGTTCAAATCCGGCTCAAAGGACTTTTGCCAAATGCACATTTTATTGAATACTTGGAAAGTAAAATACTTGGAAAGTAAAATAAAAGACTATTCATAATTATATTATATTTCATCACTGAAAATAGATGCCTTTTGCTTTGAGGCTGTGGCCACGTTATTTTTCTGTCCGACACCAATCTTCGTTGGTTTCCTGTGAGGTATTTTGGATCCCCATCTCTTGCTATGAACTGACAAAACAGCAGAATCCCCTTGACAATCTTGATTTCTCAAGGGAAATGGGAGAACACTATACATCATCCAAAATATTAAAATATTGTCAAGGCCCAACACGGCTGAATACTCTGAGGAGATGGCCTGTGAGGCGCCGCCTTTCAAGTTTTCCCCCTTAGTATGGTGGTCAGTAACATGCAGGAGACTGCAGAGGGGGTCATTTTTTTAATTGGGAACTGATGTGCTTTTACTCAATTCGGGAACCTCACAAGCCAAATTTGTAGTATTTTGCACGAATTGCAATAGATGTTTGCATGTCGACGGTTGAAGTGGAAGCTCGTATTGAGCTTGCTAGAGACTGATTTGCCAATTTATAATTGGGAACTGATGTGCTTTTACTCAATTCGGGAACCTCACAAGCCAAATTTGTAGTATTTTGCACGAATTGCAAGAGATGTTTACAAGTCGACGGTTGAAGTGGAAGCTCGTATTGAGTTTGCTAGAGAATGCTTTGTCAAGCCTTCGATAGCTCAGTTGGTAGAGCGGAGGACTGTAGTGGTAAAACGGGCATCCTTAGGTCGCTGGTTCAAATCCGGCTCGAAAGACTTTTGCCAAATGCAAATTTTATTGAATACTTGGAAAGTAAAATACTTGGAAAGTAAAATAACAGACAATTTATGATTATATTATATTTCATCACTGAAAATAGATGCCTGTTGCTTTGAGGCTGTGGCCACGTTATGTTTCTGTCCAACACGAATCTTCATTGGTTTCATGTGAGGTGTTTTGGATCCCCATCTCTTGCTATGAACTGGCAAAACAGCAGAATCCCCTTGACAATCTTGATTTCTCAAGGGAAATGAGAGAACACTATACACCATCCAAGATATTAAAATATTGTCAAGGCCCAACACAGCTGAATACTCTGAGGAGATGGCCTGTGAGGCGCCGCCTTTCAACTTTTCCCCCTTAGTATGGTGGTCAGTAACATGCGGGAGACCTCGGAGGGGGTCATTTTTTTAATTGTGAACTGATGTGCTTTTACTCAATTCGGGAACCTCACAAGCCAAATTTGTAGTATTTTGCACGAATTGCAAGAGATGTTTGAATGTCGACGGTTGAAGTGAAAGCTCGTATTGAGCTTGCTAGAGACTGATTTGCAAAGCCTTCGATAGCTCAGTTGGTAGAGCAGAGGACTGTAGTGGTAAAACAGGCATCCTTAGGTCGCTGGTTCAAATCCAGATTGAAGGACTTTTGCCAAATGCAAATTTTATTGAATACTTGGAAAGTAAAATGCTTGGAAAATAAAATAACAGACAATTTATAATTATATTATATTTCATCACTGAAAATAGATGCCTTTTGCTTTGAGGCTGTCGCCACGTTATGTTTCTGTCCGACACCAATCTTCGTTGGTTTCCTGTGAGGTGTTTTGGATCCCCATCTCTTGCTATGAACTGACGAAACAGCAGAATCCCCTTGACAATCTTGATTTCTCAAGGGAAATGGGAGAACACTATACACCATCCAAGATAATAAAATATTGTCAAGGCCCAACACGGCTGAATACTCTGAGGAGATGGCCTGTGAGGCGCGCCTTTCAACTTTTCCCCCTTAGTATGGTGGTCAGTAACATGCGGGAGACTGCGGAGGGGGTCATTTTTTTAATTGGGAACTGATGTGCTTTTACTCAATTCGGGAACCTCACAAGCCAAATTTGTAGTATTTTGCACGAATTGCAATAGATGTTTGCATGTCGACGGTTGAAGTGGAAGCTCGTATTGAGCTTGCTAGAGACTGATTTGCCAAGCCTTCGATAGCTCAGTTGGTAGAGCGTAGGACTGTCGTGGTAAAACTGGCATCCTTAGGTCGCTGGTTGAAATCCGGATTGAAGGACTTTTGCCAAATGCACATTTTATTGAATACTTGGAAAGTAAAATACTTGGAAAATAAAATAACAGACAATTTATAATTATATTATATTTCATCACTGAAAATAGATGCCTTTTGCTTTGAGGCTGTGGCCACGTTATGTTTCTGTCCGACACCAATCTTCGTTGGTTTCCTGTGAGTGTTTTGGATCCTCATCTCTTGCTATGAACTGACAAAACAGCAGAATCCCCTTGACAATCTTGATTTCTCAAGGGAAATGGGAGAACACTATACACCATCCAAGATATTAAAATATTGTCAAGGCCCAACACGGCTGAATACTCTGAGGAGATGGCCTGTGAGGCGCCGCCTTTCAACTTTTCCCCTTTAGTATGGTGGTCAGTAAAATGCGGGAGACTGCGGAGGGGGTAATTTTTTTAACTGGGAACTGATGTGCTTTTACTCAATTCGGGAACCTCACAAGCCAAATTTGTAGTATTTTGCACGAATTGCAAGAGATGTTTACAAGTCGACGGTTGAAGTGGAAGCTCGTATTGAGTTTGCTAGAGAATGATTTGCCAAGCCTTCGATAGCTCGTCGCTGGTTCAAATCCGGCTCAAAGGACTTTTGCCAAATGCACATTTTATTGAATACTTGGAAAGTAAAATACTTGGAAAGTAAAATAAAAGACTATTCATAATTATATTATATTTCATCACTGAAAATAGATGCCTTTTGCTTTGAGGCTGTGGCCACGTTATTTTTCTGTCCGACACCAATCTTCGTTGGTTTCCTGTGAGGTATTTTGGATCCCCATCTCTTGCTATGAACTGACAAAACAGCAGAATCCCCTTGACAATCTTGATTTCTCAAGGGAAATGGGAGAACACTATACATCATCCAAAATATTAAAATATTGTCAAGGCCCAACACGGCTGAATACTCTGAGGAGATGGCCTGTGAGGCGCCGCCTTTCAAGTTTTCCCCCTTAGTATGGTGGTCAGTAACATGCAGGAGACTGCAGAGGGGGTCATTTTTTTAATTGGGAACTGATGTGCTTTTACTCAATTCGGGAACCTCACAAGCCAAATTTGTAGTATTTTGCACGAATTGCAAGAGATGTTTACAAGTCGACGGTTGAAGTGGAAGCTCGTATTGAGTTTGCTAGAGAATGCTTTGCCAAGCCTTCGATAGCTCAGTTGGTAGAGCGGAGGACTGTAGTGGTAAAACAGGCATCCTTAGGTCGCTGGTTCAAATCCGGCTCGAATGACTTTTGCCAAATGCAAATTTTATTGAATACTTGGAAAGTAAAATACTTGGAAAATAAAATAACAGACAATTTATAATTATATTATATTTCATCACTGAAAATAGATGCCTTTTGCTTTGAGGCTGTGGCCACGTTATGTTTCTGTCCAACACCAATCTTCATTGTTTTCCTGTGAGGTGTTTTGGATCCCCATCTCTTGCTATGAACTGGCAAAACAGCAGAATCCCCTTGACAATCTTGATTTCTCAAGGGAAATGGGAGAACACTATACACCATCCAAGATATTTAAATATTGTCAAGGCCGAACACTGATGAATACTCTGAGGAGATGGCCTGTGAGGCGCCGCCTTTCAACTTTTCCTCCTTAGTATGGTGGTCAGTAACATGCGGGAGACTGCGGAGGGGGCATTTTTTTAATTGGGAACTGATGTGCTTTTACTCAATTCGGGAACCTCGCAAGCCAAATTTGTAGTATTTTGCACGAATTGCAAGAGATGTTTACAAGTCGACGGTTGAAGTGGAAGCTTGTATTGAGTTTGCTAGAAAATGATTTGCCAAGCCTTCGATAGCTCAGTTGGTAGAGCGGAGGACTGTAGTGGTAAAACAGGCATCCTTAGGTCGCTGGTTCAAATCCGGCTCGAAGGACTTTTGCCAAATGCAAATTTTATTGAATACTTGGAAAGTAAAATACTTGGAAAATAACATAACAGACAATTTATAATTATATTATATTTCATCACTGAAAATAGATGCCTTTTGCTTTGAGGCTGTGGCCACATTATTTTTCTGTCCAACACCAATCTTCTTTGGTTTCCTGTGAGGTGTTTTTTTGATCCCCATCTCTTGCTATGAACTGGCAAAACAGCATAATCCCCTTGACAATCTTGATTTCTCAAGGAAAATGAGAGAACACTATACACCATCCAAGATATTAAAATATTGTCAAGGCCCAACGCGGCTGAATGCTCTGAGGAGATGGCCTGTGAGGTGCCGCCTTTCAACTTTTCCCCCTTAGTATGGTGGTCAGTAACATGCGGGAGACTGCGGAGGGGGTCATTTTTTTAATTGGGAACTGATGTGCTTTTACTCAATTCGGGAACCTCACAAGCCAAATTTGTAGTATTTTGCACGAATTGCAAGAGATGTTTACAAGTCGACGGTTGAAGTGGAAGCTCGTATTGAGTTTGCTAGAGAATGATTTGCCAAGCCTTCGATAGCTCAGTTGGTAGAGCAGAGGACTGTAGTAGTACAACAGGCATCCTTAGGTCGCTGGTTCAAATCTGGCTCGAAAGACTTTTGCCAAATGCAAATTTTATTGAATACTTGGAAAGTAAAATACTTGGAAAGTAAAATAACAGACA
Organism: Ambystoma mexicanum; assembly: GCF_040938575.1. Lineage (NCBI taxonomy): Eukaryota > Metazoa > Chordata > Amphibia > Caudata > Ambystomatidae > Ambystoma > Ambystoma mexicanum. The sequence goes on along the minus strand of NC_090921.1, from coordinate 1,028,701,049 downwards.
ATTTATGATTATATTATATTTCATCACTGAAAATAGATGCCTGTTGCTTTGAGGCTGTGGCCACGTTATGTTTCTGTCCAACACGAATCTTCATTGGTTTCATGTGAGGTGTTTTGGATCCCCATCTCTTGCTATGAACTGGCAAAACAGCAGAATCCCCTTGACAATCTTGATTTCTCAAGGGAAATGAGAGAACACTATACACCATCCAAGATATTAAAATATTGTCAAGGCCCAACACAGCTGAATACTCTGAGGAGATGGCCTGTGAGGCGCCGCCTTTCAACTTTTCCCCCTTAGTATGGTGGTCAGTAACATGCGGGAGACCTCGGAGGGGGTCATTTTTTTAATTGTGAACTGATGTGCTTTTACTCAATTCGGGAACCTCACAAGCCAAATTTGTAGTATTTTGCACGAATTGCAAGAGATGTTTGAATGTCGACGGTTGAAGTAAAAGCTCGTATTGAGCTTGCTAGAGACTGATTTGCCAAGCCTTGGATAGCTCAGTTGGTAGAGCAGAGGACTATAGTGGTAAAACAGGCATCCTTAGGTCGCTGGTTCAAATCCAGATTGAAGGACTTTTGCCAAATGCAAATTTTATTGAATATTTGGAAAGTAAAATGCTTGGAAAATAAAATAACAGACAATTTATAATTATATTATATTTCATCACTGAAAATAGATGCCTTTTGCTTTGAGGCTGTCGCCACGTTATGTTTCTGTCCGACACCAATCTTCGTTGGTTTCCTGTGAGGTGTTTTGGATCCCCATCTCTTGCTATGAACTGACAAAACAGCAGAATCCCCTTGACAATCTTGATTTCTCAAGGGAAATGGGAGAACACTATACACCATCCAAGATATTAAAATATTGTCAAGGCCGAACACTGATGAATACTCTGAGGAGATGGCCTGTGAGGTGCCGCCTTTCAACTTTTCCTCCTTTGTATGGTGGTCAGTAACATGCGGGAGACTGCGGAGGGGGTCATTTTTTTAATTGTGAACTGATGTGCTTTTACTCAATTCGGGAACCTCACAAGCCAAATTTGTAGTATTTTGCACGAATTGCAAGAGATGTTTGAATGTCGACGGTTGAAGTGGAAGCTCGTATTGAGCTTGCTAGAGAATGATTTGCCAAGCCTTCGATAGCTCAGTTGGTAGAGCGGAGGACTGGAGTGGTAAAACAGGCATCCTTAGGTCACTGGTTCAAATCCGGCTCGAAGGACTTTTGCCAAATGCACATTTTATTGAATACTTGGAAAGTAAAATACTTGGAAAGTAAAACAACAGACAATTTATAATTATATTATATTTCATCACTGAAAATAGATGCCTTTTGCTTTGAGGCTGTGACCACGTTATTTTTCTGTCCAACACGAATCTTCATTGGTTTCCTGTGAGGTGTTTTGGATCCCCATCTCTTGCTATGAACTGGCAAAACAGCAGAATCCCCTTGACAATCTTGATTTCTCAAGGGAAATGAGAGAACACTATACACCATCCAAGATATTAAAATATTGTCAAGGCCCAACGCGGCTGAATACTCTGAGGAGATGGCCTGTGAGGTGCCGCCTTTCAACTTTTCCCCCTTAGTATGGTGGTCAGTAACATGCGGGAGACTGCGGAGGGGGTCATTTTTTTAATTGGGAACTGATGTGCTTTTACTCAATTCGGGAACCTCACAAGCCAAATTTGTAGTATTTTGCACGAATTGCAAGAGATGTTTACAAGTCGACGGTTGAAGTGGAAGCTCGTATTGAGTTTGCTAGAGAATGATTTGCCAAGCCTTCGATAGCTCAGTTGGTAGAGCAGAGGACTGTAGTAGTACAACAGGCATCCTTAGGTCGCTGGTTCAAATCCGGCTCGAAAGACTTTTGCCAAATGCAAATTTTATTGAATACTTGGAAAGTAAAATACTTGGAAAGTAAAATAACAGACAATTTATGATTATATTATATTTCATCACTGAAAATAGATGCCTGTTGCTTTGAGGCTGTGGCCACGTTATGTTTCTGTCCAACACGAATCTTCATTGGTTTCATGTGAGGTGTTTTGGATCCCCATCTCTTGCTATGAACTGGCAAAACAGCAGAATCCCCTTGACAATCTTGATTTCTCAAGGGAAATGAGAGAACACTATACACCATCCAAGATATTAAAATATTGTCAAGGCCCAACACAGCTGAATACTCTGAGGAGATGGCCTGTGAGGCGCCGCCTTTCAACTTTTCCCCCTTAGTATGGTGGTCAGTAACATGCGGGAGACCTCGGAGGGGGTCATTTTTTTAATTGTGAACTGATGTGCTTTTACTCAATTCGGGAACCTCACAAGCCAAATTTGTAGTATTTTGCACGAATTGCAAGAGATGTTTGAATGTCGACGGTTGAAGTGAAAGCTCGTATTGAGCTTGCTAGAGACTGATTTGCCAAGCCTTCGATAGCTCAGTTGGTAGAGCAGAGGACTGTAGTGGTAAAACAGGCATCCTTAGGTCGCTGGTTCAAATCCAGATTGAAGGACTTTTGGCAAATGCAAATTTTATTGAATACTTGGAAAGTAAAATGCTTGGAAAATAAAATAACAGACAATTTATAATTATATTATATTTCATCACTGAAAATAGATTCCTTTTGCTTTGAGGCTGTCGCCACGTTATGTTTCTGTCCGACACCAATCTTCGTTGGTTTCCTGTGAGGTGTTTTGGATCCCCATCTCTTGCTATGAACTGACAAAACAGCAGAATCCCCTTGACAATCTTGATTTCTCAAGGGAAATGGGAGAACACTATACACCATCCAAGATATTAAAATATTGTCAAGGCCCAACACGGCTGAATACTCTGAGGAGATGGCCTGTGAGGCGCGCCTTTCAACTTTTCCCCCTTAGTATGGTGGTCAGTAACATGCGGGAGACTGCGGAGGGGGTCATTTTTTTAATTGGGAACTGATGTGCTTTTACTCAATTCGGGAACCTCACAAGCCAAATTTGTAGTATTTTGCACGAATTGCAATAGATGTTTGCATGTCGACGGTTGAAGTGGAAGCTCGTATTGAGCTTGCTAAAGACTGATTTGCCAAGCCTTCGATAGCTCAGTTGGTAGAGCGGAGGACTGTCGTGGTAAAACTGGCATCCTTAGGTCGCTGGTTGAAATCCGGATTGAAGGACTTTTGCCAAATGCACATTTTATTGAATACTTGGAAAGTAAAATACTTGGAAAATAAAATAATAGACAATTTATAATTATATTATATTTCATCACTGAAAATAGATGCCTTTTGCTTTGAGGCTGTGGCCACGTTATGTTTCTGTCCGACACCAATCTTCGTTGGTTTCCTGTGAGGTGTTTTGGATCCCCATCTCTTGCTATGAACTGACAAAACAGCAGAATCCCCTTGACAATCTTGATTTCTCAAGGGAAATGGGAGAACACTATACACCATCCAAGATATTAAAATATTGTCAAGGCCCAACACGGCTGAATACTCTGAGGAGATGGCCTGTGAGGCGCCGCCTTTCAACTTTTCCCCCTTAGTATGGTGGTCAGTAAAATGCGGGAGACTGCGGAGGGGGTCATTTTTTTAACTGGGAACTGATGTGCTTTTACTCAATTCGGGAACCTCACAAGCCAAATTTGTAGTATTTTGCACGAATTGCAAGAGATGTTTACAAGTCGACGGTTGAAGTGGAAGCTCGTATTGAGTTTGCTAGAGAATGATTTGCCAAGCCTTCGATAGCTCGTCGCTGGTTCAAATCCGGCTCAAAGGACTTTTGCCAAATGCACATTTTATTGAATACTTGGAAAGTAAAATACTTGGAAAGTAAAATAAAAGACAATTTATAATTATATTATATTTCATCACTGAAAATAGATGCCTTTTGCTTTGAGGCTGTGGCCACGTTATTTTTCTGTCCGACACCAATCTTCATTGGTTTCCTGTGAGGTGTTTTGGATCCCCATCTCTTGCTATGAACTGGCAAAACAGCAGAATCCCCTTGACAATCTTGATTTCTCAAGGGAAACGAGAGAACACTATACACCATCCAAGATATAAAAATATTGTCAGGCCCAACACTGCTGAATACTCTGAGGAGATGACCTCTCAGGCCCCGCCTTTCAACTTTTCCTCCTTAGTATATTGGTCAGTATCGCTGCATGAAATGCGGGAGACCGAGGAGGGGGTTATTTTTTTAGTTGGGAACTGATCTGCCTTTACCAATTAGGGAACCTCACAAGCCAAATTTGAAGTATTTTGCACAAATTGCAAGCAATGTTTACAGGTCGACGGTTGAAGTGGAAGCTCGTATTGAGCTTGCTAGAAAATAATTTGCCTAGCCCTGGATAGCTCCGTTGGTAGAGTGGAGGAGTATAGGGGTGAAACAAGCAACCTTAGGTCTCTGGTTCAAATCTGGCTCAAAGTACTTTTGCCAAATGCCATTTTATTGAATACTTGGAAAGTAAAAGAACAACAATTTTTAATTATATTAATCTTTGTCACTGAAAATAGATGCCTTTTGTCTTGAGGCTGTGACCACGTTATTTTTGTGTCCGACACCAATCTTCGTTGGTTTCCTGTGAGGTATTTTGGATCCCCATCTCTTGCTATGAACTGACAAAACAGCTGAATCCCCTTGACAATCTTGATTTCTCAAGGGAAATGAGAGAACAGTATACACCATCCAAGATATTAAAATATTGTCAAGGCCCAACACTGATGAATACTCTGAGGAGTTGGCCTGTGAGGCGCCGCCTTTCAACTTTTCCTCCTTAGTATGGTGGTCAGTAACATGCGGGAGACTGCGGAGGGGGTCATTTTTTTAATTGTGAACTGATGTGCTTTTACTCAATTCGGGAACCTCACAAGCCAAATTTGTAGTATTTTGCACGAATTGCAAGAGATGTTTGAATGTCGACGGTTGAAGTGAAAGCTCGTATTGAGCTTGCTAGAGACTGATTTGCCAAGCCTTGGATAGCTCAGTTGGTAGAGCGGAGGACTGTAGTGGTAAAACAGGCATCCTTAGGTCGCTGGTTCAAATCCGGCTCGAAGGACTTTTGCCAAATGCACATTTTATTGAATACTTGGAAAGTAAAATACTTGGAAAGTAAAATAACAGCCAATTTATAATTATATTATATTTCATCACTGAAAATAAATGCCTTTTGCTTTGGGGCTGTGACCATGTTATTTTTCTGTCCAACACGAATCTTCATTGGTTTCCTGTGAGGTGTTTTGGATCCCCATCTCATGCTATGAACTGGCAAAACAGCAGAATCCCCTTGACAATCTTGATTTCTCAAGGGAAATGAGAGAACACTATTCACCATCCAAGATATTAAAATATTGTCAAGGCCCAACGCGGCTGAATACTCTGAGGAGATGGCCTGTGAGGTGCCGCCTTTCAACTTTTCCCCCTTAGTATGGTGGTCAGTAACATGCGGGAGACTGCGTAGGGGGTCATTTTTTTAATTGGGAACTGATGTGCTTTTACTCAATTCGGGAACCTCACAAGCCAAATTTGTAGTATTTTGCACGAATTGCAAGAGATGTTTACAAGTCGACGGTTGAAGTGGAAGCTCGTATTGAGTTTGCTAGAGTTGATTTGCCAAGCCTTCGATAGCTCAGTTGGTAGAGCGGAGGACTGGAGTGGTAAAACAGGCATCCTTAGGTCACTGGTTCAAATCCGGCTCGAAGGACTTTTGCCAAATGCACATTTTATTGAATACTTGGAAAGTAAAATACTTGGAAAGTAAAATAACAGACAATTTATAATTATATTATATTTCATCACTGAAAATAGATGCCTTTTGCTTTGAGGCTGTGACCACGTTATTTTTCTGTCCAACACGAATCTTCATTGGTTTCCTGTGAGGTGTTTTGGATCCCCATCTCTTGCTATGAACTGGCAAAACAGCAGAATCCCCTTGACAATCTTGATTTCTCAAGGGAAATGAGAGAACACTATACACCATCCAAGATATTAAAATATTGTCAAGGCCCAACGCGGCTGAATACTCTGAGGTAGATGCTCAGTTGGTAGAGCGGAGGACTGTAGTGGTAAAACAGGCATCCTTAGGTCGCTGGTTCAAATCCGGCTCGAAGGACTTTTGCCAAATGCACATTTTATTGAATACTTGGAAAGTAAAATACTTGGAAAGTAAAATAACAGCCAATTTATAATTATATTATATTTCATCACTGAAAATAAATGCCTTTTGCTTTGGGGCTGTGACCATGTTATTTTTCTGTCCAACACGAATCTTCATTGGTTTCCTGTGAGGTGTTTTGGATCCCCATCTCATGCTATGAACTGGCAAAACAGCAGAATCCCCTTGACAATCTTGATTTCTCAAGGGAAATGAGAGAACACTATTCACCATCCAAGATATTAAAATATTGTCAAGGCCCAACGCGGCTGAATACTCTGAGGAGATGGCCTGTGAGGTGCCGCCTTTCAACTTTTCCCCCTTAGTATGGTGGTCAGTAACATGCGGGAGACTGCGTAGGGGGTCATTTTTTTAATTGGGAACTGATGTGCTTTTACTCAATTCGGGAACCTCACAAGCCAAATTTGTAGTATTTTGCACGAATTGCAAGAGATGTTTACAAGTCGACGGTTGAAGTGGAAGCTCGTATTGAGTTTGCTAGAGTTGATTTGCCAAGCCTTCGATAGCTCAGTTGGTAGAGCGGAGGACTGGAGTGGTAAAACGGGCATCCTTAGGTCACTGGTTCAAATCCGGCTCGAAGGACTTTTGCCAAATGCACATTTTATTGAATACTTGGAAAGTAAAATACTTGGAAAGTAAAATAACAGACAATTTATAATTATATTATATTTCATCACTGAAAATAGATGCCTTTTGCTTTGAGGCTGTGACCACGTTATTTTTCTGTCCAACACGAATCTTCATTGGTTTCCTGTGAGGTGTTTTGGATCCCCATCTCTTGCTATGAACTGGCAAAACAGCAGAATCCCCTTGACAATCTTGATTTCTCAAGGGAAATGAGAGAACACTATACACCATCCAAGATATTAAAATATTGTCAAGGCCCAACGCGGCTGAATACTCTGAGGAGATGGCCTGTGAGGTGCCGCCTTTCAACTTTTCCCCCTTAGTATGGTGGTCAGTAACATGCGGGAGACTGCGGAGGGGGTCATTTTTTTAATTGGGAACTGATGTGCTTTTACTCAATTCGGGAACCTCACAAGCCAAATTTGTAGTATTTTGCACGAATTGCAAGAGATGTTTACAAGTCGACGGTTGAAGTGGAAGCTCGTATTGAGTTTGCTAGAGAATGATTTGCCAAGCCTTCGATAGCTCAGTTGGTAGAGCAAAGGACTGTAGTAGTACAACGGGCATCCTTAGGTTGCTGGTTCAAATCCGGCTCGAAAGACTTTTGCCAAATGCAAATTTTATTGAATACTTGGAAAGTAAAATACTTGGAAAGTAAAATAACAGACAATTTATGATTATATTATATTTCATCACTGAAAATAGATGCCTGTTGCTTTGAGGCTGTGGCCACGTTATGTTTCTGTCCAACACGAATCTTCATTGGTTTCATGTGAGGTGTTTTGGATCCCCATCTCTTGCTATGAACTGGCAAAACAGCAGAATCCCCTTGACAATCTTGATTTCTCAAGGGAAATGAGAGAACACTATACACCATCCAAGATATTAAAATATTGTCAAGGCCCAACACAGCTGAATACTCTGAGGAGATGGCCTGTGAGGCGCCGCCTTTCAACTTTTCCCCCTTAGTATGGTGGTCAGTAACATGCGGGAGACCTCGGAGGGGGTCATTTTTTTAATTGTGTACTGATGTGCTTTTACTCAATTCGGGAACCTCACAAGCCAAATTTGTAGTATTTTGCACGAATTGCAAGAGATGTTTGAATGTCGACGGTTGAAGTGAAAGCTCGTATTGAGCTTGCTAGAGACTGATTTGCCAAGCCTTCGATAGCTCAGTTGGTAGAGCAGAGGACTGTAGTGGTAAAACAGGCATCCTTAGGTCGCTGGTTCAAATCCAGATTGAAGGACTTTTGCCAAATGCAAATTTTATTGAATACTTGGAAAGTAAAATGCTTGGAAAATAAAATAACAGACAATTTATAATTATATTATATTTCATCACTGAAAATAGATGCCTTTTGCTTTGAGGCTGTCGCCACGTTATGTTTCTGTCCGACACCAATCTTCGTTGGTTTCCTGTGAGGTGTTTTGGATCCCCATCTCTTGCTATGAACTGACAAAACAGCAGAATCTCCTTGACAATCTTGATTTCTCAAGGGAAATGGGAGAACACTATACACCATCCAAGATATTAAAATATTGTCAAGGCCCAACACGGCTGAATACTCTGAGGAGATGGCCTGTGAGGCGCGCCTTTCAACTTTTCCCCCTTAGTATGGTGGTCAGTAACATGCGGGAGACTGCGGAGGGGGTCATTTTTTTAATTGGGAACTGATGTGCTTTTACTCAATTCGGGAACCTCACAAGCCAAATTTGTAGTATTTTGCACGAATTGCAATAGATGTTTGCATGTCGACGGTTGAAGTGGAAGCTCGTATTGAGCTTGCTAAAGACTGATTTGCCAAGCCTTCGATAGCTCAGTTGGTAGAGCGGAGGACTGTCGTGGTAAAACTGGCATCCTTAGGTCGCTAGTTGAAATCCGGATTGAAGGACTTTTGCCAAATGCACATTTTATTGAATACTTGGAAAGTAAAATACTTGGAAAGTAAAATAAAAGACAATTTATAATTATATTATATTTCATCACTGAAAATAGATGCCTTTTGCTTTGAGGCTGTGGCCACGTTATTTTTCTGTCCGACACCAATCTTCGTTGGTTTCCTGTGAGGTATTTTGGATCCCCATCTCTTGCTATGAACTGACAAAACAGCAGAATCCCCTTGACAATCTTGATTTCTCAAGGGAAATGGGAGAACACTATACACCATCCAAGATATTAAAATATTGTCAAGGCCCAACACTGATGAATACTCTGAGGAGATGGCCTGTGAGGCGCCGCCTTTCAACTTTTCCTCCTTAGTATGGTGGTCAGTAACATGCGGGAGACTGCGGAGGGGGTCATTTTTTTAATTGTGAACTGATGTGCTTTTACTCAATTCGGGAACCTCACAAGCCAAATTTGTAGTATTTTGCACGAATTGCAAGAGATGTTTGAATGTCGACGGTTGAAGTGAAAGCTCGTATTGAGCTTGCTAGAGACTGATTTGCCAAGCCTTGGATAGCTCAGTTGGTAGAGACTGTAGTGGTAAAACAGGCATCCTTAGGTCGCTGGTTCAAATCCGGCTCGAAGGACTTTTGCCAAATGCACATTTTATTGAATACTTGGAAAGTAAAATACTTGGAAAGTAAAATAACAGCCAATTTATAATTATATTATATTTCATCACTGAAAATAAATGCCTTTTGCTTTGAGGCTGTGACCATGTTATTTTTCTGTCCAACACGAATCTTCATTGGTTTCCTGTGAGGTGTTTTGGATCCCCATCTCATGCTATGAACTGGCAAAACAGCAGAATCCCCTTGACAATCTTGATTTCTCAAGGGAAATGAGAGAACACTATTCACCATCCAAGATATTAAAATATTGTCAAGGCCCAACGCGGCTGAATACTCTGAGGAGATGGCCTGTGAGGTGCCGCCTTTCAACTTTTCCCCCTTAGTATGGTGGTCAGTAACATGCGGGAGAATGCGTAGGGGGTCATTTTTTTAATTGGGAACTGATGTGCTTTTACTCAATTCGGGAACCTCACAAGCCAAATTTGTAGTATTTTGCACGAATTGCAAGAGATGTTTACAAGTCGACGGTTGAAGTGGAAGCTCGTATTGAGCTTGCTAGAGACTGATTTGCCAAGCCTTCGATAGCTCAGTTGGTAGAGCAGAAGACTGTAGTGGTAAAACAGGCATCCTTAGGTCGCTGGTTCAAATCCAGATTGAAGGACTTTTGCCAAATGCAAATTTTATTGAATACTTGGAAAGTAAAATGCTTGGAAAATAAAATAACAGACAATTTATAATTATATTATATTTCATCACTGAAAATAGATTCCTTTTGCTTTGAGGCTGTCGCCACGTTATGATTCTGTCCGACACCAATCTTCGTTGGTTTCCTGTGAGGTGTTTTGGATCCCCATCTCTTGCTATGAACTGACAAAACAGCAGAATCCCCTTGACAATCTTGATTTCTCAAGGGAAATGGGAGAACACTATACACCATCCAAGATATTAAAATATTGTCAAGGCCCAACACGGCTGAATACTCTGAGGAGATGGCCTGTGAGGAGCGCCTTTCAACTTTTCCCCCTTAGTATGGTGGTCAGTAACATGCGGGAGACTGCGGAGGGGGTCATTTTTTTAATTGGGAACTGATGTGCTTTTACTCAATTCGGGAACCTCACAAGCCAAATTTGTAGTATTTTGCACGAATTGCAATAGATGTTTGCATGTCGACGGTTGAAGTGGAAGCTCGTATTGAGCTTGCTAAAGACTGATTTGCCAAGCCTTCGATAGCTCAGTTGGTAGAGCGGAGGACTGTCGTGGTAAAACTGGCATCCTTAGGTCGCTGGTTGAAATCCGGATTGAAGGACTTTTGCCAAATGCACATTTTATTGAATACTTGGAAAGTAAAATACTTGGAAAATAAAATAATAGACAATTTATAATTATATTATATTTCATCACTGAAAATAGATGCCTTTTGCTTTGAGGCTGTGGCCACGTTATGTTTCTGTCCGACACCAATCTTCGTTGGTTTCCTGTGAGGTGTTTTGGATCCCCATCTCTTGCTATGAACTGACAAAACAGCAGAATCCCCTTGACAATCTTGATTTCTCAAGGGAAATGGGAGAACACTATACACCATCCAAGATATTAAAATATTGTCAAGGCCCAACACGGCTGAATACTCTGAGGAGATGGCCTGTGAGGCGCCGCCTTTCAACTTTTCCCCCTTAGTATGGTGGTCAGTAACATGCGGGAGACTGCGGAGGGGGTCATTTTTTTAACTGGGAACTGATGTGCTTTTACTCAATTCGGGAACCTCACAAGCCAAATTTGTAGTATTTTGCACGAATTGCAAGAGATGTTTACAAGTCGACGGTTGAAGTGGAAGCTCGTATTGAGTTTGCTAGAGAATGATTTGCCAAGCCTTCGATAGCTCGTCGCTGGTTCAAATCCGGCTCAAAGGACTTTTGCCAAATGCACATTTTATTGAATACTTGGAAAGTAAAATACTTGGAAAGTAAAATAAAAGACAATTTATAATTATATTATATTTCATCACTGAAAATAGATGCCTTTTGCTTTGAGGCTGTGGCCACGTTATTTTTCTGTCCGACACCAATCTTCATTGGTTTCCTGTGAGGTGTTTTGGATCCCCATCTCTTGCTATGAACTGGCAAAACAGCAGAATCCCCTTGACAATCTTGATTTCTCAAGGGAAACGAGAGAACACTATACACCATCCAAGATATAAAAATATTGTCAGGCCCAACACTGCTGAATACTCTGAGGAGATGACCTCTCAGGCCCCGCCTTTCAACTTTTCCTCCTTAGTATATTGGTCAGTATCGCTGCATGAAATGCGGGAGACCGAGGAGGGGGTTATTTTTTTAGTTGGGAACTGATCTGCCTTTACCAATTAGGGAACCTCACAAGCCAAATTTGAAGTATTTTGCACAAATTGCAAGCAATGTTTACAGGTCGACGGTTGAAGTGGAAGCTCGTATTGAGCTTGCTAGAAAATAATTTGCCTAGCCCTGGATAGCTCCGTTGGTAGAGTGGAGGAGTATAGGGGTGAAACAAGCAACCTTAGGTCTCTGGTTCAAATCTGGCTCAAAGTACTTTTGCCAAATGCCATTTTATTGAATACTTGGAAAGTAAAAGAACAACAATTTTTAATTATATTAATCTTTGTCACTGAAAATAGATGCCTTTTGTCTTGAGGCTGTGACCACGTTATTTTTGTGTCCGACACCAATCTTCGTTGGTTTCCTGTGAGGTATTTTGGATCCCCATCTCTTGCTATGAACTGACAAAACAGCTGAATCCCCTTGACAATCTTGATTTCTCAAGGGAAATGAGAGAACAGTATACACCATCCAAGATATTAAAATATTGTCAAGGCCCAACACTGATGAATACTCTGAGGAGTTGGCCTGTGAGGCGCCGCCTTTCAACTTTTCCCCCTTAGTATGGTGGTCAGTAACATGCGGGAGACCTCGGAGGGGGTCATTTTTTTAATTGTGAACTGATGTGCTTTTACTCAATTCGGGAACCTCACAAGCCAAATTTGTAGTATTTTGCACGAATTGCAAGAGATGTTTGAATGTCGACGGTTGAAGTGAAAGCTCGTATTGAGCTTGCTAGAGACTGATTTGCAAAGCCTTCGATAGCTCAGTTGGTAGAGCAGAGGACTGTAGTGGTAAAACAGGCATCCTTAGGTCGCTGGTTCAAATCCAGATTGAAGGACTTTTGCCAAATGCAAATTTTATTGAATACTTGGAAAGTAAAATGCTTGGAAAATAAAATAACAGACAATTTATAATTATATTATATTTCATCACTGAAAATAGATGCCTTTTGCTTTGAGGCTGTCGCCACGTTATGTTTCTGTCCGACACCAATCTTCGTTGGTTTCCTGTGAGGTGTTTTGGATCCCCATCTCTTGCTATGAACTGACAAAACAGCAGAATCTCCTTGACAATCTTGATTTCTCAAGGGAAATGAGAGAACACTATACACCATCCAAGATATTAAAATATTGTCAAGGCCCAAGGCGGCTGAATACTCTGAGGAGATGGCCTGTGAGGAGCGCCTTTCAACTTTTCCCCCTTAGTATGGTGGTCAGTAACATGCGGGAGACTGCGGAGGGGGTCATTTTTTTAATTGGGAACTGATGTGCTTTTACTCAATTCGGGAACCTCACAAGCCAAATTTGTAGTATTTTGCACGAATTGCAATAGATGTTTGCATGTCGACGGTTGAAGTGGAAGCTCGTATTGAGCTTGCTAAAGACTGATTTGCCAAGCCTTCGATAGCTCAGTTGGTAGAGCGGAGGACTGTCGTGGTAAAACTGGCATCCTTAGGTCGCTGGTTGAAATCCGGATTGAAGGACTTTTGCCAAATGCACATTTTATTGAATACTTGGAAAGTAAAATACTTGGAAAATAAAATAATAGACAATTTATAATTATATTATATTTCATCACTGAAAATAGATGCCTTTTGCTTTGAGGCTGTGGCCACGTTATGTTTCTGTCCGACACCAATCTTCGTTGGTTTCCTGTGAGGTGTTTTGGATCCCCATCTCTTGCTATGAACTGACAAAACAGCAGAATCCCCTTGACAATCTTGATTTCTCAAGGGAAATGGGAGAACACTATACACCATCCAAGATATTAAAATATTGTCAAGGCCCAACACGGCTGAATACTCTGAGGAGATGGCCTGTGAGGCGCCGCCTTTCAACTTTTCCCCCTTAGTATGGTGGTCAGTAACATGCGGGAGACTGCGGAGGGGGTCATTTTTTTAACTGGGAACTGATGTGCTTTTACTCAATTCGGGAACCTCACAAGCCAAATTTGTAGTATTTTGCACGAATTGCAAGAGATGTTTACAAGTCGACGGTTGAAGTGGAAGCTCGTATTGAGTTTGCTAGAGAATGATTTGCCAAGCCTTCGATAGCTCGTCGCTGGTTCAAATCCGGCTCAAAGGACTTTTGCCAAATGCACATTTTATTGAATACTTGGAAAGTAAAATACTTGGAAAGTAAAATAAAAGACAATTTATAATTATATTATATTTCATCACTGAAAATAGATGCCTTTTGCTTTGAGGCTGTGGCCACGTTATTTTTCTGTCCGACACCAATCTTCATTGGTTTCCTGTGAGGTGTTTTGGATCCCCATCTCTTGCTATGAACTGGCAAAACAGCAGAATCCCCTTGACAATCTTGATTTCTCAAGGGAAACGAGAGAACACTATACACCATCCAAGATATAAAAATATTGTCAGGCCCAACACTGCTGAATACTCTGAGGAGATGACCTCTCAGGCCCCGCCTTTCAACTTTTCCTCCTTAGTATATTGGTCAGTATCGCTGCATGAAATGCGGGAGACCGAGGAGGGGGTTATTTTTTTAGTTGGGAACTGATCTGCCTTTACCAATTAGGGAACCTCACAAGCCAAATTTGAAGTATTTTGCACAAATTGCAAGCAATGTTTACAGGTCGACGGTTGAAGTGGAAGCTCGTATTGAGCTTGCTAGAAAATAATTTGCCTAGCCCTGGATAGCTCCGTTGGTAGAGTGGAGGAGTATAGGGGTGAAACAAGCAACCTTAGGTCTCTGGTTCAAATCTGGCTCAAAGTACTTTTGCCAAATGCCATTTTATTGAATACTTGGAAAGTAAAAGAACAACAATTTTTAATTATATTAATCTTTGTCACTGAAAATAGATGCCTTTTGTCTTGAGGCTGTGACCACGTTATTTTTGTGTCCGACACCAATCTTCGTTGGTTTCCTGTGAGGTATTTTGGATCCCCATCTCTTGCTATGAACTGACAAAACAGCTGAATCCCCTTGACAATCTTGATTTCTCAAGGGAAATGAGAGAACAGTATACACCATCCAAGATATTAAAATATTGTCAAGGCCCAACACTGATGAATACTCTGAGGAGTTGGCCTGTGAGGCGCCGCCTTTCAACTTTTCCCCCTTAGTATGGTGGTCAGTAACATGCGGGAGACCTCGGAGGGGGTCATTTTTTTAATTGTGAACTGATGTGCTTTTACTCAATTCGGGAACCTCACAAGCCAAATTTGTAGTATTTTGCACGAATTGCAAGAGATGTTTGAATGTCGACGGTTGAAGTGAAAGCTCGTATTGAGCTTGCTAGAGACTGATTTGCAAAGCCTTCGATAGCTCAGTTGGTAGAGCAGAGGACTGTAGTGGTAAAACAGGCATCCTTAGGTCGCTGGTTCAAATCCAGATTGAAGGACTTTTGCCAAATGCAAATTTTATTGAATACTTGGAAAGTAAAATGCTTGGAAAATAAAATAACAGACAATTTATAATTATATTATATTTCATCACTGAAAATAGATGCCTTTTGCTTTGAGGCTGTCGCCACGTTATGTTTCTGTCCGACACCAATCTTCGTTGGTTTCCTGTGAGGTGTTTTGGATCCCCATCTCTTGCTATGAACTGACAAAACAGCAGAATCCCCTTGACAATCTTGATTTCTCAAGGGAAATGGGAGAACACTATACACCATCCAAGATATTAAAATATTGTCAAGGCCCAACACGGCTGAATACTCTGAGGAGATGGCCTGTGAGGCGCGCCTTTCAACTTTTCCCCCTTAGTATGGTGGTCAGTAACATGCGGAAGACTGCGGAGGGGGTCATTTTTTTAATTGGGAACTGATGTGCTTTTACTCAATTCGGGAACCTCACAAGCCAAATTTGTAGTATTTTGCACGAATTGCAATAGATGTTTGCATGTCGACGGTTGAAGTGGAAGCTCGTATTGAGCTTGCTAGAGACTGATGTGCCAAGCCTTCGATAGCTCAGTTGGTAGAGCGTAGGACTGTCGTGGTAAAACTGGAATCCTTAGGTCGCTGGTTGAAATCCGGATTGAAGGACTTTTGCCAAATGCACATTTTATTGAATACTTGGAAAGTAAAATACTTGGAAAATAAAATAACAGACAATTTATAATTATATTATATTTCATCACTGAAAATAGATGCCTTTTGCTTTGAGGCTGTGGCCACGTTATGTTTCTGTCCGACACCAATCTTCGTTGGTTTCCTGTGAGGTGTTTTGGATCCCCATCTCTTGCTATGAACTGACAAAACAGCAGAATCCCCTTGACAATCTTGATTTCTCAAGGGAAATGGGAGAACACTATACACCATCCAAGATATTAAAATATTGTCAAGGCCCAACACGGCTGAATACTCTGAGGAGATGGCCTGTGAGGCGCCGCCTTTCAACTTTTCCCCTTTAGTATGGTGGTCAGTAAAATGCGGGAGACTGCGGAGGGGGTCATTTTTTTAACTGGGAACTGATGTGCTTTTACTCAATTCGGGAACCTCACAAGCCAAATTTGTAGTATTTTGCACGAATTGCAAGAGATGTTTACAAGTCGACGGTTGAAGTGGAAGCTCGTATTGAGTTTGCTAGAGAATGATTTGCCAAGCCTTCGATAGCTCGTCGCTGGTTCAAATCCGGCTCAAAGGACTTTTGCCAAATGCACATTTTATTGAATACTTGGAAAGTAAAATACTTGGAAAGTAAAATAAAAGACAATTTATAATTATATTATATTTCATCACTGAAAATAGATGCCTTTTGCTTTGAGGCTGTGGCCACGTTATTTTTCTGTCCGACACCAATCTTCGTTGGTTTCCTGTGAGGTATTTTGGATCCCCATCTCTTGCTATGAACTGACAAAACAGCAGAATCCCCTTGACAATCTTGATTTCTCAAGGGAAATGGGAGAACACTATACATCATCCAAAATATTAAAATATTGTCAAGGCCCAACACGGCTGAATACTCTGAGGAGATGGCCTGTGAGGCGCCGCCTTTCAAGTTTTCCCCCTTAGTATGGTGGTCAGTAACATGCAGGAGACTGCAGAGGGGGTAATTTTTTTAATTGGGAACTGATGTGCTTTTACTCAATTCGGGAACCTCACAAGCCAAATTTGTAGTATTTTGCACGAATTGCAAGAGATGTTTACAAGTCGACGGTTGAAGTGGAAGCTCGTATTGAGTTTGCTAGAGAATGCTTTGCCAAGCCTTCGATAGCTCAGTTGGTAGAGCGGAGGACTGTAGTGGTAAAACAGGCATCCTTAGGTCGCTGGTTCAAATCCGGCTCGAATGACTTTTGCCAAATGCAAATTTTATTGAATACTTGGAAAGTAAAATACTTGGAAAATAAAATAACAGACAATTTATAATTATATTATATTTCATCACTGAAAATAGATGCCTTTTGCTTTGAGGCTGTGGCCACGTTATGTTTCTGTCCAACGCCAATCTTCATTGTTTTCCTGTGAGGTGTTTTGGATCCCCATCTCTTGCTATGAACTGGCAAAACAGCAGAATCCCCTTGACAATCTTGATTTCTCAAGGGAAATGGGAGAACACTATACACCATCCAAGATATTTAAATATTGTCAAGGCCGAACACTGATGAATACTCTGAGGAGATGGCCTGTGAGGCGCCGCCTTTCAACTTTTCCTCCTTAGTATGGTGGTCAGTAACATGCGGGAGACTGCGGAGGGGGCATTTTTTTAATTGGGAACTGATGTGCTTTTACTCAATTCGGGAACCTCACAAGCCAAATTTGTAGTATTTTGCACGAATTGCAAGAGATGTTTACAAGTCGACGGTTGAAGTGGAAGCTCGTATTGAGTTTGCTAGAGAATGATTTGCCAAGCCTTCGATAGCTCGTCGCTGGTTCAAATCCGGCTCAAAGGACTTTTGCCAAATGCACATTTTATTGAATACTTGGAAAGTAAAATACTTGGAAAGTAAAATAAAAGACAATTTATAATTATATTATATTTCATCACTGAAAATAGATGCCTTTTGCTTTGAGGCTGTGGCCACGTTATTTTTCTGTCCGACACCAATCTTCGTTGGTTTCCTGTGAGGTATTTTGGATCCCCATCTCTTGCTATGAACTGACAAAACAGCAGAATCCCCTTGACAATCTTGATTTCTCAAGGGAAATGGGAGAACACTATACAACATCCAAAATATTAAAATATTGTCAAGGCCCAACACGGCTGAATACTCTGAGGAGATGGCCTGTGAGGCGCCGCCTTTCAAGTTTTCCCCCTTAGTATGGTGGTCAGTAACATGCAGGAGACTGCAGAGGGGGTCATTTTTTTAATTGGGAACTGATGTGCTTTTACTCAATTCGGGAACCTCACAAGCCAAATTTGTAGTATTTTGCACGAATTGCAAGAGATGTTTACAAGTCGACGGTTGAAGTGGAAGCTCGTATTGAGTTTGCTAGAGAATGCTTTGCCAAGCCTTCGATAGCTCAGTTGGTAGAGCGGAGGACTGTAGTGGTAAAACAGGCATCCTTAGGTCGCTGGTTCAAATCCGGCTCGAATGACTTTTGCCAAATGCAAATTTTATTGAATACTTGGAAAGTAAAATACTTGGAAAATAAAATAACAGACCATTTATGATTATATTATATTTCATCACTGAAAATAGATGCCTGTTGCTTTGAGGCTGTGGCCACGTTATGTTTCTGTCCAACACGAATCTTCATTGGTTTCATGTGAGGTGTTTTGGATCCCCATCTCTTGCTATGAACTGGCAAAACAGCAGAATCCCCTTGACAATCTTGATTTCTCAAGGGAAATGAGAGAACACTATACACCATCCAAGATATTAAAATATTGTCAAGGCCCAACGCGGCTGAATGCTCTGAGGAGATGGCCTGTGAGGTGCCGCCTTTCAACTTTTCCCCCTTAGTATGGTGGTCAGTAACATGCGGGAGACTGCGGAGGGGTCATTTTTTTAATTGGGAACTGATGTGCTTTTACTCAATTCGGGAACCTCACAAGCCAAATTTGTAGTATTTTGCACGAATTGCAAGAGATGTTTACAAGTCGACGGTTGAAGTGGAAGCTCGTATTGAGTTTGCTAGAGAATGATTTGCCAAGCCTTCGATAGCTCAGTTGGTAGAGCAGAGGACTGTAGTAGTACAACAGGCATCCTTAGGTCGCTGGTTCAAATCTGGCTCGGAAGACTTTTGCCAAATGCAAATTTTATTGAATACTTGGAAAGTAAAATACTTGGAAAGTAAAATAACAGACAATTTATGATTATATTATATTTCATCACTGAAAATAGATGCCTGTTGCTTTGAGGCTGTGGCCACGTTATGTTTCTGTCCAACACGAATCTTCATTGGTTTCATGTGAGGTGTTTTGGATCCCCATCTCTTGCTATGAACTGGCAAAACAGCAGAATCCCCTTGACAATCTTGATTTCTCAAGGGAAATGAGAGAACACTATACACCATCCAAGATATTAAAATATTGTCAAGGCCCAACACGGCTGAATACTCTGAGGAGATGGCCTGTGAGGCGCCGCCTTTCAACTTTTCCCCCTTAGTATGGTGGTCAGTAACATGCGGGAGACCTCGGAGGGGGTCATTTTTTTAATTGTGAACTGATGTGCTTTTACTCAATTCGTGAACCTCACAAGCCAAATTTGTAGTATTTTGCACGAATTGCAAGAGATGTTTGAATGTCGACGGTTGAAGTAAAAGCTCGTATTGAGCTTGCTAGAGACTGATTTGCCAAGCCTTCGATAGCTCAGTTGGTAGAGCAGAGGACTATAGTGGTAAAACAGGCATCCTTAGGTTGCTGGTTCAAATCCAGATTGAAGGACTTTTGCCAAATGCAAATTTTATTGAATACTTGGAAAGTAAAATGCTTGGAAAATAAAATAACAGACAATTTATAATTATATTATATTTCATCACTGAAAATAGATGCCTTTTGCTTTGAGGCTGTCGCCACGTTATGTTTCTGTCCGACACCAATCTTCGTTGGTTTCCTGTGAGGTGTTTTGGATCCCCATCTCTTGCTATGAACTGACAAAACAGCAGAATCCCCTTGACAATCTTGATTTCTCAAGGGAAATGGGAGAACACTATACACCATCCAAGATATTAAAATATTGTCAAGGCCGAACACTGATGAATACTCTGAGGAGATGGCCTGTGAGGCGCCGCCTTTCAACTTTTCCTCCTTTGTATGGTGGTCAGTAACATGCGGGAGACTGCGGAGGGGGTCATTTTTTTAATTGTGAACTGATGTGCTTTTACTCAATTCGGGAACCTCACAAGCCAAATTTGTAGTATTTTGCACGAATTGCAAGAGATGTTTGAATGTCGACGGTTGAAGTGAAAGCTCGTATTGAGCTTGCTAGAGAATGATTTGCCAAGCCTTCGATAGCTCAGTTGGTAGAGCGGAGGACTGGAGTGGTAAAACAGGCATCCTTAGGTCACTGGTTCAAATCCGGCTCGAAGGACTTTTGCCAAATGCACATTTTATTGAATACTTGGAAAGTAAAATACTTGGAAAGTAAAATAACAGACAATTTATAATTATATTATATTTCATCACTGAAAATAGATGCCTTTTGCTTTGAGGCTGTGACCACGTTATTTTTCTGTCCAACACGAATCTTCATTGGTTTCCTGTGAGGTGTTTTGGATCCCCATCTCTTGCTATGAACTGGCAAAACAGCAGAATCCCCTTGACAATCTTGATTTCTCAAGGGAAATGAGAGAACACTATACACCATCCAAGATATTAAAATATTGTCAAGGCCCAACGCGGCTGAATACTCTGAGGAGATGGCCTGTGAGGTGCCGCCTTTCAACTTTTCCCCCTTAGCATGGTGGTCAGTAACATGCGGGAGACTGCGGAGGGGGTCATTTTTTTAATTGGGAACTGATGTGCTTTTACTCAATTCCGGAACCTCACAAGCCAAATTTGTAGTATTTTGCACGAATTGCAAGAGATGTTTACAAGTCGACGGTTGAAGTGGAAGCTCGTATTGAGTTTGCTAGAGAATGATTTGCCAAGCCTTCGATAGCTCAGTTGGTAGAGCAGAGGACTGTAATAGTACAACAGGCATCCTTAGGTCGCTGGTTCAAATCCGGCTCGAAAGACTTTTGCCAAATGCAAATTTTATTGAATACTTGGAAAGTAAAATACTTGGAAAGTAAAATAACAGACAATTTATGATTATATTATATTTCATCACTGAAAATAGATGCCTGTTGCTTTGAGGCTGTGGCCACGTTATGTTTCTGTCCAACACGAATCTTCATTGGTTTCATGTGAGGTGTTTTGGATCCCCATCTCTTGCTATGAACTGGCAAAACAGCAGAATCCCCTTGACAATCTTGATTTCTCAAGGGAAATGAGAGAACACTATACACCATCCAAGATATTAAAATATTGTCAAGGCCCAACACAGCTGAATACTCTGAGGAGATGGCCTGTGAGGCGCCGCCTTTCAACTTTTCCCCCTTAGTATGGTGGTCAGTAACATGCGGGAGACCTCGGAGGGGGTCATTTTTTTAATTGTGAACTGATGTGCTTTTACTCAATTCGGGAACCTCACAAGCCAAATTTGTAGTATTTTGCACGAATTGCAAGAGATGTTTGAATGTCGACGGTTGAAGTGAAAGCTCGTATTGAGCTTGCTAGAGACTGATTTGCCAAGCCTTCGATAGCTCAGTTGGTAGAGCAGCGGACTGTAGTGGCAAAACAGGCATCCTTAGGTCGCTGGTTCAAATCCAGATTGAAGGACTTTTGCCAAATGCAAATTTTATTGAATACTTGGAAAGTAAAATGCTTGGAAAATAAAATAACAGACAATTTATAATTATATTATATTTCATCACTGAAAATAGATGCCTTTTGCTTTGAGGCTATCGCCACGTTATGTTTCTGTCCGACACCAATCTTCGTTGGTTTCCTGTGAGGTGTTTTGGATCCCCATCTCTTGCTATGAACTGACAAAACAGCAGAATCCCCTTGACAATCTTGATTTCTCAAGGGAAATGGGAGAACACTATACACCATCCAAGATATTAAAATATTGTCAAGGCCCAACACGGCTGAATACTCTGAGGAGATGGCCTGTGAGGCGCGCCTTTCAACTTTTCCCCCTTAGTATGGTGGTCAGTAACATGCGGGAGACTGCGGAGGGGGTCATTTTTTTAATTGGGAACTGATGTGCTTTTACTCAATTCGGGAACCTCACAAGCCAAATTTGTAGTATTTTGCACGAATTGCAATAGATGTTTGCATGTCGACGGTTGAAGTGGAAGCTCGTATTGAGCTTGCTAAAGACTGATTTGCCAAGCCTTCGATAGCTCAGTTGGTAGAGCGGAGGACTGTCGTGGTAAAACTGGCATCCTTAGTTCGCTGGTTGAAATCCGGATTGAAGGACTTTTGCCAAATGCACATTTTATTGAATACTTGGAAAGTAAAATACTTGGAAAATAAAATAATAGACAATTTATAATTATATTATATTTCATCACTGAAAATAGATGCCTTTTGCTTTGAGGCTGTGGCCACGTTATGTTTCTGTCCGACACCAATCTTCGTTGGTTTCCTGTGAGGTGTTTTGGATCCCCATCTCTTGCTATGAACTGACAAAACAGCAGAATCCCCTTGACAATCTTGATTTCTCAAGGGAAATGGGAGAACACTATACACCATCCAAGATATTAAAATATTGTCAAGGCCCATCACGGCTGAATACTCTGAGGAGATGGCCTGTGAGGCGCCGCCTTTCAACGTTTCCCCCTTAGTATGGTGGTCAGTAACATGCGGGAGACTGCGGAGGGGGTCATTTTTTTAACTGGGAACTGATGTGCTTTTACTCAATTCGGGAACCTCACAAGCCAAATTTGTAGTATTTTGCACGAATTGCAAGAGATGTTTACAAGTCGACGGTTGAAGTGGAAGCTCGTATTGAGTTTGCTAGAGAATGATTTGCCAAGCCTTCGATAGCTCGTCGCTGGTTCAAATCCGGCTCAAAGGACTTTTGCCAAATGCACATTTTATTGAATACTTGGAAAGTAAAATACTTGGAAAGTAAAATAAAAGACAATTTATAATTATATTATATTTCATCACTGAAAATAGATGCCTTTTGCTTTGAGGCTGTGGCCACGTTATTTTTCTGTCCGACACCAATCTTCGTTGGTTTCCTGTGAGGTATTTTGGATCCCCATCTCTTGCTATGAACTGACAAAACAGCAGAATCCCCTTGACAATCTTGATTTCTCAAGGGAAATGGGAGAACACTATACACCATCCAAGATATTAAAATATTGTCAAGGCCCAACACTGATGAATACTCTGAGGAGATGGCCTGTGAGGCGCCGCCTTTCAACTTTTCCTCCTTAGTATGGTGGTCAGTAACATGCGGGAGACTGCGGAGGGGGTCATTTTTTTAATTGTGAACTGATGTGCTTTTACTCAATTCGGGAACCTCACAAGCCAAATTTGTAGTATTTTGCACGAATTGCAAGAGATGTTTGAATGTCGACGGTTGAAGTGAAAGCTCGTATTGAGCTTGCTAGAGACTGATTTGCCAAGCCTTGGATAGCTCAGTTGGTAGAGCGGAGGACTGTAGTGGTAAAACAGGCATCCTTAGGTCGCTGGTTCAAATCCGGCTCGAAGAACTTTTGCCAAATGCACATTTTATTGAATACTTGGAAAGTAAAATACTTGGAAAATAAAATAACAGCCAATTTATAATTATATTATATTTCATCACTGAAAATAAATGCCTTTTGCTTTGAGGCTGTGACCATGTTATTTTTCTGTCCAACACGAATCTTCATTGGTTTCCTGTGAGGTGTTTTGGATCCCCATCTCATGCTATGAACTGGCAAAACAGCAGAATCCCCTTGACAATCTTGATTTCTCAAGGGAAATGAGAGAACACTATTCACCATCCAAGATATTAAAATATTGTCAAGGCCCAACGCGGCTGAATACTCTGAGGAGATGGCCTGTGAGGTGCCGCCTTTCAACTTTTCCCCCTTAGTATGGTGGTCAGTAACATGCGGGAGACTGCGTAGGGGGTCATTTTTTTAATTGGGAACTGATGTGCTTTTACTCAATTCGGGAACCTCACAAGCCAAATTTGTAGTATTTTGCACGAATTGCAAGAGATGTTTACAAGTCGACGGTTGAAGTGGAAGCTCGTATTGAGCTTGCTAAAGACTGATTTGCCAAGCCTTCGATAGCTCAGTTGGTAGAGCAGAGGACTGTAGTGGTAAAACAGGCATCCTTAGGTCCCTGGTTCAAATCCAGATTGAAGGACTTTTGCCAAATGCAAATTTTATTGAATACTTGGAAAGTAAAATGCTTGGAAAATAAAATAACAGACAATTTATAATTATATTATATTTCATCACTGAAAATAGATTCCTTTTGCTTTGAGGCTGTCGCCACGTTATGTTTCTGTCCGACACCAATCTTCGTTGGTTTCCTGTGAGGTGTTTTGGATCCCCATCTCTTGCTATGAACTGACAAAACAGCAGAATCCCCTTGACAATCTTGATTTCTCAAGGGAAATGGGAGAACACTATACACCATCCAAGATATTAAAATATTGTCAAGGCCCAACACGGCTGAATACTCTGAGGAGATGGCCTGTGAGGCGCGCCTTTCAACTTTTCCCCCTTAGTATGGTGGTCAGTAACATGCGGGAGACTGCGGAGGGGGTCATTTTTTTAATTGGGAACTGATGTGCTTTTACTCAATTCGGGAACCTCACAAGCCAAATTTGTAGTATTTTGCACGAATTGCAATAGATGTTTGCATGTCGACGGTTGAAGTGGAAGCTCGTATTGAGCTTGCTAAAGACTGATTTGCCAAGCCTTCGATAGCTCAGTTGGTAGAGCTGAGGACTGTCGTGGTAAAACTGGCATCCTTAGGTCGCTGGTTGGAATCCGGATTGAAGGACTTTTGCCAAATGCACATTTTATTGAATACTTGGAAAGTAAAATACTTGGAAAATAAAATAATAGACAATTTATAATTATATTATATTTCATCACTGAAAATAGATGCCTTTTGCTTTGAGGCTGTGGCCACGTTATGTTTCTGTCCGACACCAATCTTCGTTGGTTTCCTGTGAGGTGTTTTGGATCCCCATCTCTTGCTATGAACTGACAAAACAGCAGAATCCCCTTGACAATCTTGATTTCTCAAGGGAAATGGGAGAACACTATACACCATCCAAGATATTAAAATATTATCAAGGCCCAACACGGCTGAATACTCTGAGGAGATGGCCTGTGAGGCGCCGCCTTTCAACTTTTCCCCCTTAGTATTGTGGTCAGTAACATGCGGGAGACTGCGGAGGGGGTCATTTTTTTAACTGGGAACTGATGTGCTTTTACTCAATTCGGGAACCTCACAAGCCAAATTTGTAGTATTTTGCACGAATTGCAAGAGATGTTTACAAGTCGACGGTTGAAGTGGAAGCTCGTATTGAGTTTGCTAGAGAATGATTTGCCAAGCCTTCGATAGCTCGTCGCTGGTTCAAATCCGGCTCAAAGGACTTTTGCCAAATGCACATTTTATTGAATACTTGGAAAGTAAAATACTTGGAAAGTAAAATAAAAGACAATTTATAATTATATTATATTTCATCACTGAAAATAGATGCCTTTTGCTTTGAGGCTGTGGCCACGTTATTTTTCTGTCCGACACCAATCTTCATTGGTTTCCTGTGAGGTGTTTTGGATCCCCATCTCTTGCTATGAACTGGCAAAACAGCAGAATCCCCTTGACAATCTTGATTTCTCAAGGGAAACGAGAGAACACTATACACCATCCAAGATATAAAAATATTGTCAGGCCCAACACTGCTGAATACTCTGAGGAGATGACCTCTCAGGCCCCGCCTTTCAACTTTTCCTCCTTAGTATATTGGTCAGTATCGCTGCATGAAATGCGGGAGACCGAGGAGGGGGTTATTTTTTTAGTTGGGAACTGATCTGCCTTTACCAATTAGGGAACCTCACAAGCCAAATTTGAAGTATTTTGCACAAATTGCAAGCAATGTTTACAGGTCGACGGTTGAAGTGGAAGCTCGTATTGAGCTTGCTAGAAAATAATTTGCCTAGCCCTGGATAGCTCCGTTGGTAGAGTGGAGGAGTATAGGGGTGAAACAAGCAACCTTAGGTCTCTGGTTCAAATCTGGCTCAAAGTACTTTTGCCAAATGCCATTTTATTGAATACTTGGAAAGTAAAAGAACAACAATTTTTAATTATATTAATCTTTGTCACTGAAAATAGATGCCTTTTGTCTTGAGGCTGTGACCACGTTATTTTTGTGTCCGACACCAATCTTCGTTGGTTTCCTGTGAGGTATTTTGGATCCCCATCTCTTGCTATGAACTGACAAAACAGCTGAATCCCCTTGACAATCTTGATTTCTCAAGGGAAATGAGAGAACAGTATACACCATCCAAGATATTAAAATATTGTCAAGGCCCAACACTGATGAATACTCTGAGGAGTTGGCCTGTGAGGCGCCGCCTTTCAACTTTTCCTCCTTAGTATGGTGGTCAGTAACATGCGGGAGACTGCGGAGGGGGTCATTTTTTTAATTGTGAACTGATGTGCTTTTACTCAATTCGGGAACCTCACAAGCCAAATTTGTAGTATTTTGCACGAATTGCAAGAGATGTTTGAATGTCGACGGTTGAAGTGAAAGCTCGTATTGAGCTTGCTAGAGACTGATTTGCCAAGCCTTGGATAGCTCAGTTGGTAGAGCGGAGGACTGTAGTGGTAAAACAGGCATCCTTAGGTCGCTGGTTCAAATCCGGCTCGAAGGACTTTTGCCAAATGCACATTTTATTGAATACTTGGAAAGTAAAATACTTGGAAAGTAAAATAACAGCCAATTTATAATTATATTATATTTCATCACTGAAAATAAATGCCTTTTGCTTTGAGGCTGTGACCATGTTATTTTTCTGTCCAA
Source organism: Ambystoma mexicanum (assembly GCF_040938575.1). NCBI lineage: Eukaryota > Metazoa > Chordata > Amphibia > Caudata > Ambystomatidae > Ambystoma > Ambystoma mexicanum. The sequence goes on along the minus strand of NC_090921.1, from coordinate 1,028,674,446 downwards.
CACGAATCTTCATTGGTTTCCTGTGAGGTGTTTTGGATCCCCATCTCATGCTATGAACTGGCAAAACAGCAGAATCCCCTTGACAATCTTGATTTCTCAAGGGAAATGAGAGAACACTATTCACCATCCAAGATATTAAAATATTGTCAAGGCCCAACGCGGCTGAATACTCTGAGGAGATGGCCTGTGAGGTGCCGCCTTTCAACTTTTCCCCCTTAGTATGGTGGTCAGTAACATGCGGGAGACTGCGTAGGGGGTCATTTTTTTAATTGGGAACTGATGTGCTTTTACTCAATTCGGGAACCTCACAAGCCAAATTTGTAGTATTTTGCACGAATTGCAAGAGATGTTTACAAGTCGACGGTTGAAGTGGAAGCTCGTATTGAGTTTGCTAGAGTTGATTTGCCAAGCCTTCGATAGCTCAGTTGGTAGAGGGGAGGACTGTAGTGGTAAAACAGGCATCCTTAGGTCGCTGGTTCAAATCCGGCTCAAAGGACTTTTGCCAAATGCACATTTGATTGAATACTTGGAAAGTAAAATACTTGGAAAGTAAAATAACAGACAATTTATAATTATATTATATTTCATCACTGAAAATAGATGCCTTTTGCTTTGAGGCTGTGGCCACGTTATTTTTCTGTCCAACACGAATCTTCATTGGTTTCCTGTCAGGTGTTTTGGATCCCCATCTCTTGCTATGAACTGGCAAAACAGCAGAATCCCCTTGACAATCTTGATTTCTCAAGGGAAATGAGAGAACACTATACACCATCCAAGATATTAAAATATTGTCAAGGCCCAACACGGCTGAATACTCTGAGGAGATGGCCTGTGAGGCGCCGCCTTTCAACTTTTCCCCCTTAGTATGGTGGTCATTAACATGCGGGAGACTGCGGAGGGGGTCATTTTTTTAATTGGGAACTGATGTGCTTTTACTCAATTCGGGAACCTCACAAGCCAAATTTGTAGTATTTTGCACGAATTGCAAGAGATGTTTACAAGTCGACGGTTGAAGTGGAAGCTCGTATTGAGTTTGCTAGAGATTGATTTGCCAAGCCTTCGATAGCTCAGTTGGTAGAGCCGAGGACTGTAGTGGTTAAACAGGCATCCTTAGGTCGCTGGTTCAAATCCGGCTCGAAGGACTTTTGCCAAATGCAAATTTTATTGAATACTTGGAAAGTAAAATACTTGGAAAATAAAATAACAGACAATTTATAATTATATTATATTTCATCACTGAAAATAGATGCCTTTTGCTTTGAGGCTGTGGCCACGTTATGTTTCTGTCCAACACCAATCTTCATTGGTTTCCTGTGAGGTGATTCGGATCCCCATCTCTTGCTATGAACTGGCAAAACAGCAGAATCCCCTTGACAATCTTGATTTCTCAAGGGAAATGAGAGAACAGTATACACCATCCAAGATATTAAAATATTGTCAAGGCCCAACACGGCTGAATACTCTGAGGAGATGGCCTGTGAGGCGCCGCCTTTCAACTTTTCCCCCTTAGTATGGTGGTCAGTAACATGCGGGAGACTGCGGAGGGGGTCATTTTTTTAATTGGGAACTGATGTGCTTTTACTCAATTCGGGAACGTCACAAGCCAAATTTGTAGTATTTTGCACGAATTGCAAGAGATGTTTACAAGTCGACGGTTGAAGTGGAAGCTCGTATTGAGTTTGCTAGAGAACGATTTGCCAAGCCTTCGATAGCTCAGTTGGTAGAGCGGAGGACTGTAGTGGTAAAACAGGCATCCTTAGGTCGCTGGTTCAAATCCGGCTCGAAGGACTTTTGCCAAATGCACATTTTATTGAATACTTGGAAAGTAAAATACTTGGAAAGTAAAATAACAGACAATTTATAATTATATTATATTTCATCACTGAAAATAGATGCCTTTTGCTTTGAGGCTGTGGCCACGTTATTTTTCTGTCCGACACCAATCTTCGTTGGTTTCCTGTGAGGTATTTTGGATCCCCATCTCTTGCTATGAACTGACAAAACAGCAGAATCCCCTTGACAATCTTGATTTCTCAAGGGAAATGGGAGAACACTATACACCATCCAAGATATTAAAATATTGTCAAGGCCGAACACTGATGAATACTCTGAGGAGATGGCCTGTGAGGCGCCGCCTTTCAACTTTTCCTCCTTTGTATGGTGGTCAGTAACATGCGGGAGACTGCGGAGGGGGTCATTTTTTTAATTGTGAACTGATGTGCTTTTACTCAATTCGGGAACCTCACAAGCCAAATTTGTAGTATTTTGCACGAATTGCAAGAGATGTTTGAATGTCGATGGTTGAAGTAAAAGCTCGTATTGAGCTTGCTAGAGACTGCTTTGCCAAGCCTTCGATAGCTCAGTTGGTAGAGCAGAGGACTGTAGTGGTAAAACAGGCATCCTTAGGTCGCTGGTTCAAATCCCGATTGAAGGACTTTTGCCAAATGCAAATTTTATTGAATACTTGGAAAGTAAAATGCTTGGAAAATAAAATAACAGACAATTTATAATTATATTATATTTCATCACTGAAAATAGATGCCTTTTGCTTTGAGGCTGTCGCCACGTTATGTTTCTGTCCGACACCAATCTTCGTTGGTTTCCTGTGAGGTGTTTTGGATCCCCATCTCTTGCTATGAACTGACAAAACAGCAGAATCCCCTTGACAATCTTGATTTCTCAAGGGAAATGGGAGAACACTATACAGCATCCAAGATATTAAAATATTGTCAAGGCCCAACACGGCTGAATACTCTGAGGAGATGGCCTGTGAGGCGCGCCTTTCAACTTTTCCCCCTTAGTATGGTGGTCAGTAACATGCGGGAGACTGCGGAGGGGGTCATTTTTTTAATTGGGAACTGATGTGCTTTTACTCAATTCGGGAACCTCACAAGCCAAATTTGTAGTATTTTGCACGAATTGCAATAGATGTTTGCATGTCGACGGTTGAAGTGGAAGCTCGTATTGAGCTTGCTAGAGGCTGATTTGCCAAGCCTTCGATAGCTCAGTTGGTAGAGCCGAGGACTGTCGTGGTAAAACTGGCATCCTTAGGTCGCTGGTTGAAATCCGGATTGAAGGACTTTTGCCAAATGCACATTTTATTGAATACTTGGAAAGTAAAATACTTGGAAAATAAAATAACAGACAATTTATAATTATATTATATTTCATCACTGAAAATAGATGCCTTTTGCTTTGAGGCTGTGGCCACGTTATGTTTCTGTCCGACACCAATCTTCGTTGGTTTCCTGTGAGGTGTTTTGGATCCCCATCTCTTGCTATGAACTGACAAAACAGCAGAATCCCCTTGACAATCTTGATTTCTCAAGGGAAATGGGAGAACACTATACACCATCCAAGATATTAAAATATTGTCAAGGCCCAACACGGCTGAATACTCTGAGGAGATGGCCTGTGAGGCTCCGCCTTTCAACTTTTCCCCCTTAGTATGGTGGTCAGTAACATGCGGGAGACTGCGGAGGGGGTCATTTTTTTAACTGGGAACTGATGTGCTTTTACTCAATTCGGGAACCTCACAAGCCAAATTTGTAGTATTTTGCACGAATTGCAAGAGATGTTTACAAGTCGACGGTTGAAGTGGAAGCTCGTATTGAGTTTGCTAGAGAATGATTTGCCAAGCCTTCGATAGCTCGTCGCTGGTTCAAATCCGGCTCAAAGGACTTTTGCCAAATGCACATTTTATTGAATACTTGGAAAGTAAAATACTTGGAAAGTAAAATAAAAGACAATTTATAATTATATTATATTTCATCACTGAAAATAGATGCCTTTTGCTTTGAGGCTGTGGCCACGTTATTTTTCTGTCCGACACCAATCTTCGTTGGTTTCCTGTGAGGTATTTTGGATCCCCATCTCTTGCTATGAACTGACAAAACAGCAGAATCCCCTTGACAATCTTGATTTCTCAAGGGAAATGGGAGAACACTATACACCATCCAAGATATTAAAATATTGTCAAGGCCCAACACTGATGAATACTCTGAGGAGATGGCCTGTGAGGCGCCGCCTTTCAACTTTTCCTCCTTAGTATGGTGGTCAGTAACATGCGGGAGACTGCGGAGGGGGTCATTTTTTTAATTGTGAACTGATGTGCTTTTACTCAATTCGGGAACCTCACAAGCCAAATTTGTAGTATTTTGCACGAATTGCAATAGATGTTTGCATGTCGACGGTTGAAGTAGAAGCTCGTGTTGAGCTTGCTAGTGGCTGATTTGCCAAGCCTTCGATAGCTCAGTTGGTAGAGCCGAGGACTGTCGTGGTAAAACTGGCATCCTTAGGTCGCTGGTTGAAATCCGGATTGAAGGACTTTTGCCAAATGCACATTTTATTGAATACTTGGAAAGTAAAATACTTGGAAAATAAAATAACAGACAATTTATAATTATATTATATTTCATCACTGAAAATAGATGCCTTTTGCTTTGAGGCTGTGGCCACGTTATGTTTCTGTCCGACACCAATCTTCGTTGGTTTCCTGTGAGGTGTTTTGGATCCCCATCTCTTGCTATGAACTGACAAAACAGCAGAATCCCCTTGACAATCTTGATTTCTCAAGGGAAATGGGAGAACACTATACACCATCCAAGATATTAAAATATTGTCAAGGCCCAACACGGCTGAATACTCTGAGGAGATGGCCTGTGAGGCTCCGCCTTTCAACTTTTCCCCCTTAGTATGGTGGTCAGTAACATGCGGGAGACTGCGGAGGGGGTCATTTTTTTAACTGGGAACTGATGTGCTTTTACTCAATTCGGGAACCTCACAAGCCAAATTTGTAGTATTTTGCACGAATTGCAAGAGATGTTTACAAGTCGACGGTTGAAGTGGAAGCTCGTATTGAGTTTGCTAGAGAATGATTTGCCAAGCCTTCGATAGCTCGTCGCTGGTTCAAATCCGGCTCAAAGGACTTTTGCCAAATGCACATTTTATTGAATACTTGGAAAGTAAAATACTTGGAAAGTAAAATAAAAGACAATTTATAATTATATTATATTTCATCACTGAAAATAGATGCCTTTTGCTTTGAGGCTGTGGCCACGTTATTTTTCTGTCCGACACCAATCTTCGTTGGTTTCCTGTGAGGTATTTTGGATCCCCATCTCTTGCTATGAACTGACAAAACAGCAGAATCCCCTTGACAATCTTGATTTCTCAAGGGAAATGGGAGAACACTATACACCATCCAAGATATTAAAATATTGTCAAGGCCCAACACTGATGAATACTCTGAGGAGATGGCCTGTGAGGCGCCGCCTTTCAACTTTTCCTCCTTAGTATGGTGGTCAGTAACATGCGGGAGACTGCGGAGGGGGTCATTTTTTTAATTGTGAACTGATGTGCTTTTACTCAATTCGGGAACCTCACAAGCCAAATTTGTAGTATTTTGCACGAATTGCAAGAGATGTTTGAATGTCGACGGTTGAAGTGGAAGCTCGTATTGAGCTTGCTAGAGAATGATTTGCCAAGCCTTGGATAGCTCAGTTGGTAGAGCGGAGGACTGTAGTGGTAAAACAGGCATCCTTAGGTCGCTGGTTCAAATCCGGCTCGAAGGACTTTTGCCAAATGCACATTTTATTGAATACTTGGAAAGTAAAATACTTGGAAAGTAAAATAACAGCCAATTTATAATTATATTATATTTCATCACTGAAAATAAATGCCTTTTGCTTTGAGGCTGTGACCATGTTATTTTTCTGTCCAACACGAATCTTCATTGGTTTCCTGTGAGGTGTTTTGGATCCCCATCTCATGCTATGAACTGGCAAAACAGCAGAATCCCCTTGACAATCTTGATTTCTCAAGGGAAATGAGAGAAAACTATTCACCATCCAAGATATTAAAATATTGTCAAGGCCCAACGCGGCTGAATACTCTGAGGAGATGGCCTGTGAGGTGCCGCCTTTCAACTTTTCCCCCTTAGTATGGTGGTCAGTAACATGCGGGAGACGGCGGAGGGGGTCATTTTTTTAATTGGGAACTGATGTGCTTTTACTCAATTCGGGAACGTCACAAGCCAAATTTGTAGTATTTTGCACGAATTGCAAGAGATGTTTACAAGTCGACGGTTGAAGTGGAAGCTCGTATTGAGTTTGCTAGAGAATGATTTGCCAAGCCTTCGATAGCTCAGTTGGTAGAGCAGAGGACTGTAGTGGTAAAACAGGCATCCTTAGGTCGCTGGTTCAAATCCGGCTCGAAGGACTTTTGCCAAATGCACATTTTATTGAATACTTGGAAAGTAAAATACTTGGAAAGTAAAATAACAGACAATTTATAATTATATTATATTTCATCACTGAAAATAGATGCCTTTTGCTTTGAGGCTGTGGCCACGTTATTTTTCTGTCCGACACCAATCTTCGTTGGTTTCCTGTGAGGTGTTTTGGATCCCCATCTCATGCTATGAACTGGCAAAACAGCAGAATCCCCTTGACAATCTTGATTTCTCAAGGGAAATGAGAGAAAACTATTCACCATCCAAGATATTAAAATATTGTCAAGGCCCAACGCGGCTGAATACTCTGAGGAGATGGCCTGTGAGGTGCCGCCTTTCAACTTTTCCCCCTTAGTATGGTGGTCAGTAACATGCGGGAGACTGCGGAGGGGGTCATTTTTTTAATTGGGAACTGATGTGCTTTTACTCAGAATTGCAAGAGATGTTTACAAGTCGACGGTTGAAGTGGAAGCTCGTATTGAGTTTGCTAGAGAACGATTTGCCAAGCCTTCGATAGCTCAGTTGGTAGAGCGGAGGACTGTAGTGGTAAAACAGGCATCCTTAGGTCGCTGGTTCAAATCCGGCTCGAAGGACTTTTGCCAAATGCACATTTTATTGAATACTTGGAAAGTAAAATACTTGGAAAGTAAAATAACAGACAATTTATAATTATATTATATTTCATCACTGAAAATAGATGCCTTTTGCTTTGAGGCTGTGGCCACGTTTTTTTTCTGTCCGACACCAATCTTCGTTGGTTTCCTGTGAGGTATTTTGGATCCCCATCTCTTGCTATGAACTGACAAAACAGCAGAATCCCCTTGACAATCTTGATTTCTCAAGGGAAATGGGAGAACACTATACACCATCCAAGATATTAAAATATTGTCAAGGCCGAACACTGATGAATACTCTGAGGAGATGGCCTGTGAGGCGCCGCCTTTCAACTTTTCCTCCTTTGTATGGTGGTCAGTAACATGCGGGAGACTGCGGAGGGGGTCATTTTTTTAATTGTGAACTGATGTGCTTTTACTCAATTCGGGAACCTCACAAGCCAAATTTGTAGTATTTTGCACGAATTGCAAGAGATGTTTGAATGTCGATGGTTGAAGTAAAAGCTCGTATTGAGCTTGCTAGAGACTGCTTTGCCAAGCCTTCGATAGCTCAGTTGGTAGAGCAGAGGACTGTAGTGGTAAAACAGGCATCCTTAGGTCGCTGGTTCAAATCCAGATTGAAGGACTTTTGCCAAATGCAAATTTTATTGAATACTTGGAAAGTAAAATGCTTGGAAAATAAAATAACAGACAATTTATAATTATATTATATTTCATCACTGAAAATAGATGCCTTTTGCTTTGAGGCTGTCGCCACGTTATGTTTCTGTCCGACACCAATCTTCGTTGGTTTCCTGTGAGGTGTTTTGGATCCCCATCTCTTGCTATGAACTGACAAAACAGCAGAATCCCCTTGACAATCTTGATTTCTCAAGGGAAATGGGAGAACACTATACAGCATCCAAGATATTAAAATATTGTCAAGGCCCAACACGGCTGAATACTCTGAGGAGATGGCCTGTGAGGCGCGCCTTTCAACTTTTCCCCCTTAGTATGGTGGTCAGTAACATGCGGGAGACTGCGGAGGGGGTCATTTTTTTAATTGGGAACTGATGTGCTTTTACTCAATTCGGGAACCTCACAAGCCAAATTTGTAGTATTTTGCACGAATTGCAATAGATGTTTGCATGTCGACGGTTGAAGTGGAAGCTCGTATTGAGCTTGCTAGAGGCTGATTTGCCAAGCCTTCGATAGCTCAGTTGGTAGAGCCGAGGACTGTCGTGGTAAAACTGGCATCCTTAGGTCGCTGGTTGAAATCCGGATTGAAGGACTTTTGCCAAATGCACATTTTATTGAATACTTGGAAAGTAAAATACTTGGAAAATAAAATAACAGACAATTTATAATTATATTATATTTCATCACTGAAAATAGATGCCTTTTGCTTTGAGGCTGTGGCCACGTTATGTTTCTGTCCGACACCAATCTTCGTTGGTTTCCTGTGAGGTGTTTTGGATCCCCATCTCTTGCTATGAACTGACAAAACAGCAGAATCCCCTTGACAATCTTGATTTCTCAAGGGAAATGGGAGAACACTATACACCATCCAAGATATTAAAATATTGTCAAGGCCCAACACGGCTGAATACTCTGAGGAGATGGCCTGTGAGGCTCCGCCTTTCAACTTTTCCCCCTTAGTATGGTGGTCAGTAACATGCGGGAGACTGCGGAGGGGGTCATTTTTTTAACTGGGAACTGATGTGCTTTTACTCAATTCGGGAACCTCACAAGCCAAATTTGTAGTATTTTGCACGAATTGCAAGAGATGTTTACAAGTCGACGGTTGAAGTGGAAGCTCGTATTGAGTTTGCTAGAGAATGATTTGCCAAGCCTTCGATAGCTCGTCGCTGGTTCAAATCCGGCTCAAAGGACTTTTGCCAAATGCACATTTTATTGAATACTTGGAAAGTAAAATACTTGGAAAGTAAAATAAAAGACAATTTATAATTATATTATATTTCATCACTGAAAATAGATGCCTTTTGCTTTGAGGCTTTGGCCACGTTATTTTTCTGTCCGACACCAATCTTCGTTGGTTTCCTGTGAGGTATTTTGGATCCCCATCTCTTGCTATGAACTGACAAAACAGCAGAATCCCCTTGACAATCTTGATTTCTCAAGGGAAATGGGAGAACACTATACACCATCCAAGATATTAAAATATTGTCAAGGCCCAACACTGATGAATACTCTGAGGAGATGGCCTGTGAGGCGCCGCCTTTCAACTTTTCCTCCTTAGTATGGTGGTCAGTAACATGCGGGAGACTGCGGAGGGGGTCATTTTTTTAATTGTGAACTGATGTGCTTTTACTCAATTCGGGAACCTCACAAGCCAAATTTGTAGTATTTTGCACGAATTGCAATAGATGTTTGCATGTCGACGGTTGAAGTAGAAGCTCGTGTTGAGCTTGCTAGTGGCTGATTTGCCAAGCCTTCGATAGCTCAGTTGGTAGAGCCGAGGACTGTCGTGGTAAAACTGGCATCCTTAGGTCGCTGGTTGAAATCCGGATTGAAGGACTTTTGCCAAATGCACATTTTATTGAATACTTGGAAAGTAAAATACTTGGAAAATAAAATAACAGACAATTTATAATTATATTATATTTCATCACTGAAAATAGATGCCTTTTGCTTTGAGGCTGTGGCCACGTTATGTTTCTGTCCGACACCAATCTTCGTTGGTTTCCTGTGAGGTGTTTTGGATCCCCATCTCTTGCTATGAACTGACAAAACAGCAGAATCCCCTTGACAATCTTGATTTCTCAAGGGAAATGGGAGAACACTATACACCATCCAAGATATTAAAATATTGTCAAGGCCCAACACGGCTGAATACTCTGAGGAGATGGCCTGTGAGGCTCCGCCTTTCAACTTTTCCCCCTTAGTATGGTGGTCAGTAACATGCGGGAGACTGCGGAGGGGGTCATTTTTTTAACTGGGAACTGATGTGCTTTTACTCAATTCGGGAACCTCACAAGCCAAATTTGTAGTATTTTGCACGAATTGCAAGAGATGTTTACAAGTCGACGGTTGAAGTGGAAGCTCGTATTGAGTTTGCTAGAGAATGATTTGCCAAGCCTTCGATAGCTCGTCGCTGGTTCAAATCCGGCTCAAAGGACTTTTGCCAAATGCACATTTTATTGAATACTTGGAAAGTAAAATACTTGGAAAGTAAAATAAAAGACAATTTATAATTATATTATATTTCATCACTGAAAATAGATGCCTTTTGCTTTGAGGCTGTGGCCACGTTATTTTTCTGTCCGACACCAATCTTCGTTGGTTTCCTGTGAGGTATTTTGGATCCCCATCTCTTGCTATGAACTGACAAAACAGCAGAATCCCCTTGACAATCTTGATTTCTCAAGGGAAATGGGAGAACACTATACACCATCCAAGATATTAAAATATTGTCAAGGCCCAACACTGATGAATACTCTGAGGAGATGGCCTGTGAGGCGCCGCCTTTCAACTTTTCCTCCTTAGTATGGTGGTCAGTAACATGCGGGAGACTGCGGAGGGGGTCATTTTTTTAATTGTGAACTGATGTGCTTTTACTCAATTCGGGAACCTCACAAGCCAAATTTGTAGTATTTTGCACGAATTGCAAGAGATGTTTGAATGTCGACGGTTGAAGTGGAAGCTCGTATTGAGCTTGCTAGAGAATGATTTGCCAAGCCTTGGATAGCTCAGTTGGTAGAGCGGAGGACTGTAGTGGTAAAACAGGCATCCTTAGGTCGCTGGTTCAAATCCGGCTCGAAGGACTTTTGCCAAATGCACATTTTATTGAATACTTGGAAAGTAAAATACTTGGAAAGTAAAATAACAGCCAATTTATAATTATATTATATTTCATCACTGAAAATAAATGCCTTTTGCTTTGAGGCTGTGACCATGTTATTTTTCTGTCCAACACGAATCTTCATTGGTTTCCTGTGAGGTGTTTTGGATCCCCATCTCATGCTATGAACTGGCAAAACAGCAGAATCCCCTTGACAATCTTGATTTCTCAAGGGAAATGAGAGAAAACTATTCACCATCCAAGATATTAAAATATTGTCAAGGCCCAACGCGGCTGAATACTCTGAGGAGATGGCCTGTGAGGTGCCGCCTTTCAACTTTTCCCCCTTAGTATTGTGGTCAGTAACATGCGGGAGACGGCGGAGGGGGTCATTTTTTTAATTGGGAACTGATGTGCTTTTACTCAATTCGGGAACGTCACAAGCCAAATTTGTAGTATTTTGCACGAATTGCAAGAGATGTTTACAAGTCGACGGTTGAAGTGGAAGCTCGTATTGAGTTTGCTAGAGAATGATTTGCCAAGCCTTCGATAGCTCAGTTGGTAGAGCAGAGGACTGTAGTGGTAAAACAGGCATCCTTAGGTCGCTGGTTCAAATCCGGCTCGAAGGACTTTTGCCAAATGCACATTTTATTGAATACTTGGAAAGTAAAATACTTGGAAAGTAAAATAACAGACAATTTATAATTATATTATATTTCATCACTGAAAATAGATGCCTTTTGCTTTGAGGCTGTGGCCACGTTATTTTTCTGTCCGACACCAATCTTCGTTGGTTTCCTGTGAGGTGTTTTGGATCCCCATCTCATGCTATGAACTGGCAAAACAGCAGAATCCCCTTGACAATCTTGATTTCTCAAGGGAAATGAGAGAAAACTATTCACCATCCAAGATATTAAAATATTGTCAAGGCCCAACGCGGCTGAATACTCTGAGGAGATGGCCTGTGAGGTGCCGCCTTTCAACTTTTCCCCCTTAGTATGGTGGTCAGTAACATGCGGGAGACTGCGGAGGGGGTCATTTTTTTAATTGGGAACTGATGTGCTTTTACTCAATTCGGGAACGTCACAAGCCAAATTTGTAGTATTTTGCACGAATTGCAAGAGATGTTTACAAGTCGACGGTTGAAGTGGAAGCTCGTATTGAGTTTGCTAGAGAATCATTTGCCAAGCCTTCGATAGCTCAGTTGGTAGAGCTGAGGACTGTAGTGGTAAAACAGGCGTCCTTAGGTCGCTGGTTCAAATCCGGCTCGAAGGACTTTTGCCAAATGCACATTTTATTGAATACTTGGAAAGTAAAATACTTGGAAAGTAAAATAACAGACAATTTATAATTATATTATATTTCATCACTAAAAATAGATGCCTTTTGCTTTGAGGCTGTGGCCACGTTATTTTTCTGTCCGACACCAATCTTCGTTGGTTTCCTGTGAGGTATTTTGGATCCCCATCTCTTGCTATGAACTGACAAAGCAGCAGAATCCCCTTGACAATCTTGATTTCTCAAGGGAAATGGGAGAACACTATACACCATCCAAGATATTAAAATATTGTCAAGGCCGAACACTGATGAATACTCTGAGGAGATGGCCTGTGAGGCGCCGCCTTTCAACTTTTCCTCCTTTGTATGGTGGTCAGTAACATGCGGGAGACTGCGGAGGGGGTAATTTTTTTAATTGTGAACTGATGTGCTTTTACTCAATTCGGGAACCTCACAAGCCAAATTTGTAGTATTTTGCACGAATTGCAAGAGATGTTTGAATGTCGACGGTTGAAGTGGAAGCTCGTATTGAGCTTGCTAGAAAATGATTTGCCAAGCCTTCGATAGCTCAGTTGGTAGAGCGGAGGACTGGAGTGGTAAAACAGGCATCCTTAGGTCACTGGTTCAAATCCGGCTCGAAGGACTTTTACCAAATGCATATTTTATTGAATACTTGGAAAGTAAAATACTTGGAAAGTAAAATAACAGACAATTTATAATTATATTATATTTCATCACTGAAAATAGATGCCTTTTGCTTTGAGGCTGTGACCACGTTATTTTTCTGTCCAACACGAATCTTCATTGGTTTCCTGTGAGGTGTTTTGGATCCCCATCTCTTGCTATGAACTGGCAAAACAGCAGAATCCCCTTGACAATCTTGATTTCTCAAGGGAAATGAGAGAACACTATACACCATCCAAGATATTAAAATATTGTCAAGGCCCAACGCGGCTGAATACTCTGAGGAGATGGCCTGTGAGGTGCCGCCTTTCAACTTTTCCCCCTTAGTATGGTGGTCAGTAACATGCGGGAGACTGCGGAGGGGGTCATTTTTTTAAATGGGAACGGATGTGCTTTTACTCAATTCGGGAACCTCACAAGCCAAATTTGTAGTATTTTGCACGAATTGCAAGAGATGTTTACAAGTCGACGGTTGAAGTGGAAGCTCGTATTGAGTTTGCTAGAGAATGATTTGCCAAGCCTTCGATAGCTCAGTTGGTAGAGCAGAGGACTGTAGTAGTACAACAGGCATCCTTAGGTCGCTGGTTCGAATCCAGCTCAAAAGACTTTTGCCAAATGCAAATTTTATTGAATACTTGGAAAATAAAATACTTGGAAAGTAAAATAACAGACAATTTATGATTATATTATATTTCATCACTGAAAATAGATGCCTGTTGCTTTGAGGCTGTGGCCACGTTATGTTTCTGTCCAACACGAATCTTCATTGGTTTCATGTGAGGTGTTTTGGATCCCCATCTCTTGCTATGAACTGGCAAAACAGCAGAATCCCCTTGACAATCTTGATTTCTCAAGGGAAATGAGAGAACACTATACACCATCCAAGATATTAAAATATTGTCAAGGCCCAACACAGCTGAATACTCTGAGGAGATGGCCTGTGAGGCGCCGCCTTTCAACTTTTCCCCCTTAGTATGGTGGTCAGTAACATGCGGGAGACCTCGGAGGGGGTCATTTTTTTAATTGTGAACTGATGTGCTTTTACTCAATTCGGGAACCTCACAAGCCAAATTTGTAGTATTTTGCACGAATTGCAAGAGATGTTTGAACGGTTGAAGTGAAAGCTCGTATTGAGCTTGCTAGAGACTGATTTGCCAAGCCTTCGATAGCTCAGTTGGTAGAGCAGAGGACTGTAGTGGTAAAACAGGCATCCTTAGGTCGCTGGTTCAAATCCAGATTGAAGGACTTTTGCCAAATGCAAATTTTATTGAATACTTGGAAAGTAAAATGCTTGGAAAATAAAATAACAGACAATTTATAATTATATTATATTTCATCACTGAAAATAGATGCCTTTTGCTTTGAGGCTATCGCCACGTTATGTTTCTGTCCGACACCAATCTTCGTTGGTTTCCTGTGAGGTGTTTTGGATCCCCATCTCTTGCTATGAACTGACAAAACAGCAGAATCCCCTTGACAATCTTGATTTCTCAAGGGAAATGGGAGAACACTATACACCATCCAAGATATTAAAATATTGTCAAGGCCCAACACGGCTGAATACTCTGAGGAGATGGCCTGTGAGGCGCGCCTTTCAACTTTTCCCCCTTAGTATGGTGGTCAGTAACATGCGGGAGACTGCGGAGGGGGTCATTTTTTTAATTGGGAACTGATGTGCTTTTACTCAATTCGGGAACCTCACAAGCCAAATTTGTAGTATTTTGCACGAATTGCAATAGATGTTTGCATGTCGACGGTTGAAGTGGAAGCTCGTATTGAGCTTGCTAAAGACTGATTTGCCAAGCCTTCGATAGCTCAGTTGGTAGAGCGGAGGACTGTCGTGGTAAAACTGGCATCCTTAGTTCGCTGGTTGAAATCCGGATTGAAGGACTTTTGCCAAATGCACATTTTATTGAATACTTGGAAAGTAAAATACTTGGAAAATAAAATAATAGACAATTTATAATTATATTATATTTCATCACTGAAAATAGATGCCTTTTGCTTTGAGGCTGTGGCCACGTTATGTTTCTGTCCGACACCAATCTTCGTTGGTTTCCTGTGAGGTGTTTTGGATCCCCATCTCATGCTATGAACTGGCAAAACAGCAGAATCCCCTTGACAATCTTGATTTCTCAAGGGAAATGAGAGAAAACTATTCACCATCCAAGATATTAAAATATTGTCAAGGCCCAACGCGGCTGAATACTCTGAGGAGATGGCCTGTGAGGTGCCGCCTTTCAACTTTTCCCCCTTAGTATGGTGGTCAGTAACATGCGGGAGACTGCGGAGGGGGTCATTTTTTTAATTGGGAACTGATGTGCTTTTACTCAATTCGGGAACGTCACAAGCCAAATTTGTAGTATTTTGCACGAATTGCAAGAGATGTTTACAAGTCGACGGTTGAAGTGGAAGCTCGTATTGAGTTTGCTAGAGAATCATTTGCCAAGCCTTCGATAGCTCAGTTGGTAGAGCTGAGGACTGTAGTGGTAAAACAGGCGTCCTTAGGTCGCTGGTTCAAATCCGGCTCGAAGGACTTTTGCCAAATGCACATTTGATTGAATACTTGGAAAGTAAAATACTTGGAAAGTAAAATAACAGACAATTTATAATTATATTATATTTCATCACTGAAAATAGATGCCTTTTGCTTTGAGGCTGTGGCCACGTTATTTTTCTGTCCAACACGAATCTTCATTGGTTTCCTGTCAGGTGTTTTGGATCCCCATCTCTTGCTATGAACTGGCAAAACAGCAGAATCCCCTTGACAATCTTGATTTCTCAAGGGAAATGAGAGAACACTATACACCATCCAAGATATTAAAATATTGTCAAGGCCCAACACGGCTGAATACTCTGAGGAGATGGCCTGTGAGGCGCCGCCTTTCAACTTTTCCCCCTTAGTATGGTGGTCATTAACATGCGGGAGACTGCGGAGGGGGTCATTTTTTTAATTGGGAACTGATGTGCTTTTACTCAATTCGGGAACCTCACAAGCCAAATTTGTAGTATTTTGCACGAATTGCAAGAGATGTTTACAAGTCGACGGTTGAAGTGGAAGCTCGTATTGAGTTTGCTAGAGATTGATTTGCCAAGCCTTCGATAGCTCAGTTGGTAGAGCCGAGGACTGTAGTGGTTAAACAGGCATCCTTAGGTCGCTGGTTCAAATCCGGCTCGAAGGACTTTTGCCAAATGCAAATTTTATTGAATACTTGGAAAGTAAAATACTTGGAAAATAAAATAACAGACAATTTATAATTATATTATATTTCATCACTGAAAATAGATGCCTTTTGCTTTGAGGCTGTGGCCACGTTATGTTTCTGTCCAACACCAATCTTCATTGGTTTCCTGTGAGGTGATTCGGATCCCCATCTCTTGCTATGAACTGGCAAAACAGCAGAATCCCCTTGACAATCTTGATTTCTCAAGGGAAATGAGAGAACAGTATACACCATCCAAGATATTAAAATATTGTCAAGGCCCAACACGGCTGAATACTCTGAGGAGATGGCCTGTGAGGCGCCGCCTTTCAACTTTTCCCCCTTAGTATGGTGGTCAGTAACATGCGGGAGACTGCGGAGGGGGTCATTTTTTTAATTGGGAACTGATGTGCTTTTACTCAATTCGGGAACGTCACAAGCCAAATTTGTAGTATTTTGCACGAATTGCAAGAGATGTTTACAAGTCGACGGTTGAAGTGGAAGCTCGTATTGAGTTTGCTAGAGAACGATTTGCCAAGCCTTCGATAGCTCAGTTGGTAGAGCGGAGGACTGTAGTGGTAAAACAGGCATCCTTAGGTCGCTGGTTCAAATCCGGCTCGAAGGACTTTTGCCAAATGCACATTTTATTGAATACTTGGAAAGTAAAATACTTGGAAAGTAAAATAACAGACAATTTATAATTATATTATATTTCATCACTGAAAATAGATGCCTTTTGCTTTGAGGCTGTGGCCACGTTATTTTTCTGTCCGACACCAATCTTCGTTGGTTTCCTGTGAGGTATTTTGGATCCCCATCTCTTGCTATGAACTGACAAAACAGCAGAATCCCCTTGACAATCTTGATTTCTCAAGGGAAATGGGAGAACACTATACACCATCCAAGATATTAAAATATTGTCAAGGCCGAACACTGATGAATACTCTGAGGAGATGGCCTGTGAGGCGCCGCCTTTCAACTTTTCCTCCTTTGTATGGTGGTCAGTAACATGCGGGAGACTGCGGAGGGGGTCATTTTTTTAATTGTGAACTGATGTGCTTTTACTCAATTCGGGAACCTCACAAGCCAAATTTGTAGTATTTTGCACGAATTGCAAGAGATGTTTGAATGTCGATGGTTGAAGTAAAAGCTCGTATTGAGCTTGCTAGAGACTGCTTTGCCAAGCCTTCGATAGCTCAGTTGGTAGAGCAGAGGACTGTAGTGGTAAAACAGGCATCCTTAGGTCGCTGGTTCAAATCCCGATTGAAGGACTTTTGCCAAATGCAAATTTTATTGAATACTTGGAAAGTAAAATGCTTGGAAAATAAAATAACAGACAATTTATAATTATATTATATTTCATCACTGAAAATAGATGCCTTTTGCTTTGAGGCTGTCGCCACGTTATGTTTCTGTCCGACACCAATCTTCGTTGGTTTCCTGTGAGGTGTTTTGGATCCCCATCTCTTGCTATGAACTGACAAAACAGCAGAATCCCCTTGACAATCTTGATTTCTCAAGGGAAATGGGAGAACACTATACAGCATCCAAGATATTAAAATATTGTCAAGGCCCAACACGGCTGAATACTCTGAGGAGATGGCCTGTGAGGCGCGCCTTTCAACTTTTCCCCCTTAGTATGGTGGTCAGTAACATGCGGGAGACTGCGGAGGGGGTCATTTTTTTAATTGGGAACTGATGTGCTTTTACTCAATTCGGGAACCTCACAAGCCAAATTTGTAGTATTTTGCACGAATTGCAATAGATGTTTGCATGTCGACGGTTGAAGTGGAAGCTCGTATTGAGCTTGCTAGAGGCTGATTTGCCAAGCCTTCGATAGCTCAGTTGGTAGAGCCGAGGACTGTCGTGGTAAAACTGGCATCCTTAGGTCGCTGGTTGAAATCCGGATTGAAGGACTTTTGCCAAATGCACATTTTATTGAATACTTGGAAAGTAAAATACTTGGAAAATAAAATAACAGACAATTTATAATTATATTATATTTCATCACTGAAAATAGATGCCTTTTGCTTTGAGGCTGTGGCCACGTTATGTTTCTGTCCGACACCAATCTTCGTTGGTTTCCTGTGAGGTGTTTTGGATCCCCATCTCTTGCTATGAACTGACAAAACAGCAGAATCCCCTTGACAATCTTGATTTCTCAAGGGAAATGGGAGAACACTATACACCATCCAAGATATTAAAATATTGTCAAGGCCCAACACGGCTGAATACTCTGAGGAGATGGCCTGTGAGGCTCCGCCTTTCAACTTTTCCCCCTTAGTATGGTGGTCAGTAACATGCGGGAGACTGCGGAGGGGGTCATTTTTTTAACTGGGAACTGATGTGCTTTTACTCAATTCGGGAACCTCACAAGCCAAATTTGTAGTATTTTGCACGAATTGCAAGAGATGTTTACAAGTCGACGGTTGAAGTGGAAGCTCGTATTGAGTTTGCTAGAGAATGATTTGCCAAGCCTTCGATAGCTCGTCGCTGGTTCAAATCCGGCTCAAAGGACTTTTGCCAAATGCACATTTTATTGAATACTTGGAAAGTAAAATACTTGGAAAGTAAAATAAAAGACAATTTATAATTATATTATATTTCATCACTGAAAATAGATGCCTTTTGCTTTGAGGCTGTGGCCACGTTATTTTTCTGTCCGACACCAATCTTCGTTGGTTTCCTGTGAGGTATTTTGGATCCCCATCTCTTGCTATGAACTGACAAAACAGCAGAATCCCCTTGACAATCTTGATTTCTCAAGGGAAATGGGAGAACACTATACACCATCCAAGATATTAAAATATTGTCAAGGCCCAACACTGATGAATACTCTGAGGAGATGGCCTGTGAGGCGCCGCCTTTCAACTTTTCCTCCTTAGTATGGTGGTCAGTAACATGCGGGAGACTGCGGAGGGGGTCATTTTTTTAATTGTGAACTGATGTGCTTTTACTCAATTCGGGAACCTCACAAGCCAAATTTGTAGTATTTTGCACGAATTGCAATAGATGTTTGCATGTCGACGGTTGAAGTAGAAGCTCGTGTTGAGCTTGCTAGTGGCTGATTTGCCAAGCCTTCGATAGCTCAGTTGGTAGAGCCGAGGACTGTCGTGGTAAAACTGGCATCCTTAGGTCGCTGGTTGAAATCCGGATTGAAGGACTTTTGCCAAATGCACATTTTATTGAATACTTGGAAAGTAAAATACTTGGAAAATAAAATAACAGACAATTTATAATTATATTATATTTCATCACTGAAAATAGATGCCTTTTGCTTTGAGGCTGTGGCCACGTTATGTTTCTGTCCGACACCAATCTTCGTTGGTTTCCTGTGAGGTGTTTTGGATCCCCATCTCTTGCTATGAACTGACAAAACAGCAGAATCCCCTTGACAATCTTGATTTCTCAAGGGAAATGGGAGAACACTATACACCATCCAAGATATTAAAATATTGTCAAGGCCCAACACGGCTGAATACTCTGAGGAGATGGCCTGTGAGGCTCCGCCTTTCAACTTTTCCCCCTTAGTATGGTGGTCAGTAACATGCGGGAGACTGCGGAGGGGGTCATTTTTTTAACTGGGAACTGATGTGCTTTTACTCAATTCGGGAACCTCACAAGCCAAATTTGTAGTATTTTGCACGAATTGCAAGAGATGTTTACAAGTCGACGGTTGAAGTGGAAGCTCGTATTGAGTTTGCTAGAGAATGATTTGCCAAGCCTTCGATAGCTCGTCGCTGGTTCAAATCCGGCTCAAAGGACTTTTGCCAAATGCACATTTTATTGAATACTTGGAAAGTAAAATACTTGGAAAGTAAAATAAAAGACAATTTATAATTATATTATATTTCATCACTGAAAATAGATGCCTTTTGCTTTGAGGCTGTGGCCACGTTATTTTTCTGTCCGACACCAATCTTCGTTGGTTTCCTGTGAGGTATTTTGGATCCCCATCTCTTGCTATGAACTGACAAAACAGCAGAATCCCCTTGACAATCTTGATTTCTCAAGGGAAATGGGAGAACACTATACACCATCCAAGATATTAAAATATTGTCAAGGCCCAACACTGATGAATACTCTGAGGAGATGGCCTGTGAGGCGCCGCCTTTCAACTTTTCCTCCTTAGTATGGTGGTCAGTAACATGCGGGAGACTGCGGAGGGGGTCATTTTTTTAATTGTGAACTGATGTGCTTTTACTCAATTCGGGAACCTCACAAGCCAAATTTGTAGTATTTTGCACGAATTGCAAGAGATGTTTGAATGTCGACGGTTGAAGTGGAAGCTCGTATTGAGCTTGCTAGAGAATGATTTGCCAAGCCTTGGATAGCTCAGTTGGTAGAGCGGAGGACTGTAGTGGTAAAACAGGCATCCTTAGGTCGCTGGTTCAAATCCGGCTCGAAGGACTTTTGCCAAATGCACATTTTATTGAATACTTGGAAAGTAAAATACTTGGAAAGTAAAATAACAGCCAATTTATAATTATATTATATTTCATCACTGAAAATAAATGCCTTTTGCTTTGAGGCTGTGACCATGTTATTTTTCTGTCCAACACGAATCTTCATTGGTTTCCTGTGAGGTGTTTTGGATCCCCATCTCATGCTATGAACTGGCAAAACAGCAGAATCCCCTTGACAATCTTGATTTCTCAAGGGAAATGAGAGAAAACTATTCACCATCCAAGATATTAAAATATTGTCAAGGCCCAACGCGGCTGAATACTCTGAGGAGATGGCCTGTGAGGTGCCGCCTTTCAACTTTTCCCCCTTAGTATGGTGGTCAGTAACATGCGGGAGACGGCGGAGGGGGTCATTTTTTTAATTGGGAACTGATGTGCTTTTACTCAATTCGGGAACGTCACAAGCCAAATTTGTAGTATTTTGCACGAATTGCAAGAGATGTTTACAAGTCGACGGTTGAAGTGGAAGCTCGTATTGAGTTTGCTAGAGAATGATTTGCCAAGCCTTCGATAGCTCAGTTGGTAGAGCAGAGGACTGTAGTGGTAAAACAGGCATCCTTAGGTCGCTGGTTCAAATCCGGCTCGAAGGACTTTTGCCAAATGCACATTTTATTGAATACTTGGAAAGTAAAATACTTGGAAAGTAAAATAACAGACAATTTATAATTATATTATATTTCATCACTGAAAATAGATGCCTTTTGCTTTGAGGCTGTGGCCACGTTATTTTTCTGTCCGACACCAATCTTCGTTGGTTTCCTGTGAGGTGTTTTGGATCCCCATCTCATGCTATGAACTGGCAAAACAGCAGAATCCCCTTGACAATCTTGATTTCTCAAGGGAAATGAGAGAAAACTATTCACCATCCAAGATATTAAAATATTGTCAAGGCCCAACGCGGCTGAATACTCTGAGGAGATGGCCTGTGAGGTGCCGCCTTTCAACTTTTCCCCCTTAGTATGGTGGTCAGTAACATGCGGGAGACTGCGGAGGGGGTCATTTTTTTAATTGGGAACTGATGTGCTTTTACTCAGAATTGCAAGAGATGTTTACAAGTCGACGGTTGAAGTGGAAGCTCGTATTGAGTTTGCTAGAGAACGATTTGCCAAGCCTTCGATAGCTCAGTTGGTAGAGCGGAGGACTGTAGTGGTAAAACAGGCATCCTTAGGTCGCTGGTTCAAATCCGGCTCGAAGGACTTTTGCCAAATGCACATTTTATTGAATACTTGGAAAGTAAAATACTTGGAAAGTAAAATAACAGACAATTTATAATTATATTATATTTCATCACTGAAAATAGATGCCTTTTGCTTTGAGGCTGTGGCCACGTTTTTTTTCTGTCCGACACCAATCTTCGTTGGTTTCCTGTGAGGTATTTTGGATCCCCATCTCTTGCTATGAACTGACAAAACAGCAGAATCCCCTTGACAATCTTGATTTCTCAAGGGAAATGGGAGAACACTATACACCATCCAAGATATTAAAATATTGTCAAGGCCGAACACTGATGAATACTCTGAGGAGATGGCCTGTGAGGCGCCGCCTTTCAACTTTTCCTCCTTTGTATGGTGGTCAGTAACATGCGGGAGACTGCGGAGGGGGTCATTTTTTTAATTGTGAACTGATGTGCTTTTACTCAATTCGGGAACCTCACAAGCCAAATTTGTAGTATTTTGCACGAATTGCAAGAGATGTTTGAATGTCGATGGTTGAAGTAAAAGCTCGTATTGAGCTTGCTAGAGACTGCTTTGCCAAGCCTTCGATAGCTCAGTTGGTAGAGCAGAGGACTGTAGTGGTAAAACAGGCATCCTTAGGTCGCTGGTTCAAATCCAGATTGAAGGACTTTTGCCAAATGCAAATTTTATTGAATACTTGGAAAGTAAAATGCTTGGAAAATAAAATAACAGACAATTTATAATTATATTATATTTCATCACTGAAAATAGATGCCTTTTGCTTTGAGGCTGTCGCCACGTTATGTTTCTGTCCGACACCAATCTTCGTTGGTTTCCTGTGAGGTGTTTTGGATCCCCATCTCTTGCTATGAACTGACAAAACAGCAGAATCCCCTTGACAATCTTGATTTCTCAAGGGAAATGGGAGAACACTATACAGCATCCAAGATATTAAAATATTGTCAAGGCCCAACACGGCTGAATACTCTGAGGAGATGGCCTGTGAGGCGCGCCTTTCAACTTTTCCCCCTTAGTATGGTGGTCAGTAACATGCGGGAGACTGCGGAGGGGGTCATTTTTTTAATTGGGAACTGATGTGCTTTTACTCAATTCGGGAACCTCACAAGCCAAATTTGTAGTATTTTGCACGAATTGCAATAGATGTTTGCATGTCGACGGTTGAAGTGGAAGCTCGTATTGAGCTTGCTAGAGGCTGATTTGCCAAGCCTTCGATAGCTCAGTTGGTAGAGCCGAGGACTGTCGTGGTAAAACTGGCATCCTTAGGTCGCTGGTTGAAATCCGGATTGAAGGACTTTTGCCAAATGCACATTTTATTGAATACTTGGAAAGTAAAATACTTGGAAAATAAAATAACAGACAATTTATAATTATATTATATTTCATCACTGAAAATAGATGCCTTTTGCTTTGAGGCTGTGGCCACGTTATGTTTCTGTCCGACACCAATCTTCGTTGGTTTCCTGTGAGGTGTTTTGGATCCCCATCTCTTGCTATGAACTGACAAAACAGCAGAATCCCCTTGACAATCTTGATTTCTCAAGGGAAATGGGAGAACACTATACACCATCCAAGATATTAAAATATTGTCAAGGCCCAACACGGCTGAATACTCTGAGGAGATGGCCTGTGAGGCTCCGCCTTTCAACTTTTCCCCCTTAGTATGGTGGTCAGTAACATGCGGGAGACTGCGGAGGGGGTCATTTTTTTAACTGGGAACTGATGTGCTTTTACTCAATTCGGGAACCTCACAAGCCAAATTTGTAGTATTTTGCACGAATTGCAAGAGATGTTTACAAGTCGACGGTTGAAGTGGAAGCTCGTATTGAGTTTGCTAGAGAATGATTTGCCAAGCCTTCGATAGCTCGTCGCTGGTTCAAATCCGGCTCAAAGGACTTTTGCCAAATGCACATTTTATTGAATACTTGGAAAGTAAAATACTTGGAAAGTAAAATAAAAGACAATTTATAATTATATTATATTTCATCACTGAAAATAGATGCCTTTTGCTTTGAGGCTTTGGCCACGTTATTTTTCTGTCCGACACCAATCTTCGTTGGTTTCCTGTGAGGTATTTTGGATCCCCATCTCTTGCTATGAACTGACAAAACAGCAGAATCCCCTTGACAATCTTGATTTCTCAAGGGAAATGGGAGAACACTATACACCATCCAAGATATTAAAATATTGTCAAGGCCCAACACTGATGAATACTCTGAGGAGATGGCCTGTGAGGCGCCGCCTTTCAACTTTTCCTCCTTAGTATGGTGGTCAGTAACATGCGGGAGACTGCGGAGGGGGTCATTTTTTTAATTGTGAACTGATGTGCTTTTACTCAATTCGGGAACCTCACAAGCCAAATTTGTAGTATTTTGCACGAATTGCAATAGATGTTTGCATGTCGACGGTTGAAGTAGAAGCTCGTGTTGAGCTTGCTAGTGGCTGATTTGCCAAGCCTTCGATAGCTCAGTTGGTAGAGCCGAGGACTGTCGTGGTAAAACTGGCATCCTTAGGTCGCTGGTTGAAATCCGGATTGAAGGACTTTTGCCAAATGCACATTTTATTGAATACTTGGAAAGTAAAATACTTGGAAAATAAAATAACAGACAATTTATAATTATATTATATTTCATCACTGAAAATAGATGCCTTTTGCTTTGAGGCTGTGGCCACGTTATGTTTCTGTCCGACACCAATCTTCGTTGGTTTCCTGTGAGGTGTTTTGGATCCCCATCTCTTGCTATGAACTGACAAAACAGCAGAATCCCCTTGACAATCTTGATTTCTCAAGGGAAATGGGAGAACACTATACACCATCCAAGATATTAAAATATTGTCAAGGCCCAACACGGCTGAATACTCTGAGGAGATGGCCTGTGAGGCTCCGCCTTTCAACTTTTCCCCCTTAGTATGGTGGTCAGTAACATGCGGGAGACTGCGGAGGGGGTCATTTTTTTAACTGGGAACTGATGTGCTTTTACTCAATTCGGGAACCTCACAAGCCAAATTTGTAGTATTTTGCACGAATTGCAAGAGATGTTTACAAGTCGACGGTTGAAGTGGAAGCTCGTATTGAGTTTGCTAGAGAATGATTTGCCAAGCCTTCGATAGCTCGTCGCTGGTTCAAATCCGGCTCAAAGGACTTTTGCCAAATGCACATTTTATTGAATACTTGGAAAGTAAAATACTTGGAAAGTAAAATAAAAGACAATTTATAATTATATTATATTTCATCACTGAAAATAGATGCCTTTTGCTTTGAGGCTGTGGCCACGTTATTTTTCTGTCCGACACCAATCTTCGTTGGTTTCCTGTGAGGTATTTTGGATCCCCATCTCTTGCTATGAACTGACAAAACAGCAGAATCCCCTTGACAATCTTGATTTCTCAAGGGAAATGGGAGAACACTATACACCATCCAAGATATTAAAATATTGTCAAGGCCCAACACTGATGAATACTCTGAGGAGATGGCCTGTGAGGCGCCGCCTTTCAACTTTTCCTCCTTAGTATGGTGGTCAGTAACATGCGGGAGACTGCGGAGGGGGTCATTTTTTTAATTGTGAACTGATGTGCTTTTACTCAATTCGGGAACCTCACAAGCCAAATTTGTAGTATTTTGCACGAATTGCAAGAGATGTTTGAATGTCGACGGTTGAAGTGGAAGCTCGTATTGAGCTTGCTAGAGAATGATTTGCCAAGCCTTGGATAGCTCAGTTGGTAGAGCGGAGGACTGTAGTGGTAAAACAGGCATCCTTAGGTCGCTGGTTCAAATCCGGCTCGAAGGACTTTTGCCAAATGCACATTTTATTGAATACTTGGAAAGTAAAATACTTGGAAAGTAAAATAACAGCCAATTTATAATTATATTATATTTCATCACTGAAAATAAATGCCTTTTGCTTTGAGGCTGTGACCATGTTATTTTTCTGTCCAACACGAATCTTCATTGGTTTCCTGTGAGGTGTTTTGGATCCCCATCTCATGCTATGAACTGGCAAAACAGCAGAATCCCCTTGACAATCTTGATTTCTCAAGGGAAATGAGAGAAAACTATTCACCATCCAAGATATTAAAATATTGTCAAGGCCCAACGCGGCTGAATACTCTGAGGAGATGGCCTGTGAGGTGCCGCCTTTCAACTTTTCCCCCTTAGTATTGTGGTCAGTAACATGCGGGAGACGGCGGAGGGGGTCATTTTTTTAATTGGGAACTGATGTGCTTTTACTCAATTCGGGAACGTCACAAGCCAAATTTGTAGTATTTTGCACGAATTGCAAGAGATGTTTACAAGTCGACGGTTGAAGTGGAAGCTCGTATTGAGTTTGCTAGAGAATGATTTGCCAAGCCTTCGATAGCTCAGTTGGTAGAGCAGAGGACTGTAGTGGTAAAACAGGCATCCTTAGGTCGCTGGTTCAAATCCGGCTCGAAGGACTTTTGCCAAATGCACATTTTATTGAATACTTGGAAAGTAAAATACTTGGAAAGTAAAATAACAGACAATTTATAATTATATTATATTTCATCACTGAAAATAGATGCCTTTTGCTTTGAGGCTGTGGCCACGTTATTTTTCTGTCCGACACCAATCTTCGTTGGTTTCCTGTGAGGTGTTTTGGATCCCCATCTCATGCTATGAACTGGCAAAACAGCAGAATCCCCTTGACAATCTTGATTTCTCAAGGGAAATGAGAGAAAACTATTCACCATCCAAGATATTAAAATATTGTCAAGGCCCAACGCGGCTGAATACTCTGAGGAGATGGCCTGTGAGGTGCCGCCTTTCAACTTTTCCCCCTTAGTATGGTGGTCAGTAACATGCGGGAGACTGCGGAGGGGGTCATTTTTTTAATTGGGAACTGATGTGCTTTTACTCAATTCGGGAACGTCACAAGCCAAATTTGTAGTATTTTGCACGAATTGCAAGAGATGTTTACAAGTCGACGGTTGAAGTGGAAGCTCGTATTGAGTTTGCTAGAGAATCATTTGCCAAGCCTTCGATAGCTCAGTTGGTAGAGCTGAGGACTGTAGTGGTAAAACAGGCGTCCTTAGGTCGCTGGTTCAAATCCGGCTCGAAGGACTTTTGCCAAATGCACATTTTATTGAATACTTGGAAAGTAAAATACTTGGAAAGTAAAATAACAGACAATTTATAATTATATTATATTTCATCACTAAAAATAGATGCCTTTTGCTTTGAGGCTGTGGCCACGTTATTTTTCTGTCCGACACCAATCTTCGTTGGTTTCCTGTGAGGTATTTTGGATCCCCATCTCTTGCTATGAACTGACAAAGCAGCAGAATCCCCTTGACAATCTTGATTTCTCAAGGGAAATGGGAGAACACTATACACCATCCAAGATATTAAAATATTGTCAAGGCCGAACACTGATGAATACTCTGAGGAGATGGCCTGTGAGGCGCCGCCTTTCAACTTTTCCTCCTTTGTATGGTGGTCAGTAACATGCGGGAGACTGCGGAGGGGGTAATTTTTTTAATTGTGAACTGATGTGCTTTTACTCAATTCGGGAACCTCACAAGCCAAATTTGTAGTATTTTGCACGAATTGCAAGAGATGTTTGAATGTCGACGGTTGAAGTGGAAGCTCGTATTGAGCTTGCTAGAAAATGATTTGCCAAGCCTTCGATAGCTCAGTTGGTAGAGCGGAGGACTGGAGTGGTAAAACAGGCATCCTTAGGTCACTGGTTCAAATCCGGCTCGAAGGACTTTTACCAAATGCATATTTTATTGAATACTTGGAAAGTAAAATACTTGGAAAGTAAAATAACAGACAATTTATAATTATATTATATTTCATCACTGAAAATAGATGCCTTTTGCTTTGAGGCTGTGACCACGTTATTTTTCTGTCCAACACGAATCTTCATTGGTTTCCTGTGAGGTGTTTTGGATCCCCATCTCTTGCTATGAACTGGCAAAACAGCAGAATCCCCTTGACAATCTTGATTTCTCAAGGGAAATGAGAGAACACTATACACCATCCAAGATATTAAAATATTGTCAAGGCCCAACGCGGCTGAATACTCTGAGGAGATGGCCTGTGAGGTGCCGCCTTTCAACTTTTCCCCCTTAGTATGGTGGTCAGTAACATGCGGGAGACTGCGGAGGGGGTCATTTTTTTAAATGGGAACGGATGTGCTTTTACTCAATTCGGGAACCTCACAAGCCAAATTTGTAGTATTTTGCACGAATTGCAAGAGATGTTTACAAGTCGACGGTTGAAGTGGAAGCTCGTATTGAGTTTGCTAGAGAATGATTTGCCAAGCCTTCGATAGCTCAGTTGGTAGAGCAGAGGACTGTAGTAGTACAACAGGCATCCTTAGGTCGCTGGTTCGAATCCAGCTCAAAAGACTTTTGCCAAATGCAAATTTTATTGAATACTTGGAAAATAAAATACTTGGAAAGTAAAATAACAGACAATTTATGATTATATTATATTTCATCACTGAAAATAGATGCCTGTTGCTTTGAGGCTGTGGCCACGTTATGTTTCTGTCCAACACGAATCTTCATTGGTTTCATGTGAGGTGTTTTGGATCCCCATCTCTTGCTATGAACTGGCAAAACAGCAGAATCCCCTTGACAATCTTGATTTCTCAAGGGAAATGAGAGAACACTATACACCATCCAAGATATTAAAATATTGTCAAGGCCCAACACAGCTGAATACTCTGAGGAGATGGCCTGTGAGGCGCCGCCTTTCAACTTTTCCCCCTTAGTATGGTGGTCAGTAACATGCGGGAGACCTCGGAGGGGGTCATTTTTTTAATTGTGAACTGATGTGCTTTTACTCAATTCGGGAACCTCACAAGCCAAATTTGTAGTATTTTGCACGAATTGCAAGAGATGTTTGAACGGTTGAAGTGAAAGCTCGTATTGAGCTTGCTAGAGACTGATTTGCCAAGCCTTCGATAGCTCAGTTGGTAGAGCAGAGGACTGTAGTGGTAAAACAGGCATCCTTAGGTCGCTGGTTCAAATCCAGATTGAAGGACTTTTGCCAAATGCAAATTTTATTGAATACTTGGAAAGTAAAATGCTTGGAAAATAAAATAACAGACAATTTATAATTATATTATATTTCATCACTGAAAATAGATGCCTTTTGCTTTGAGGCTATCGCCACGTTATGTTTCTGTCCGACACCAATCTTCGTTGGTTTCCTGTGAGGTGTTTTGGATCCCCATCTCTTGCTATGAACTGACAAAACAGCAGAATCCCCTTGACAATCTTGATTTCTCAAGGGAAATGGGAGAACACTATACACCATCCAAGATATTAAAATATTGTCAAGGCCCAACACGGCTGAATACTCTGAGGAGATGGCCTGTGAGGCGCGCCTTTCAACTTTTCCCCCTTAGTATGGTGGTCAGTAACATGCGGGAGACTGCGGAGGGGGTCATTTTTTTAATTGGGAACTGATGTGCTTTTACTCAATTCGGGAACCTCACAAGCCAAATTTGTAGTATTTTGCACGAATTGCAATAGATGTTTGCATGTCGACGGTTGAAGTGGAAGCTCGTATTGAGCTTGCTAAAGACTGATTTGCCAAGCCTTCGATAGCTCAGTTGGTAGAGCGGAGGACTGTCGTGGTAAAACTGGCATCCTTAGTTCGCTGGTTGAAATCCGGATTGAAGGACTTTTGCCAAATGCACATTTTATTGAATACTTGGAAAGTAAAATACTTGGAAAATAAAATAATAGACAATTTATAATTATATTATATTTCATCACTGAAAATAGATGCCTTTTGCTTTGAGGCTGTGGCCACGTTATGTTTCTGTCCGACACCAATCTTCGTTGGTTTCCTGTGAGGTGTTTTGGATCCCCATCTCATGCTATGAACTGGCAAAACAGCAGAATCCCCTTGACAATCTTGATTTCTCAAGGGAAATGAGAGAAAACTATTCACCATCCAAGATATTAAAATATTGTCAAGGCCCAACGCGGCTGAATACTCTGAGGAGATGGCCTGTGAGGTGCCGCCTTTCAACTTTTCCCCCTTAGTATGGTGGTCAGTAACATGCGGGAGACTGCGGAGGGGGTCATTTTTTTAATTGGGAACTGATGTGCTTTTACTCAATTCGGGAACGTCACAAGCCAAATTTGTAGTATTTTGCACGAATTGCAAGAGATGTTTACAAGTCGACGGTTGAAGTGGAAGCTCGTATTGAGTTTGCTAGAGAATCATTTGCCAAGCCTTCGATAGCTCAGTTGGTAGAGCTGAGGACTGTAGTGGTAAAACAGGCGTCCTTAGGTCGCTGGTTCAAATCCGGCTCGAAGGACTTTTGCCAAATGCACATTTTATTGAATACTTGGAAAGTAAAATACTTGGAAAGTAAAATAACAGACAATTTATAATTATATTATATTTCATCACTAAAAATAGATGCCTTTTGCTTTGAGGCTGTGGCCACGTTATTTTTCTGTCCGACACCAATCTTCGTTGGTTTCCTGTGAGGTATTTTGGATCCCCATCTCTTGCTATGAACTGACAAAGCAGCAGAATCCCCTTGACAATCTTGATTTCTCAAGGGAAATGGGAGAACACTATACACCATCCAAGATATTAAAATATTGTCAAGGCCGAACACTGATGAATACTCTGAGGAGATGGCCTGTGAGGCGCCGCCTTTCAACTTTTCCTCCTTTGTATGGTGGTCAGTAACATGCGGGAGACTGCGGAGGGGGTAATTTTTTTAATTGTGAACTGATGTGCTTTTACTCAATTCGGGAACCTCACAAGCCAAATTTGTAGTATTTTGCACGAATTGCAAGAGATGTTTGAATGTCGACGGTTGAAGTGGAAGCTCGTATTGAGCTTGCTAGAAAATGATTTGCCAAGCCTTCGATAGCTCAGTTGGTAGAGCGGAGGACTGGAGTGGTAAAACAGGCATCCTTAGGTCACTGGTTCAAATCCGGCTCGAAGGACTTTTACCAAATGCATATTTTATTGAATACTTGGAAAGTAAAATACTTGGAAAGTAAAATAACAGACAATTTATAATTATATTATATTTCATCACTGAAAATAGATGCCTTTTGCTTTGAGGCTGTGACCACGTTATTTTTCTGTCCAACACGAATCTTCATTGGTTTCCTGTGAGGTGTTTTGGATCCCCATCTCTTGCTATGAACTGGCAAAACAGCAGAATCCCCTTGACAATCTTGATTTCTCAAGGGAAATGAGAGAACACTATACACCATCCAAGATATTAAAATATTGTCAAGGCCCAACGCGGCTGAATACTCTGAGGAGATGGCCTGTGAGGTGCCGCCTTTCAACTTTTCCCCCTTAGTATGGTGGTCAGTAACATGCGGGAGACTGCGGAGGGGGTCATTTTTTTAAATGGGAACGGATGTGCTTTTACTCAATTCGGGAACCTCACAAGCCAAATTTGTAGTATTTTGCACGAATTGCAAGAGATGTTTACAAGTCGACGGTTGAAGTGGAAGCTCGTATTGAGTTTGCTAGAGAATGATTTGCCAAGCCTTCGATAGCTCAGTTGGTAGAGCAGAGGACTGTAGTAGTACAACAGGCA
Organism: Ambystoma mexicanum; assembly: GCF_040938575.1. NCBI lineage: Eukaryota > Metazoa > Chordata > Amphibia > Caudata > Ambystomatidae > Ambystoma > Ambystoma mexicanum. The sequence continues at coordinate 1,028,643,435 of NC_090921.1, read as the reverse complement.
TCCTTAGGTCGCTGGTTCGAATCCAGCTCAAAAGACTTTTGCCAAATGCAAATTTTATTGAATACTTGGAAAATAAAATACTTGGAAAGTAAAATAACAGACAATTTATGATTATATTATATTTCATCACTGAAAATAGATGCCTGTTGCTTTGAGGCTGTGGCCACGTTATGTTTCTGTCCAACACGAATCTTCATTGGTTTCATGTGAGGTGTTTTGGATCCCCATCTCTTGCTATGAACTGGCAAAACAGCAGAATCCCCTTGACAATCTTGATTTCTCAAGGGAAATGAGAGAACACTATACACCATCCAAGATATTAAAATATTGTCAAGGCCCAACACAGCTGAATACTCTGAGGAGATGGCCTGTGAGGCGCCGCCTTTCAACTTTTCCCCCTTAGTATGGTGGTCAGTAACATGCGGGAGACCTCGGAGGGGGTCATTTTTTTAATTGTGAACTGATGTGCTTTTACTCAATTCGGGAACCTCACAAGCCAAATTTGTAGTATTTTGCACGAATTGCAAGAGATGTTTGAACGGTTGAAGTGAAAGCTCGTATTGAGCTTGCTAGAGACTGATTTGCCAAGCCTTCGATAGCTCAGTTGGTAGAGCAGAGGATTGTAGTGGTAAAACAGGCATCCTTAGGTCGCTGGTTCAAATCCAGATTGAAGGACTTTTGCCAAATGCAAATTTTATTGAATACTTGGAAAGTAAAATGCTTGGAAAATAAAATAACAGACAATTTATAATTATATTATATTTCATCACTGAAAATAGATGCCTTTTGCTTTGAGGCTGTCGCCACGTTATGTTTCTGTCCGACACCAATCTTCGTTGGTTTCCTGTGAGGTGTTTTGGATCCCCATCTCTTGCTATGAACTGACAAAACAGCAGAATCCCCTTGACAATCTTGATTTCTCAAGGGAAATGGGAGAACACTATACACCATCCAAGATATTAAAATATTGTCAAGGCCCAACACGGCTGAATACTCTGAGGAGATGGCCTGTGAGGCGCGCCTTTCAACTTTTCCCCCTTAGTATGGTGGTCAGTAACATGCGGGAGACTGCGGAGGGGGTCATTTTTTTAATTGGGAACTGATGTGCTTTTACTCAATTCGGGAACCTCACAAGCCAAATTTGTAGTATTTTGCACGAATTGCAATAGATGTTTGCATGTCGACGGTTGAAGTGGAAGCTCGTATTGAGCTTGCTAAAGACTGATTTGCCAAGCCTTCGATAGCTCAGTTGGTAGAGCGGAGGACTGTCGTGGTAAAACTGGCATCCTTAGGTCGCTGGTTGAAATCCGGATTGAAGGACTTTTGCCAAATGCACATTTTATTGAATACTTGGAAAGTAAAATACTTGGAAAATAAAATAATAGACAATTTATAATTATATTATATTTCATCACTGAAAATAGATGCCTTTTGCTTTGAGGCTGTGGCCACGTTATGTTTCTGTCCGACACCAATCTTCGTTGGTTTCCTGTGAGGTGTTTTGGATCCCCATCTCTTGCTATGAACTGACAAAACAGCAGAATCCCCTTGACAATCTTGATTTCTCAAGGGAAATGGGAGAACACTATACACCATCCAAGATATTAAAATATTGTCAAGGCCCAACACGGCTGAATACTCTGAGGAGATGGCCTGTGAGGCGCCGCCTTTCAACTTTTCCCCCTTAGTATGGTGGTCAGTAACATGCGGGAGACTGCGGAGGGGGTCATTTTTTTAACTTGGAACTGATGTGCTTTTACTCAATTCGGGAACCTCACAAGCCAAATTTGTAGTATTTTGCACGAATTGCAAGAGATGTTTACAAGTCGACGGTTGAAGTGGAAGCTCGTATTGAGTTTGCTAGAGAATGATTTGCCAAGCCTTCGATAGCTCGTAGCTGGTTCAAATCCGGCTCAAAGGACTTTTGCCAAATGCACATTTTATTGAATACTTGGAAAGTAAAATACTTGGAAAGTAAAATAAAAGACAATTTATAATTATATTATATTTCATCACTGAAAATAGATGCCTTTTGCTTTGAGGCTGTGGCCACGTTATTTTTCTGTCCGACACCAATCTTCGTTGGTTTCCTGTGAGGTATTTTGGATCCCCATCTCTTGCTATGAACTGACAAAACAGCAGAATCCCCTTGACAATCTTGATTTCTCAAGGGAAATGGGAGAACACTATACACCATCCAAGATATTAAAATATTGTCAAGGCCCAACACTGATGAATACTCTGAGGAGATGGCCTGTGAGGCGCCGCCTTTCAACTTTTCCTCCTTAGTATGGTGGTCAGTAACATATGGGAGACTGCGGATGGGGTCATTTTTTTAATTGTGAACTGATGTGCTTTTACACAATTCGGGAACCTCACAAGCCAAATTTGTAGTATTTTGCACGAATTGCAAGAGATGTTTGAATGTCGACGGTTGAAGTGAAAGCTCGTATTGAGCTTGCTAGAGACTGATTTGCCAAGCCTTGGATAGCTCAGTTGGTAGAGCGGAGGACTGTAGTGGTAAAACAGGCATCCTTAGGTGGCTGGTTCAAATCCGGCTCGAAGGACTTTTGCCAAATGCACATTTTATTGAATACTTGGAAAGTAAAATACTTGGAAAGTAAAATAACAGCCAATTTATAATTATATTATATTTCATCACTGAAAATAAATGCCTTTTGCTTTGAGGCTGTGACCATGTTATTTTTCTGTCCAACACGAATCTTCATTGGTTTCCTGTGAGGTGTTTTGGATCCCCATCTCATGCTATGAACTGGCAAAACAGCAGAATCCCCTTGACAATCTTGATTTCTCAAGGGAAATGAGAGAACACTATTCACCATCCAAGATATTAAAATATTGTCAAGGCCCAACGCGGCTGAATACTCTGAGGAGATGGCCTGTGAGGTGCCGCCTTTCAACTTTTCCCCCTTAGTATGGTGGTCAGTAACATGCGGGAGACTGCGTAGGGGGTCATTTTTTTAATTGGGAACTGATGTGCTTTTACTCAATTCGGGAACCTCACAAGCCAAATTTGTAGTATTTTGCACGAATTGCAAGAGATGTTTACAAGTCGACGGTTGAAGTGGAAGCTCGTATTGAGCTTGCTAGAGACTGATTTGCCAAGCCTTCGATAGCTCAGTTGGTAGAGCAGAGGACTGTAGTGGTAAAACAGGCATCTTTAGGTCGCTGGTTCAAATCCAGATTGAAGGACTTCTGCCAAATGCAAATTTTATTGAATACTTGGAAAGTAAAATGCTTGGAAAATAAAATAACAGACAATTTATAATTATATTATATTTCATCACTGAAAATAGATGCCTTTTGCTTTGAGGCTGTCGCCACGTTATGTTTCTGTCCGACACCAATCTTCGTTGGTTTCCTGTGAGGTGTTTTGGATCCCCATCTCTTGCTATGAACTGACAAAACAGCAGAATCCCCTTGACAATCTTGATTTCTCAAGGGAAATGGGAGAACACTATACACCATCCAAGATATTAAAATATTGTCAAGGCCCAACACGGCTGAATACCCTGAGGAGATGGCCTGTGAGGCGCGCCTTTCAACTTTTCCCCCTTAGTGTGGTGGTCAGTAACATGCGGGAGACTGCGGAGGGGGTCATTTTTTTAATTGGGAACTGATGTGCTTTTACTCAATTCGGGAACCTCACAAGCCAAATTTGTAGTATTTTGCACGAATTGCAATAGATGTTTGCATGTCGACGGTTGAAGTGGAAGCTCGTATTGAGCTTGCTAAAGACTGATTTGCCAAGCCTTCGATAGCTCAGTTGGTAGAGCGGAGGACTGTCGTGGTAAAACTGGCATCCTTAGGTTGCTGGTTGAAATCCGGATTGAAGGACTTTTGCCAAATGCACATTTTATTGAATACTTGGAAAGTAAAATACTTGGAAAATAAAATAATAGACAATTTATAATTATATTATATTTCATCACTGAAAATAGATGCCTTTTGCTTTGAGGCTGTGGCCACGTTATGTTTCTGTCCGACACCAATCTTCGTTGGTTTCCTGTGAGGTGTTTTGGATCCCCATCTCTTGCTATGAACTGACAAAACAGCAGAATCCCCTTGACAATCTTGATTTCTCAAGGGAAATGGGAGAACACTATACACCATCCAAGATATTAAAATATTGTCAAGGCCCAACACGGCTGAATACTCTGAGGAGATGGCCTGTGAAGCGCCGCCTTTCAACTTTTCCCCCTTAGTATGGTGGTCAGTAACATGCGGGAGACTGCGGAGGGGGTCATTTTTTTAACTGGGAACTGATGTGCTTTTACTCAATTCGGGAACCTCACAAGCCAAATTTGTAGTATTTTGCACGAATTGCAAGAGATGTTTACAAGTCGACGGTTGAAGTGGAAGCTCGTATTGAGTTTGCTAGAGAATGATTTGCCAAGCCTTCGATAGCTCGTCGCTGGTTCAAATCCGGCTCAAAGGACTTTTGCCAAATGCACATTTTATTGAATACTTGGAAAGTAAAATACTTGGAAAGTAAAATAAAAGACAATTTATAATTATATTATATTTCATCACTGAAAATAGATGCCTTTTGCTTTGAGGCTGTGGCCACGTTATTTTTCTGTCCGACACCAATCTTCGTTGGTTTCCTGTGAGGTATTTTGGATCCCCATCTCTTGCTATGAACTGACAAAACAGCAGAATCCCCTTGACAATCTTGATTTCTCAAGGGAAATGGGAGAACACTATACACCATCCAAGATATTAAAATATTGTCAAGGCCCAACACTGATGAATACTCTGAGGAGATGGCCTGTGAGGCGCCGCCTTTCAACTTTTCCTCCTTAGTATGGTGGTCAGTAACATGCGGGAGACTGCGGAGGGGGTCATTTTTTTCATTGTGAACTGATGTGCTTTTACTCAATTCGGGAACCTCACAAGCCAAATTTGTAGTATTTTGCACGAATTGCAAGAGATGTTTGAATGTCGACGGTTGAAGTGAAAGCTCGTATTGAGCTTGCTAGAGACTGATTTGCCAAGCCTTGGATAGCTCAGTTGGTAGAGCGGAGGACTGTAGTGGTAAAACAGGCATCCTTAGGTCGCTGGTTCAAATCCGGCTCGAAGGACTTTTGCCAAATGCACATTTTATTGAATACTTGGAAAGTAAAATACTTGGAAAGTAAAATAACAGCCAATTTATAATTATATTATATTTCATCACTGAAAATAAATGCCTTTTGCTTTGAGGCTGTGACCATGTTATTTTTCTGTCCAACACGAATCTTCATTGGTTTCCTGTGAGGTGTTTTGGATCCCCATCTCATGCTATGAACTGGCAAAACAGCAGAATCCCCTTGACAATCTTGATTTCTCAAGGGAAATGAGAGAACACTATTCACCATCCAAGATATTAAAATATTGTCAAGGCCCAACGCGGCTGAATACTCTGAGGAGATGGCCTGTGCGGTGCCGCCTTTCAACTTTTCCCCCTTAGTATGGTGGTCAGTAACATGCGGGAGACTGCGTAGGGGGTCATTTTTTTAATTGGGAACTGATGTGCTTTTACTCAATTCGGGAACCTCACAAGCCAAATTTGTAGTATTTTGCACGAATTGCAAGAGATGTTTACAAGTCGACGGTTGAAGTGGAAGCTCGTATTGAGTTTGCTAGAGTTTATTTGCCAAGCCTTCGATAGCTCAGTTGGTAGAGGGGAGGACTGTAGTGGTAAAACAGGCATCCTTAGGTCGCTGGTTCAAATCCGGCTCAAAGGACTTTTGCCAAATGCACATTTGATTGAATACTTGGAAAGTAAAATACTTGGAAAGTAAAATAACAGACAATTTATAATTATATTATATTTCATCACTGAAAATAGATGCCTTTTGCTTTGAGGCTGTGGCCACGTTATTTTTCTGTCCAACACGAATCTTCATTGGTTTCCTGTCAGGTGTTTTGGATCCCCATCTCTTGCTATGAACTGGCAAAACAGCAGAATCCCCTTGACAATCTTGATTTCTCAAGGGAAATGAGAGAACACTATACACCATCCAAGATATTAAAATATTGTCAAGGCCCAACACGGCTGAATACTCTGAGGAGATGGCCTGTGAGGCGCCGCCTTTCAACTTTTCCCCCTTAGTATGGTGGTCATTAACATGCGGGAGACTGCGGAGGGGGTCATTTTTTTAATTGGGAACTGATGTGCTTTTACTCAATTCGGGAACCTCACAAGCCAAATTTGTAGTATTTTGCACGAATTGCAAGAGATGTTTACAAGTCGACGGTTGAAGTGGAAGCTCGTATTGAGTTTGCTAGAGGTTGATTTGCCAAGCCTTCGATAGCTCAGTTGGTAGAGCGGAGGACTGTAGTGGTTAAACAGGCATCCTTAGGTCGCTGGTTCAAATCCGGCTCGAAGGACTTTTGCCAAATGCAAATTTTATTGAATACTTGGAAAGTAAAATACTTGGAAAATAAAATAACAGACAATTTATAATTATATTATATTTCATCACTGAAAATAGATGCCTTTTGCTTTGAGGCTGTGGCCACGTTATGTTTCTGTCCAACACCAATCTTCATTGGTTTCCTGTGAGGTGATTCGGATCCCCATCTCTTGCTATGAACTGGCAAAACAGCAGAATCCCCTTGACAATCTTGATTTCTCAAGGGAAATGAGAGAACAGTATACACCATCCAAGATATTAAAATATTGTCAAGGCCCAACACGGCTGAATACTCTGAGGAGATGGCCTGTGAGGCGCCGCCTTTCAACTTTTCCCCCTTAGTATGGTGGTCAGTAAAATGCGGGAGACTGCGGAGGGGGTCATTTTTTTAATTGGGAACTGATGTGCTTTTACTCAATTCGGGAACGTCACAAGCCAAATTTGTAGTATTTTGCACGAATTGCAAGAGATGTTTACAAGTCGACGGTTGAAGTGGAAGCTCGTATTGAGTTTGCTAGAGAACGATTTGCCAAGCCTTCGATAGCTCAGTTGGTAGAGCGGAGGACTGTAGTGGTAAAACAGGCATCCTTAGGTCACTGGTTCAAATCCGGCTCGAAGGACTTTTGCCAAATGCACATTTTATTGAATACTTGGAAAGTAAAATACTTGGAAAGTAAAATAACAGACAATTTATAATTATATTATATTTCATCACTGAAAATAGATGCCTTTTGCTTTGAGGCTGTGGCCACGTTATTTTTCTGTCCGACACCAATCTTCGTTGGTTTCCTGTGAGGTATTTTGGATCCCCATCTCTTGCTATGAACTGACAAAACAGCAGAATCCCCTTGACAATCTTGATTTCTCAAGGGAAATGGGAGAACACTATACACCATCCAAGATATTAAAATATTGTCAAGGCCGAACACTGATGAATACTCTGAGGAGATGGCCTGTGAGGCGCCGCCTTTCAACTTTTCCTCCTTTGTATGGTGGTCAGTAACATGCGGGAGACTGCGGAGGGGGTCATTTTTTTAATTGTGAACTGATGTGCTTTTACTCAATTCGGGAACCTCACAAGCCAAATTTGTAGTATTTTGCACGAATTGCAAGAGATGTTTGAATGTCGACGGTTGAAGTAAAAGCTCGTATTGAGCTTGCTAGAGACTGCTTTGCCAAGCCTTCGATAGCTCAGTTGGTAGAGCAGAGGACTGTAGTGGTAAAACAGGCATCCTTAGGTCGCTGGTTCAAATCCAGATTGAAGGACTTTTGCCAAATGCAAATTTTATTGAATACTTGGAAAGTAAAATGCTTGGAAAATAAAATAACAGACAATTTATAATTATATTATATTTCATCACTGAAAATAGATGCCTTTTGCTTTGAGGCTGTCGCCACGTTATGTTTCTGTCCGACACCAATCTTCGTTGGTTTCCTGTGAGGTGTTTTGGATCCCCATCTCTTGCTATGAACTGACAAAACAGCAGAATCCCCTTGACAATCTTGATTTCTCAAGGGAAATGGGAGAACACTATACAGCATCCAAGATATTAAAATATTGTCAAGGCCCAACACGGCTGAATACTCTGAGGAGATGGCCTGTGAGGCGCGCCTTTCAACTTTTCCCCCTTAGTATGGTGGTCAGTAACATGCGGGAGACTGCGGAGGGGGTCATTTTTTTAATTGGGAACTGATGTGCTTTTACTCAATTCGGGAACCTCACAAGCCAAATTTGTAGTATTTTGCACGAATTGCAATAGATGTTTGCATGTCGACGGTTGAAGTGGAAGCTCGTATTGAGCTTGCTAGAGGCTGATTTGCCAAGCCTTCGATAGCTCAGTTGGTAGAGCCGAGGACTGTCGTGGTAAAACTGGCATCCTTAGGTCGCTGGTTGAAATCCGGAGTGAAGGACTTTTGCCAAATGCACATTTTATTGAATACTTGGAAAGTAAAATACTTGGAAAATAAAATAACAGACAATTTATAATTATATTATATTTCATCACTGAAAATAGATGCCTTTTGCTTTGAGGCTGTGGCCACGTTATGTTTCTGTCCGACACCAATCTTCGTTGGTTTCCTGTGAGGTGTTTTGGATCCCCATCTCTTGCTATGAACTGACAAAACAGCAGAATCCCCTTGACAATCTTGATTTCTCAAGGGAAATGGGAGAACACTATACACCATCCAAGATATTAAAATATTGTCAAGGCCCAACACGGCTGAATACTCTGAGGAGATGGCCTGTGAGGCTCCGCCTTTCAACTTTTCCCCCTTAGTATGGTGGTCAGTAACATGCGGGAGACTGCGGAGGGGGTCATTTTTTTAACTGGGAACTGATGTGCTTTTACTCAATTCGGGAACCTCACAAGCCAAATTTGTAGTATTTTGCACGAATTGCAAGAGATGTTTACAAGTCGACGGTTGAAGTGGAAGCTCGTATTGAGTTTGCTAGAGAATGATTTGCCAAGCCTTCGATAGCTCGTCGCTGGTTCAAATCCGGCTCAAAGGACTTTTGCCAAATGCACATTTTATTGAATACTTGGAAAGTAAAATACTTGGAAAGTAAAATAAAAGACAATTTATAATTATATTATATTTCATCACTGAAAATAGATGCCTTTTGCTTTGAGGCTGTGGCCACGTTATTTTTCTGTCCGACACCAATCTTCGTTGGTTTCCTGTGAGGTATTTTGGATCCCCATCTCTTGCTATGAACTGACAAAACAGCAGAATCCCCTTGACAATCTTGATTTCTCAAGGGAAATGGGAGAACACTATACACCATCCAAGATATTAAAATATTGTCAAGGCCCAACACTGATGAATACTCTGAGGAGATGGCCTGTGAGGCGCCGCCTTTCAACTTTTCCTCCTTAGTATGGTGGTCAGTAACATGCGGGAGACTGCGGAGGGGGTCATTTTTTTAATTGTGAACTGATGTGCTTTTACTCAATTCGGGAACCTCACAAGCCAAATTTGTAGTATTTTGCACGAATTGCAATAGATGTTTGCATGTCGACGGTTGAAGTAGAAGCTCGTGTTGAGCTTGCTAGTGGCTGATTTGCCAAGCCTTCGATAGCTCAGTTGGTAGAGCCGAGGACTGTCGTGGTAAAACTGGCATCCTTAGGTCGCTGGTTGAAATCCGGATTGAAGGACTTTTGCCAAATGCACATTTTATTGAATACTTGGAAAGTAAAATACTTGGAAAATAAAATAACAGACAATTTATAATTATATTATATTTCATCACTGAAAATAGATGCCTTTTGCTTTGAGGCTGTGGCCACGTTATGTTTCTGTCCGACACCAATCTTCGTTGGTTTCCTGTGAGGTGTTTTGGATCCCCATCTCTTGCTATGAACTGACAAAACAGCAGAATCCCCTTGACAATCTTGATTTCTCAAGGGAAATGGGAGAACACTATACACCATCCAAGATATTAAAATATTGTCAAGGCCCAACACGGCTGAATACTCTGAGGAGATGGCCTGTGAGGCTCCGCCTTTCAACTTTTCCCCCTTAGTATGGTGGTCAGTAACATGCGGGAGACTGCGGAGGGGGTCATTTTTTTAACTGGGAACTGATGTGCTTTTACTCAATTCGGGAACCTCACAAGCCAAATTTGTAGTATTTTGCACGAATTGCAAGAGATGTTTACAAGTCGACGGTTGAAGTGGAAGCTCGTATTGAGTTTGCTAGAGAATGATTTGCCAAGCCTTCGATAGCTCGTCGCTGGTTCAAATCCGGCTCAAAGGACTTTTGCCAAATGCACATTTTATTGAATACTTGGAAAGTAAAATACTTGGAAAGTAAAATAAAAGACAATTTATAATTATATTATATTTCATCACTGAAAATAGATGCCTTTTGCTTTGAGGCTGTGGCCACGTTATTTTTCTGTCCGACACCAATCTTCGTTGGTTTCCTGTGAGGTATTTTGGATCCCCATCTCTTGCTATGAACTGACAAAACAGCAGAATCCCCTTGACAATCTTGATTTCTCAAGGGAAATGGGAGAACACTATACACCATCCAAGATATTAAAATATTGTCAAGGCCCAACACTGATGAATACTCTGAGGAGATGGCCTGTGAGGCGCCGCCTTTCAACTTTTCCTCCTTAGTATGGTGGTCAGTAACATGCGGGAGACTGCGGAGGGGGTCATTTTTTTAATTGTGAACTGATGTGCTTTTACTCATTTCGGGAACCTCACAAGCCAAATTTGTAGTATTTTGCACGAATTGCAAGAGATGTTTGAATGTCGACGGTTGAAGTGGAAGCTCGTATTGAGCTTGCTAGAGACTGATTTGCCAAGCCTTGGATAGCTCAGTTGGTAGAGCGGAGGACTGTAGTGGTAAAACAGGCATCCTTAGGTCGCTGGTTCAAATCCGGCTCGAAGGACTTTTGCCAAATGCACATTTTATTGAATACTTGGAAAGTAAAATACTTGGAAAGTAAAATAACAGCCAATTTATAATTATATTATATTTCATCACTGAAAATAAATGCCTTTTGCTTTGACGCTGTGACCATGTTATTTTTCTGTCCCACACGAATCTTCATTGGTTTCCTGTGAGGTGTTTTGGATCCCCATCTCATGCTATGAACTGGCAAAACAGCAGAATCCCCTTGACAATCTTGATTTCTCAAGGGAAATGAGAGAAAACTATTCACCATCCAAGATATTAAAATATTGTCAAGGCCCAACGCGGCTGAATACTCTGAGGAGATGGCCTGTGAGGTGCCGCCTTTCAACTTTTCCCCCTTAGTATGGTGGTCAGTAACATGCGGGAGACTGCGGAGGGGGTCATTTTTTAAATTGGGAACTGATGTGCTTTTACTCAATTCGGGAACGTCACAAGCCAAATTTGTAGTATTTTGCACGAATTGCAAGAGATGTTTACAAGTCGACGGTTGAAGTGGAAGCTCGTATTGAGTTTGCTAGAGAATGATTTGCCAAGCCTTCGATAGCTCAGTTGGTAGAGCAGAGGACTGTAGTGGTAAAACAGGCATCCTTAGGTCGCTGGTTCAAATCCGGCTCGAAGGACTTTTGCCAAATGCACATTTTATTGAATACTTGGAAAGTAAAATACTTGGAAAGTAAAATAACAGACAATTTATAATTATATTATATTTCATCACTGAAAATAGATGCCTTTTGCTTTGAGGCTGTGGCCACGTTATTTTTCTGTCCGACACCAATCTTCGTTGGTTTCCTGTGAGGTATTTTGGATCCCCATCTCTTGCTATGAACTGACAAAGCAGCAGAATCCCCTTGACAATCTTGATTTCTCAAGGGAAATGGGAGAACACTATACACCATCCAAGATATTAAAATATTGTCAAGGCCGAACACTGATGAATACTCTGAGGAGATGGCCTGTGAGGCGCCGCCTTTCAACTTTTCCTCCTTTGTATGGTGGTCAGTAACATGCGGGAGACTGCGGAGGGGGTAATTTTTTTAATTGTGAACTGATGTGCTTTTACTCAATTCGGGAACCTCACAAGCCAAATTTGTAGTATTTTGCACGAATTGCAAGAGATGTTTGAATGTCGACGGTTGAAGTGGAAGCTCGTATTGAGCTTGCTAGAGAATGATTTGCCAAGCCTTCGATAGCTCAGTTGGTAGAGCGGAGGACTGGAGTGGTAAAACAGGCATCCTTAGGTCACTGGTTCAAATCCGGCTCGAAGGACTTTTACCAAATGCATATTTTATTGAATACTTGGAAAGTAAAATACTTGGAAAGTAAAATAACAGACAATTTATAATTATATTATATTTCATCACTGAAAATAGATGCCTTTTGCTTTGAGGCTGTGGCCACGTTATTTTTCTGTCCGACACCAATCTTCGTTGGTTTCCTGTGAGGTGTTTTGGATCCCCATCTCATGCTATGAACTGGCAAAACAGCAGAATCCCCTTGACAATCTTGATTTCTCAAGGGAAATGAGAGAAAACTATTCACCATCCAAGATATTAAAATATTGTCAAGGCCCAACGCGGCTGAATACTCTGAGGAGATGGCCTGTGAGGTGCCGCCTTTCAACTTTTCCCCCTTAGTATGGTGGTCAGTAACATGCGGGAGACTGCGGAGGGGGTCATTTTTTTAATTGGGAACTGATGTGCTTTTACTCAATTCGGGAACGTCACAAGCCAAATTTGTAGTATTTTGCACGAATTGCAAGAGATGTTTACAAGTCGACGGTTGAAGTGGAAGCTCGTATTGAGTTTGCTAGAGAATGATTTGCCAAGCCTTCGATAGCTCAGTTGGTAGAGCTGAGGACTGTAGTGGTAAAACAGGCGTCCTTAGGTCGCTGGTTCAAATCCGGCTCGAAGGACTTTTGCCAAATGCACATTTTATTGAATACTTGGAAAGTAAAATACTTGGAAAGTAAAATAACAGACAATTTATAATTATATTATATTTCATCACTAAAAATAGATGCCTTTTGCTTTGAGGCTGTGGCCACGTTATTTTTCTGTCCGACACCAATCTTCGTTGGTTTCCTGTGAGGTGTTTTGGATCCCCATCTCTTGCTATGAACTGACAAAGCAGCAGAATCCCCTTGACAATCTTGATTTCTCAAGGGAAATGGGAGAACACTATACACCATCCAAGATATTAAAATATTGTCAAGGCCGAACACTGATGAATACTCTGAGGAGATGGCCTGTGAGGCGCCGCCTTTCAACTTTTCCTCCTTTGTATGGTGGTCAGTAACATGCGGGAGACTGCGGAGGGGGTAATTTTTTTAATTGTGAACTGATGTGCTTTTACTCAATTCGGGAACCTCACAAGCCAAATTTGTAGTATTTTGCACGAATTGCAAGAGATGTTTGAATGTCGACGGTTGAAGTGGAAGCTCGTATTGAGCTTGCTAGAGAATAATTTGCCAAGCCTTCGATAGCTCAGTTGGTAGAGCGGAGGACTGGAGTGGTAAAACAGGCATCCTTAGGTCACTGGTTCAAATCCGGCTCGAAGGACTTTTACCAAATGCATATTTTATTGAATACTTGGAAAGTAAAATACTTGGAAAGTAAAATAACAGACAATTTATAATTATATTATATTTCATCACTGAAAATAGATGCCTTTTGCTTTGAGGCTGTGACCACGTTATTTTTCTGTCCAACACGAATCTTCATTGGTTTCCTGTGAGGTGTTTTGGATCCCCATCTCTTGCTATGAACTGGCAAAACAGCAGAATCCCCTTGACAATCTTGATTTCTCAAGGGAAATGAGAGAACACTATACACCATCCAAGATATTAAAATATTGTCAAGGCCCAACGCGGCTGAATACTCTGAGGAGATGGCCTGTGAGGTGCCGCCTTTCAACTTTTCCCCCTTAGTATGGTGGTCAGTAACATGCGGGAGACCTCGGAGGGGGTCATTTTTTTAATTGTGAACTGATATGCTTTTACTCAATTCGGGAACCTCACAAGCCAAATTTGTAGTATTTTGCACGAATTGCAAGAGATGTTTGAACGGTTGAAGTGAAAGCTCGTATTGAGCTTGCTAGAGACTGATTTGCCAAGCCTTCGATAGCTCAGTTGGTAGAGCAGAGGACTGTAGTGGTAAAACAGGCATCCTTAGGTCGCTGGTTCAAATCCAGATTGAAGGACTTTTGCCAAATGCAAATTTTATTGAATACTTGGAAAGTAAAATGCTTGGAAAATAAAATAACAGACAATTTATAATTATATTATATTTCATCACTGAAAATAGATGCCTTTTGCTTTGAGGCTGTCGCCACGTTATGTTTCTGTCCGACACCAATCTTCGTTGGTTTCCTGTGAGGTGTTTTGGATCCCCATCTCTTGCTATGAACTGACAAAACAGCAGAATCCCCTTGACAATCTTGATTTCTCAAGGGAAATGGGAGAACACTATACACCATCCAAGATATTAAAATATTGTCAAGGCCCAACACGGCTGAATACTCTGAGGAGATGGCCTGTGAGGCGCGCCTTTCAACTTTTCCCCCTTAGTATGGTGGTCAGTAACATGCGGGAGACTGCGGAGGGGGTCATTTTTTTAATTGGGAACTGATGTGCTTTTACTCAATTCGGGAACCTCACAAGCCAAATTTGTAGTATTTTGCACGAATTGCAATAGATGTTTGCATGTCGACGGTTGAAGTGGAAGCTCGTATTGAGCTTGCTAAAGACTGATTTGCCAAGCCTTCGATAGCTCAGTTGGTAGAGCGGAGGACTGTCGTGGTAAAACTGGCATCCTTAGGTCGCTGGTTGGAATCCGGATTGAAGGACTTTTGCCAAATGCACATTTTATTGAATACTTGGAAAGTAAAATACTTGGAAAATAAAATAATAGACAATTTATAATTATATTATATTTCATCACTGAAAATAGATGCCTTTTGCTTTGAGGCTGTGGCCACGTTATGTTTCTGTCCGACACCAATCTTCGTTGGTTTCCTGTGAGGTGTTTTGGATCCCCATCTCTTGCTATGAACTGACAAAACAGCAGAATCCCCTTGACAATCTTGATTTCTCAAGGGAAATGGGAGAACACTATACACCATCCAAGATATTAAAATATTGTCAAGGCCCAACACGGCTGAATACTCTGAGGAGATGGCCTGTGAGGCGCCGCCTTTCAACTTTTCCCCCTTAGTATGGTGGTCAGTAACATGCGGGAGACTGCGGAGGGGGTCATTTTTTTAACTTGGAACTGATGTGCTTTTACTCAATTCGGGAACCTCACAAGCCAAATTTGTAGTATTTTGCACGAATTGCAAGAGATGTTTACAAGTCGACGGTTGAAGTGGAAGCTCGTATTGAGTTTGCTAGAGAATGATTTGCCAAGCCTTCGATAGCTCGTAGCTGGTTCAAATCCGGCTCAAAGGACTTTTGCCAAATGCACATTTTATTGAATACTTGGAAAGTAAAATACTTGGAAAGTAAAATAAAAGACAATTTATAATTATATTATATTTCATCACTGAAAATAGATGCCTTTTGCTTTGAGGCTGTGGCCACGTTATTTTTCTGTCCGACACCAATCTTCGTTGGTTTCCTGTGAGGTATTTTGGATCCCCATCTCTTGCTATGAACTGACAAAACAGCAGAATCCCCTTGACAATCTTGATTTCTCAAGGGAAATGGGAGAACACTATACACCATCCAAGATATTAAAATATTGTCAAGGCCCAACACTGATGAATACTCTGAGGAGATGGCCTGTGAGGCGCCGCCTTTCAACTTTTCCTCCTTAGTATGGTGGTCAGTAACATACGGGAGACTGCGGAGGGGGTCATTTTTTTAATTGTGAACTGATGTGCTTTTACTCAATTCGGGAACCTCACAAGCCAAATTTGTAGTATTTTGCACGAATTGCAAGAGATGTTTGAATGTCGACGGTTGAAGTGAAAGCTCGTATTGAGCTTGCTAGAGACTGATTTGCCAAGCCTTGGATAGCTCAGTTGGTAGAGCGGAGGACTGTAGTGGTAAAACAGGCATCCTTAGGTCGCTGGTTCAAATCCGGCTCGAAGGACTTTTGCCAAATGCACATTTTATTGAATACTTGGAAAGTAAAATACTTGGAAAGTAAAATAACAGCCAATTTATAATTATATTATATTTCATCACTGAAAATAAATGCCTTTTGCTTTGAGGCTGTGACCATGTTATTTTTCTGTCCAACACGAATCTTCATTGGTTTCCTGTGAGGTGTTTTGGATCCCCATCTCATGCTATGAACTGGCAAAACAGCAGAATCCCCTTGACAATCTTGATTTCTCAAGGGAAATGAGAGAACACTATTCACCATCCAAGATATTAAAATATTGTCAAGGCCCAACGCGGCTGAATACTCTGAGGAGATGGCCTGTGAGGTGCGGCCTTTCAACTTTTCCCCCTTAGTATGGTGGTCAGTAACATGCGGGAGACTGCGTAGGGGGTCATTTTTTTAATTGGGAACTGATGTGCTTTTACTCAATTCGGGAACCTCACAAGCCAAATTTGTAGTATTTTGCACGAATTGCAAGAGATGTTTACAAGTCGACGGTTGAAGTGGAAGCTCGTATTGAGCTTGCTAGAGACTGATTTGCCAAGCCTTCGATAGCTCAGTTGGTAGAGCAGAGGACTGTAGTGGTAAAACAGGCATCTTTAGGTCGCTGGTTCAAATCCAGATTGAAGGACTTCTGCCAAATGCAAATTTTATTGAATACTTGGAAAGTAAAATGCTTGGAAAATAAAATAACAGACAATTTATAATTATATTATATTTCATCACTGAAAATAGATGCCTTTTGCTTTGAGGCTGTCGCCACGTTATGTTTCTGTCCGACACCAATCTTCGTTGGTTTCCTGTGAGGTGTTTTGGATCCCCATCTCTTGCTATGAACTGACAAAACAGCAGAATCCCCTTGACAATCTTGATTTCTCAAGGGAAATGGGAGAACACTATACACCATCCAAGATATTAAAATATTGTCAAGGCCCAACACGGCTGAATACTCTGAGGAGATGGCCTGTGAGGCGCGCCTTTCAACTTTTCCCCCTTAGTATGGTGGTCAGTAACATGCGGGAGACTGCGGAGGGGGTCATTTTTTTAATTGGGAACTGATGTGCTTTTACTCAATTCGGGAACCTCACAAGCCAAATTTGTAGTATTTTGCACGAATTGCAATAGATGTTTGCATGTCGACGGTTGAAGTGGAAGCTCGTATTGAGCTTGCTAAAGACTGATTTGCCAAGCCTTCGATAGCTCAGTTGGTAGAGCGGAGGACTGTCGTGGTAAAACTGGCATCCTTAGGTTGCTGGTTGAAATCCGGATTGAAGGACTTTTGCCAAATGCACATTTTATTGAATACTTGGAAAGTAAAATACTTGGAAAATAAAATAATAGACAATTTATAATTATATTATATTTCATCACTGAAAATAGATGCCTTTTGCTTTGAGGCTGTGGCCACGTTATGTTTCTGTCCGACACCAATCTTCGTTGGTTTCCTGTGAGGTGTTTTGGATCCCCATCTCTTGCTATGAACTCACAAAACAGCAGAATCCCCTTGACAATCTTGATTTCTCAAGGGAAATGGGAGAACACTATACACCATCCAAGATATTAAAATATTGTCAAGGCCCAACACGGCTGAATACTCTGAGGAGATGGCCTGTGAGGCGCCGCCTTTCAACTTTTCCCCCTTAGTATGGTGGTCAGTAACATGCGGGAGACTGCGGAGGGGGTCATTTTTTTAACTGGGAACTGATGTGCTTTTACTCAATTCGGGAACCTCACAAGCCAAATTTGTAGTATTTTGCACGAATTGCAAGAGATGTTTACAAGTCGACGGTTGAAGTGGAAGCTCGTATTGAGTTTGCTAGAGAATGATTTGCCAAGCCTTCGATAGCTCGTCGCTGGTTCAAATCCGGCTCAAAGGACTTTTGCCAAATGCACATTTTATTGAATACTTGGAAAGTAAAATACTTGGAAAGTAAAATAAAAGACAATTTATAATTATATTATATTTCATCACTGAAAATAGATGCCTTTTGCTTTGAGGCTGTGGCCACGTTATTTTTCTTTCCGACACCAATCTTCGTTGGTTTCCTGTGAGGTATTTTGGATCCCCATCTCTTGCTATGAACTGACAAAACAGCAGAATCCCCTTGACAATCTTGATTTCTCAAGGGAAATGGGAGAACACTATACACCATCCAAGATATTAAAATATTGTCAAGGCCCAACACTGATGAATACTCTGAGGAGATGGCCTGTGAGGCGCCGCCTTTCAACTTTTCCTCCTTAGTATGGTGGTCAGTAACATGCGGGAGACTGCGGAGGGGGTCATTTTTTTCATTGTGAACTGATGTGCTTTTACTCAATTCGGGAACCTCACAAGCCAAATTTGTAGTATTTTGCACGAATTGCAAGAGATGTTTGAATGTCGACGGTTGAAGTGAAAGCTCGTATTGAGCTTGCTAGAGACTGATTTGCCAAGCCTTGGATAGCTCAGTTGGTAGAGCGGAGGACTGTAGTGGTAAAACAGGCATCCTTAGGTCGCTGGTTCAAATCCGGCTCGAAGGACTTTTGCCAAATGCACATTTTATTGAATACTTGGAAAGTAAAATACTTGGAAAGTAAAATAACAGCCAATTTATAATTATATTATATTTCATCACTGAAAATAAATGCCTTTTGCTTTGAGGCTGTGACCATGTTATTTTTCTGTCCAACACGAATCTTCATTGGTTTCCTGTGAGGTGTTTTGGATCCCCATCTCATGCTATGAACTGGCAAAACAGCAGAATCCCCTTGACAATCTTGATTTCTCAAGGGAAATGAGAGAACACTATTCACCATCCAAGATATTAAAATATTGTCAAGGCCCAACGCGGCTGAATACTCTGAGGAGATGGCCTGTGAGGTGCCGCCTTTCAACTTTTCCCCCTTAGTATGGTGGTCAGTAACATGCGGGAGACTGCGTAGGGGGTCATTTTTTTAATTGGGAACTGATGTGCTTTTACTCAATTCGGGAACCTCACAAGCCAAATTTGTAGTATTTTGCACGAATTGCAAGAGATGTTTACAAGTCGACGGTTGAAGTGGAAGCTCGTATTGAGTTTGCTAGAGTTGATTTGCCAAGCCTTCGATAGCTCAGTTGGTAGAGGGGAGGACTGTAGTGGTAAAACAGGCATCCTTAGGTCACTGGTTCAAATCCGGCTCAAAGGACTTTTGCCAAATGCACATTTGATTGAATACTTGGAAAGTAAAATACTTGGAAAGTAAAATAACAGACAATTTATAATTATATTATATTTCATCACTGAAAATAGATGCCTTTTGCTTTGAGGCTGTGGCCACGTTATTTTTCTGTCCAACACGAATCTTCATTGGTTTCCTGTCAGGTGTTTTGGATCCCCATCTCTTGCTATGAACTGGCAAAACAGCAGAATCCCCTTGACAATCTTGATTTCTTAAGGGAAATGAGAGAACACTATACACCATCCAAGATATTAAAATATTGTCAAGGCCCAACACGGCTGAATACTCTGAGGAGATGGCCTGTGAGGCGCCGCCTTTCAACTTTTCCCCCTTAGTATGGTGGTCATTAACATGCGGGAGACTGCGGAGGGGGTCATTTTTTTAATTGGGAACTGATGTGCTTTTACTCAATTCGGGAACCTCACAAGCCAAATTTGTAGTATTTTGCACGAATTGCAAGAGATGTTTACAAGTCGACGGTTGAAGTGGAAGCTCGTATTGAGTTTGCTAGAGATTGATTTGCCAAGCCTTCGATAGCTCAGTTGGTAGAGCGGAGGACTGTAGTGGTTAAACAGGCATCCTTAGGTCGCTGGTTCAAATCCGGCTCGAAGGACTTTTGCCAAATGCAAATTTTATTGAATACTTGGAAAGTAAAATACTTGGAAAATAAAATAACAGACAATTTATAATTATATTATATTTCATCACTGAAAATAGATGCCTTTTGCTTTGAGGCTGTGGCCACGTTATGTTTCTGTCCAACACCAATCTTCATTGGTTTCCTGTGAGGTGATTCGGATCCCCATCTCTTGCTATGAACTGGCAAAACAGCAGAATCCCCTTGACAATCTTGATTTCTCAAGGGAAATGAGAGAACAGTATACACCATCCAAGATATTAAAATATTGTCAAGGCCCAACACGGCTGAATACTCTGAGGAGATGGCCTGTGAGGCGCCGCCTTTCAACTTTTCCCCCTTAGTATGGTGGTCAGTAACATGCGGGAGACTGCGGAGGGGGTCATTTTTTTAATTGGGAACTGATGTGCTTTTACTCAATTCGGGAACGTCACAAGCCAAATTTGTAGTATTTTGCACGAATTGCAAGAGATGTTTACAAGTCGACGGTTGAAGTGGAAGCTCGTATTGAGTTTGCTAGAGAACGATTTGCCAAGCCTTCGATAGCTCAGTTGGTAGAGCGGAGGACTGTAGTGGTAAAACAGGCATCCTTAGGTCGCTGGTTCAAATCCGGCTCGAAGGACTTTTGCCAAATGCACATTTTATTGAATACTTGGAAAGTAAAATACTTGGAAAGTAAAATAACAGACAATTTATAATTATATTATATTTCATCACTGAAAATAGATGCCTTTTGCTTTGAGGCTGTGGCCACGTTATTTTTCTGTCCGACACCAATCTTCGTTGGTTTCCTGTGAGGTATTTTGGATCCCCATCTCTTGCTATGAACTGACAAAACAGCAGAATCCCCTTGACAATCTTGATTTCTCAAGGGAAATGGGAGAACACTATACACCATCCAAGATATTAAAATATTGTCAAGGCCGAACACTGATGAATACTCTGAGGAGATGGCCTGTGAGGCGCCGCCTTTCAACTTTTCCTCCTTTGTATGGTGGTCAGTAACATGCGGGAGACTGCGGAGGGGGTCATTTTTTTAATTGTGAACTGATGTGCTTTTACTCAATTCGGGAACCTCACAAGCCAAATTTGTAGTATTTTGCACGAATTGCAAGAGATGTTTGAATGTCGACGGTTGAAGTAAAAGCTCGTATTGAGCTTGCTAGAGACTGCTTTGCCAAGCCTTCGATAGCTCAGTTGGTAGAGCAGAGGACTGTAGTGGTAAAACAGGCATCCTTAGGTCGCTGGTTCAAATCCAGATTGAAGGACTTTTGCCAAATGCAAATTTTATTGAATACTTGGAAAGTAAAATGCTTGGAAAATAAAATAACAGACAATTTATAATTATATTATATTTCATCACTGAAAATAGATGCCTTTTGCTTTGAGGCTGTCGCCACGTTATGTTTCTGTCCGACACCAATCTTCGTTGGTTTCCTGTGAGGTGTTTTGGATCCCCATCTCTTGCTATGAACTGACAAAACAGCAGAATCCCCTTGACAATCTTGATTTCTCAAGGGAAATGGGAGAACACTATACAGCATCCAAGATATTAAAATATTGTCAAGGCCCAACACGGCTGAATACTCTGAGGAGATGGCCTGTGAGGCGCGCCTTTCAACTTTTCCCCCTTAGTATGGTGGTCAGTAACATGCGGGAGACTGCGGAGGGGGTCATTTTTTTAATTGGGAACTGATGTGCTTTTACTCAATTCGGGAACCTCACAAGCCAAATTTGTAGTATTTTGCACGAATTGCAATAGATGTTTGCATGTCGACGGTTGAAGTGGAAGCTCGTATTGAGCTTGCTAGAGGCTGATTTGCCAAGCCTTCGATAGCTCAGTTGGTAGAGCCGAGGACTGTCGTGGTAAAACTGGCATCCTTAGGTCGCTGGTTGAAATCCGGATTGAAGGACTTTTGCCAAATGCACATTTTATTGAATACTTGGAAAGTAAAATACTTGGAAAATAAAATAACAGACAATTTATAATTATATTATATTTCATCACTGAAAATAGATGCCTTTTGCTTTGAGGCTGTGGCCACGTTATGTTTCTGTCCGACACCAATCTTCGTTGGTTTCCTGTGAGGTGTTTTGGATCCCCATCTCTTGCTATGAACTGACAAAACAGCAGAATCCCCTTGACAATCTTGATTTCTCAAGGGAAATGGGAGAACACTATACACCATCCAAGATATTAAAATATTGTCAAGGCCCAACACGGCTGAATACTCTGAGGAGATGGCCTGTGAGGCTCCGCCTTTCAACTTTTCCCCCTTAGTATGGTGGTCAGTAACATGCGGGAGACTGCGGAGGGGGTCATTTTTTTAACTGGGAACTGATGTGCTTTTACTCAATTCGGGAACCTCACAAGCCAAATTTGTAGTATTTTGCACGAATTGCAAGAGATGTTTACAAGTCGACGGTTGAAGTGGAAGCTCGTATTGAGTTTGCTAGAGAATGATTTGCCAAGCCTTCGATAGCTCGTCGCTGGTTCAAATCCGGCTCAAAGGACTTTTGCCAAATGCACATTTTATTGAATACTTGGAAAGTAAAATACTTGGAAAGTAAAATAAAAGACAATTTATAATTATATTATATTTCATCACTGAAAATAGATGCCTTTTGCTTTGAGGCTGTGGCCACGTTATTTTTCTGTCCGACACCAATCTTCGTTGGTTTCCTGTGAGGTATTTTGGATCCCCATCTCTTGCTATGAACTGACAAAACAGCAGAATCCCCTTGACAATCTTGATTTCTCAAGGGAAATGGGAGAACACTATACACCATCCAAGATATTAAAATATTGTCAAGGCCCAACACTGATGAATACTCTGAGGAGATGGCCTGTGAGGCGCCGCCTTTCAACTTTTCCTCCTTAGTATGGTGGTCAGTAACATGCGGGAGACTGCGGAGGGGGTCATTTTTTTAATTGTGAACTGATGTGCTTTTACTCAATTCGGGAACCTCACAAGCCAAATTTGTAGTATTTTGCACGAATTGCAATAGATGTTTGCATGTCGACGGTTGAAGTAGAAGCTCGTGTTGAGCTTGCTAGTGGCTGATTTGCCAAGCCTTCGATAGCTCAGTTGGTAGAGCCGAGGACTGTCGTGGTAAAACTGGCATCCTTAGGTCGCTGGTTGAAATCCGGATTGAAGGACTTTTGCCAAATGCACATTTTATTGAATACTTGGAAAGTAAAATACTTGGAAAATAAAATAACAGACAATTTATAATTATATTAT
The DNA here is from genome assembly GCF_040938575.1 of Ambystoma mexicanum. Taxonomy (NCBI): domain Eukaryota; kingdom Metazoa; phylum Chordata; class Amphibia; order Caudata; family Ambystomatidae; genus Ambystoma; species Ambystoma mexicanum. The sequence goes on along the minus strand of NC_090921.1, from coordinate 1,028,620,394 downwards.
ATTTCATCACTGAAAATAGATGCCTTTTGCTTTGAGGCTGTGGCCACGTTATGTTTCTGTCCGACACCAATCTTCGTTGGTTTCCTGTGAGGTGTTTTGGATCCCCATCTCTTGCTATGAACTGACAAAACAGCAGAATCCCCTTGACAATCTTGATTTCTCAAGGGAAATGGGAGAACACTATACACCATCCAAGATATTAAAATATTGTCAAGGCCCAACACGGCTGAATACTCTGAGGAGATGGCCTGTGAGGCTCCGCCTTTCAACTTTTCCCCCTTAGTATGGTGGTCAGTAACATGCGGGAGACTGCGGAGGGGGTCATTTTTTTAACTGGGAAGTGATGTGCTTTTACTCAATTCGGGAACCTCACAAGCCAAATTTGTAGTATTTTGCACGAATTGCAAGAGATGTTTACAAGTCGACGGTTGAAGTGGAAGCTCGTATTGAGTTTGCTAGAGAATGATTTGCCAAGCCTTCGATAGCTCGTCGCTGGTTCAAATCCGGCTCGAAGGACTTTTGCCAAATGCACATTTTATTGAATACTTGGAAAGTAAAATACTTGGAAAGTAAAATAACAGCCAATTTATAATTATATTATATTTCATCACTGAAAATAGATGCCTTTTGCTTTGAGGCTGTGGCCACGTTATTTTTCTGTCCGACACCAATCTTCGTTGGTTTCCTGTGAGGTATTTTGGATCCCCATCTCTTGCTATGAACTGACAAAACAGCAGAATCCCCTTGACAATCTTGATTTCTCAAGGGAAATGGGAGAACACTATACACCATCCAAGATATTAAAATATTGTCAAGGCCCAACACTGATGAATACTCTGAGGAGATGGCCTGTGAGGCGCCGCCTTTCAACTTTTCCTCCTTAGTATGGTGGTCAGTAACATGCGGGAGACTGCGGAGGGGGTCATTTTTTTAATTGTGAACTGATGTGCTTTTACTCAATTCGGGAACCTCACAAGCCAAATTTGTAGTATTTTGCACGAATTGCAAGAGATGTTTGAATGTCGACGGTTGAAGTGGAAGCTCGTATTGAGCTTGCTAGAGACTGATTTGCCAAGCCTTGGATAGCTCAGTTGGTAGAGCGGAGGACTGTAGTGGTAAAACAGGCATCCTTAGGTCGCTGGTTCAAATCCGGCTCGAAGGACTTTTGCCAAATGCACATTTTATTGAATACTTGGAAAGTAAAATACTTGGAAAGTAAAATAACAGCCAATTTATAATTATATTATATTTCATCACTGAAAATAAATGCCTTTTGCTTTGAGGCTGTGACCATGTTATTTTTCTGTCCAACACGAATCTTCATTGGTTTCCTGTGAGGTGTTTTGGATCCCCATCTCATGCTATGAACTGGCAAAACAGCAGAATCCCCTTGACAATCTTGATTTCTCAAGGGAAATGAGAGAAAACTATTCACCATCCAAGATATTAAAATATTGTCAAGGCCCAACGCGGCTGAATACTCTGAGGAGATGGCCTGTGAGGTGCCGCCTTTCAACTTTTCCCCCTTAGTATGGTGGTCAGTAACATGCGGGAGACTGCGGAGGGGGTCATTTTTTTAATTGGGAACTGATGTGCTTTTACTCAATTCGGGAACGTCACAAGCCAAATTTGTAGTATTTTGCACGAATTGCAAGAGATGTTTACAAGTCGACGGTTGAAGTGGAAGCTCGTATTGAGTTTGCTAGAGAATGATTTGCCAAGCCTTCGATAGCTCAGTTGGTAGAGCAGAGGACTGTAGTGGTAAAACAGGCATCCTTAGGTCGCTGGTTCAAATCCGGCTCGAAGGACTTTTGCCAAATGCACATTTTATTGAATACTTGGAAAGTAAAATACTTGGAAAGTAAAATAACAGACAATTTATAATTATATTATATTTCATCACTGAAAATAGATGCCTTTTGCTTTGAGGCTGTGGCCACGTTATTTTTCTGTCCGACACCAATCTTCGTTGGTTTCCTGTGAGGTGTTTTGGATCCCCATCTCATGCTATGAACTGGCAAAACAGCAGAATCCCCTTGACAATCTTGATTTCTCAAGGGAAATGAGAGAAAACTATTCACCATCCAAGATATTAAAATATTGTCAAGGCCCAACGCGGCTGAATACTCTGAGGAGATGGCCTGTGAGGTGCCGCCTTTCAACTTTTCCCCCTTAGTATGGTGGTCAGTAACATGCGGGAGACTGCGGAGGGGGTCATTTTTTTAATTGGGAACTGATGTGCTTTTACTCAATTCGGGAACGTCACAAGCCAAATTTGTAGTATTTTGCACGAATTGCAAGAGATGTTTACAAGTCGACGGTTGAAGTGGAAGCTCGTATTGAGTTTGCTAGAGAATGATTTGCCAAGCCTTCGATAGCTCAGTTGGTAGAGCTGAGGACTGTAGTGGTAAAACAGGCGTCCTTAGGTCGCTGGTTCAAATCCGGCTCGAAGGACTTTTGCCAAATGCACATTTTATTGAATACTTGGAAAGTAAAATACTTGGAAAGTAAAATAACAGACAATTTATAATTATATTATATTTCATCACTAAAAATAGATGCCTTTTGCTTTGAGGCTGTGGCCACGTTATTTTTCTGTCCGACACCAATCTTCGTTGGTTTCCTGTGAGGTATTTTGGATCCCCATCTCTTGCTATGAACTGACAAAGCAGCAGAATCCCCTTGACAATCTTGATTTCTCAAGGGAAATGGGAGAACACTATACACCATCCAAGATATTAAAATATTGTCAAGGCCGAACACTGATGAATACTCTGAGGAGATGGCCTGTGAGGCGCCGCCTTTCAACTTTTCCTCCTTTGTATGGTGGTCAGTAACATGCGGGAGACTGCGGAGGGGGTAATTTTTTTAATTGTGAACTGATGTGCCTTTACTCAATTCGGGAACCTCACAAGCCAAATCTGTAGTATTTTGCACGAATTGCAAGAGATGTTTGAATGTCGACGGTTGAAGTGGAAGCTCGTATTGAGCTTGCTAGAGAATGATTTGCCAAGCCTTCGATAGCTCAGTTGGTAGAGCGGAGGACTGGAGTGGTAAAACAGGCATCCTTAGGTCACTGGTTCAAATCCGGCTCGAAGGACTTTTACCGAATGCATATTTTATTGAATACTTGGAAAGTAAAATACTTGGAAAGTAAAATAACAGACAATTTATAATTATATTATATTTCATCACTGAAAATAGATGCCTTTTGCTTTGAGGCTGTGGCCACGTTATTTTTCTGTCCGAGACCAATCTTCGTTGGTTTCCTGTGAGGTGTTTTGGATCCCCATCTCATGCTATGAACTGGCAAAACAGCAGAATCCCCTTGACAATCTTGATTTCTCAAGGGAAATGAGAGAAAACTATTCACCATCCAAGATATTAAAATATTGTCAAGGCCCAACGCGGCTGAATACTCTGAGGAGATGGCCTGTGAGGTGCCGCCTTTCAACTTTTCCCCCTTAGTATGGTGGTCAGTAACATGCGGGAGACTGCGGAGGGGGTCATTTTTTTAATTGGGAACTGATGTGCTTTTACTCAATTCGGGAACGTCACAAGCCAAATTTGTAGTATTTTGCACGAATTGCAAGAGATGTTTACAAGTCGACGGTTGAAGTGGAAGCTCGTATTGAGTTTGCTAGAGAATGATTTGCCAAGCCTTCGATAGCTCAGTTGGTAGAGCTGAGGACTGTAGTGGTAAAACAGGCGTCCTTAGGTCGCTGGTTCAAATCCGGCTCGAAGGACTTTTGCCAAATGCACATTTTATTGAATACTTGGAAAGTAAAATACTTGGAAAGTAAAATAACAGACAATTTATAATTATATTATATTTCATCACTAAAAATAGATGCCTTTTGCTTTGAGGCTGTGGCCACGTTATTTTTCTGTCCGACACCAATCTTCGTTGGTTTCCTGTGAGGTATTTTGGATCCCCATCTCTTGCTATGAACTGACAAAGCAGCAGAATCCCCTTGACAATCTTGATTTCTCAAGGGAAATGGGAGAACACTATACACCATCCAAGATATTAAAATATTGTCAAGGCCGAACACTGATGAATACTCTGAGGAGATGGCCTGTGAGGCGCCGCCTTTCAACTTTTCCTCCTTTGTATGGTGGTCAGTAATATGCGGGAGACTGCGGAGGGGGTAATTTTTTTAATTGTGAACTGATGTGCTTTTACTCAATTCGGGAACCTCACAAGCCAAATTTGTAGTATTTTGCACGAATTGCAAGAGATGTTTGAATGTCGACGGTTGAAGTGGAAGCTCGTATTGAGCTTGCTAGAGAATGATTTGCCAAGCCTTCGATAGCTCAGTTGGTAGAGCGGAGGACTGGAGTGGTAAAACAGGCATCCTTAGGTCACTGGTTCAAATCCGGCTCGAAGGACTTTTACCAAATGCATATTTTATTGAATACTTGGAAAGTAAAATACTTGGAAAGTAAAATAACAGACAATTTATAATTATATTATATTTCATCACTGAAAATAGATGCCTTTTGCTTTGAGGCTGTGACCACGTTATTTTTCTGTCCAACACGAATCTTCATTGGTTTCCTGTGAGGTGTTTTGGATCCCCATCTCTTGCTATGAACTGGCAAAACAGCAGAATCCCCTTGACAATCTTGATTTCTCAAGGGAAATGAGAGAACACTATACACCATCCAAGATATTAAAATATTGTCAAGGCCCAACGCGGCTGAATACTCTGAGGAGATGGCCTGTGAGGTGCCGCCTTTCAACTTTTCCCCCTTAGTATGGTGGTCAGTAACATGCGGGAGACTGCGGAGGGGGTCATTTTTTTAAATGGGAACTGATGTGCTTTTACTCAATTCGGGAACCTCACAAGCCAAATTTGTAGTATTTTGCACGAATTGCAAGAGATGTTTACAAGTCGACGGTTGAAGTGGAAGCTCGTATTGAGTTTGCTAGAGAATGATTTGCCAAGCCTTCGATAGCTCAGTTGGTAGAGCAGAGGACTGTAGTAGTACAACAGGCATCCTTAGGTCGCTGGTTCGAATCCAGCTCGAAAGACTTTTGCCAAATGCAAATTTTATTGAATACTTGGAAAATAAAATACTTGGAAAGTAAAATAACAGACAATTTATGATTATATTATATTTCATCACTGAAAATAGATGCCTGTTGCTTTGAGGCTGTGGCCACGTTATGTTTCTGTCCAACACGAATCTTCATTGGTTTCATGTGAGGTGTTTTGGATCCCCATCTCTTGCTATGAACTGGCAAAACAGCAGAATCCCCTTGACAATCTTGATTTCTCAAGGGAAATGAGAGAACACTATACACCATCCAAGATATTAAAATATTGTCAAGGCCCAACACAGCTGAATACTCTGAGGAGATGGCCTGTGAGGCGCCGCCTTTCAACTTTTCCCCCTTAGTATGGTGGTCAGTAACATGCGGGAGACCTCGGAGGGGGTCATTTTTTTAATTGTGAACTGATGTGCTTTTACTCAATTCGGGAACCTCACAAGCCAAATTTGTAGTATTTTGCACGAATTGCAAGAGATGTTTGAACGGTTGAAGTGAAAGCTCGTATTGAGCTTGCTAGAGACTGATTTGCCAAGCCTTAGATAGCTCAGTTGGTAGAGCAGAGGACTGTAGTGGTAAAACAGGCATCCTTAGGTCGCTGGTTCAAATCCAGATTGAAGGACTTTTGCCAAATGCAAATTTTATTGAATACTTGGAAAGTAAAATGCTTGGAAAATAAAATAACAGACAATTTATAATTATATTATATTTCATCACTGAAAATAGATGCCTTTTGCTTTGAGGCTGTCGCCACGTTATGTTTCTGTCCGACACCAATCTTCGTTGGTTTCCTGTGAGGTGTTTTGGATCCCCATCTCTTGCTATGAACTGACAAAACAGCAGAATCCCCTTGACAATCTTGATTTCTCAAGGGAAATGGGAGAACACTATACACCATCCAAGATATTAAAATATTGTCAAGGCCCAACACGGCTGAATACTCTGAGGAGATGGCCTGTGAGGCGCGCCTTTCAACTTTTCCCCCTTAGTATGGTGGTCAGTAACATGCGGGAGACTGCGGAGGGGGTCATTTTTTTAATTGGGAACTGATGTGCTTTTACTCAATTCGGGAACCTCACAAGCCAAATTTGTAGTATTTTGCACGAATTGCAATAGATGTTTGCATGTCGACGGTTGAAGTGGAAGCTCGTATTGAGCTTGCTAAAGACTGATTTGCCAAGCCTTCGATAGCTCAGTTGGTAGAGCGGAGGACTGTCGTGGTAAAACTGGCATCCTTAGGTCGCTGGTTGAAATCCGGATTGAAGGACTTTTGCCAAATGCACATTTTATTGAATACTTGGAAAGTAAAATACTTGGAAAATAAAATAATAGACAATTTATAATTATATTATATTTCATCACTGAAAATAGATGCCTTTTGCTTTGAGGCTGTGGCCACGTTATGTTTCTGTCCGACACCAATCTTCGTTGGTTTCCTGTGAGGTGTTTTGGATCCCCATCTCTTGCTATGAACTGACAAAACAGCAGAATCCCCTTGACAATCTTGATTTCTCAAGGGAAATGGGAGAACACTATACACCATCCAAGATATTAAAATATTGTCAAGGCCCAACACGGCTGAATACTCTGAGGAGATGTCCTGTGAGGCGCCGCCTTTCAACTTTTCCCCCTTAGTATGGTGGTCAGTAACATGCGGGAGACTGCGGAGGGGGTCATTTTTTTAACTTGGAACTGATGTGCTTTTACTCAATTCGGGAACCTCACAAGCCAAATTTGTAGTATTTTGCACGAATTGCAAGAGATGTTTACAAGTCGACGGTTGAAGTGGAAGCTCGTATTGAGTTTGCTAGAGAATGATTTGCCAAGCCTTCGATAGCTCGTAGCTGGTTCAAATCCGGCTCAAAGGACTTTTGCCAAATGCACATTTTATTGAATACTTGGAAAGTAAAATACTTGGAAAGTAAAATAAAAGACAATTTATAATTATATTATATTTCATCACTGAAAATAGATGCCTTTTGCTTTGAGGCTGTGGCCACGTTATTTTTCTGTCCGACACCAATCTTCGTTGGTTTCCTGTGAGGTATTTTGGATCCCCATCTCTTGCTATGAACTGACAAAACAGCAGAATCCCCTTGACAATCTTGATTTCTCAAGGGAAATGGGAGAACACTATACACCATCCAAGATATTAAAATATTGTCAAGGCCCAACACTGATGAATACTCTGAGGAGATGGCCTGTGAGGCGCCGCCTTTCAACTTTTCCTCCTTAGTATGGTGGTCAGTAACATACGGGAGACTGCGGAGGGGGTCATTTTTTTAATTGTGAACTGATGTGCTTTTACTCAATTCGGGAACCTCACAAGCCAAATTTGTAGTATTTTGCACGAATTGCAAGAGATGTTTGAATGTCGACGGTTGAAGTGAAAGCTCGTATTGAGCTTGCTAGAGACTGATTTGCCAAGCCTTGGATAGCTCAGTTGGTAGAGCGGAGGACTGTAGTGGTAAAACAGGCATCCTTAGGTCGCTGGTTCAAATCCGGCTCGAAGGACTTTTGCCAAATGCACATTTTATTGAATACTTGGAAAGTAAAATACTTGGAAAGTAAAATAACAGCCAATTTATAATTATATTATATTTCATCACTGAAAATAAATGCCTTTTGCTTTGAGGCTGTGACCATGTTATTTTTCTGTCCAACACGAATCTTCATTGGTTTCCTGTGAGGTGTTTTGGATCCCCATCTCATGCTATGAACTGGCAAAACAGCAGAATCCCCTTGACAATCTTGATTTCTCAAGGGAAATGAGAGAACACTATTCACCATCCAAGATATTAAAATATTGTCAAGGCCCAACGCGGCTGAATACTCTGAGGAGATGGCCTGTGAGGTGCCGCCTTTCAACTTTTCCCCCTTAGTATGGTGGTCAGTAACATGCGGGAGACTGCGTAGGGGGTCATTTTTTTAATTGGGAACTGATGTGCTTTTACTCAATTCGGGAACCTCACAAGCCAAATTTGTAGTATTTTGCACGAATTGCAAGAGATGTTTGAATGTCGACGGTTGAAGTGAAAGCTCGTATTGAGCTTGCTAGAGACTGATTTGCCAAGCCTTGGATAGCTCAGTTGGTAGAGCGGAGGACTGTAGTGGTAAAACAGGCATCCTTAGGTCGCTGGTTCAAATCCGGCTCGAAGGACTTTTGCCAAATGCACATTTTATTGAATACTTGGAAAGTAAAATACTTGGAAAGTAAAATAACAGCCAATTTATAATTATATTATATTTCATCACTGAAAATAAATGCCTTTTGCTTTGAGGCTGTGACCATGTTATTTTTCTGTCCAACACGAATCTTCATTGGTTTCCTGTGAGGTGTTTTGGATCCCCATCTCATGCTATGAACTGGCAAAACAGCAGAATCCCCTTGACAATCTTGATTTCTCAAGGGAAATGAGAGAACACTATTCACCATCCAAGATATTAAAATATTGTCAAGGCCCAACGCGGCTGAATACTCTGAGGAGATGGCCTGTGAGGTGCCGCCTTTCAACTTTTCCCCCTTAGTATGGTGGTCAGTAACATGCGGGAGACTGCGTAGGGGGTCATTTTTTTAATTGGGAACTGATGTGCTTTTACTCAATTCGGGAACCTCACAAGCCAAATTTGTAGTATTTTGCACGAATTGCAAGAGATGTTTACAAGTCGACGGTTGAAGTGGAAGCTCGTATTGAGCTTGCTAGAGACTGATTTGCCAAGCCTTCGATAGCTCAGTTGGTAGAGCAGAGGACTGTAGTGGTAAAACAGGCATCTTTAGGTCGCTGGTTCAAATCCAGATTGAAGGACTTCTGCCAAATGCAAATTTTATTGAATACTTGGAAAGTAAAATGCTTGGAAAATAAAATAACAGACAATTTATAATTATATTATATTTCATCACTGAAAATAGATGCCTTTTGCTTTGAGGCTGTCGCCACGTTATGTTTCTGTCCGACACCAATCTTCGTTGGTTTCCTGTGAGGTGTTTTGGATCCCCATCTCTTGCTATGAACTGACAAAACAGCAGAATCCCCTTGACAATCTTGATTTCTCAAGGGAAATGGGAGAACACTATACACCATCCAAGATATTAAAATATTGTCAAGGCCCAACACGGCTGAATACTCTGAGGAGATGGCCTGTGAGGCGCGCCTTTCAACTTTTCCCCCTTAGTATGGTGGTCAGTAACATGCGGGAGACTGCGGAGGGGGTCATTTTTTTAATTGGGAACTGATGTGCTTTTACTCAATTCGGGAACCTCACAAGCCAAATTTGTAGTATTTTGCACGAATTGCAATAGATGTTTGCATGTCAACGGTTGAAGTGGAAGCTCGTATTGAGCTTGCTAAAGACTGATTTGCCAAGCCTTCGATAGCTCAGTTGGTAGAGCGGAGGACTGTCGTGGTAAAACTGGCATCCTTAGGTTGCTGGTTGAAATCCGGATTGAAGGACTTTTGCCAAATGCACATTTTATTGAATACTTGGAAAGTAAAATACTTGGAAAATAAAATAATAGACAATTTATAATTATATTATATTTCATCACTGAAAATAGATGCCTTTTGCTTTGAGGCTGTGGCCACGTTATGTTTCTGTCCGACACCAATCTTCGTTGGTTTCCTGTGAGGTGTTTTGGATCCCCATCTCTTGCTATGAACTGACAAAACAGCAGAATCCCCTTGACAATCTTGATTTCTCAAGGGAAATGGGAGAACACTATACACCATCCAAGATATTAAAATATTGTCAAGGCCCAACACGGCTGAATACTCTGAGGAGATGGCCTGTGAGGCGCCGCCTTTCAACTTTTCCCCCTTAGTATGGTGGTCAGTAACATGCGGGAGACTGCGGAGGGGGTCATTTTTTTAACTGGGAACTGATGTGCTTTTACTCAATTCGGGAACCTCACAAGCCAAATTTGTAGTATTTTGCACGAATTGCAAGAGATGTTTACAAGTCGACGGTTGAAGTGGAAGCTCGTATTGAGTTTGCTAGAGAATGATTTGCCAAGCCTTCGATAGCTCGTCGCTGGTTCAAATCCGGCTCAAAGGACTTTTGCCAAATGCACATTTTATTGAATACTTGGAAAGTAAAATACTTGGAAAGTAAAATAACAGCCAATTTATAATTATATTATATTTCATCACTGAAAATAAATGCCTTTTGCTTTGAGGCTGTGACCATGTTATTTTTCTGTCCAACACGAATCTTCATTGGTTTCCTGTGAGGTGTTTTGGATCCCCATCTCATGCTATGAACTGGCAAAACAGCAGAATCCCCTTGACAATCTTGATTTCTCAAGGGAAATGAGAGAACACTATTCACCATCCAAGATATTAAAATATTGTCAAGGCCCAACGCGGCTGAATACTCTGAGGAGATGGCCTGTGAGGTGCCGCCTTTCAACTTTTCCCCCTTAGTATGGTGGTCAGTAACATGCGGGAGACTGCGTAGGGGGTCATTTTTTTAATTGGGAACTGATGTGCTTTTACTCAATTCGGGAACCTCACAAGCCAAATTTGTAGTATTTTGCACGAATTGCAAGAGATGTTTACAAGTCGACGGTTGAAGTGGAAGCTCGTATTGAGTTTGCTAGAGTTGATTTGCCAAGCCTTCGATAGCTCAGTTGGTAGAGGGGAGGACTGTAGTGGTAAAACAGGCATCCTTAGGTCGCTGGTTCAAATCCGGCTCAAAGGACTTTTGCCAAATGCACATTTGATTGAATACTTGGAAAGTAAAATACTTGGAAAGTAAAATAACAGACAATTTATAATTATATTATATTTCATCACTGAAAATAGATGCCTTTTGCTTTGAGGCTGTGGCCACGTTATTTTTCTGTCCAACACGAATCTTCATTGGTTTCCTGTCAGGTGTTTTGGATCCCCATCTCTTGCTATGAACTGGCAAAACAGCAGAATCCCCTTGACAATCTTGATTTCTCAAGGGAAATGAGAGAACACTATACACCATCCAAGATATTAAAATATTGTCAAGGCCCAACACGGCTGAATACTCTGAGGAGATGGCCTGTGAGGCGCCGCCTTTCAACTTTTCCCCCTTAGTATGGTGGTCATTAACATGCGGGAGACTGCGGAGGGGGTCATTTTTTTAATTGGGAACTGATGTGCTTTTACTCAATTCGGGAACCTCACAAGCCAAATTTGTAGTATTTTGCACGAATTGCAAGAGATGTTTACAAGTCGACGGTTGAAGTGGAAGCTCGTATTGAGTTTGCTAGAGAATGATTTGCCAAGCCTTCGATAGCTCAGTTGGTAGAGCGGAGGACTGTAGTGGTAAAACAGGCATCCTTAGGTCGCTGGTTCAAATCCGGCTCGAAGGACTTTTGCCAAATGCAAATTTTATTGAATACTCTGAAAGTAAAATACTTGGAAAATAAAATAACAGACAATTTATAATTATATTATATTTCATCACTGAAAATAGATGCCTTTTGCTTTGAGGCTGTGGCCACGTTATGTTTCTGTCCAACACCAATCTTCATTGGTTTCCTGTGAGGTGATTCGGATCCCCATCTCTTGCTATGAACTGGCAAAACAGCAGAATCCCCTTGACAATCTTGATTTCTCAAGGGAAATGAGAGAACAGTATACACCATCCAAGATATTAAAATATTGTCAAGGCCCAACACGGCTGAATACTCTGAGGAGATGGCCTGTGAGGCGCCGCCTTTCAACTTTTCCCCCTTAGTATGGTGGTCAGTAACATGCGGGAGACTGCGGAGGGGGTCATTTTTTTAATTGGGAACTGATATGCTTTTACTCAATTCGGGAACGTCACAAGCCAAATTTGTAGTATTTTGCACGAATTGCAAGAGATGTTTACAAGTCGACGGTTGAAGTGAAAGCTCGTATTGAGTTTGCTAGAAAACGATTTGTCAAGCCTTCGATAGCTCAGTTGGTAGAGCGGAGGACTGTAGTGGTAAAACAGGCATCCTTAGGTCGCTGGTTCAAATCCGGCTCGAAGGACTTTTGCCAAATGCACATTTTATTAAATACTTGGAAAGTAAAATAACAGACAATTTATAATTATATTATATTTCATCACTGAAAATAGATGCCTTTTGCTTTGAGGCTGTGGCCAAGTTATTTTTCTGTCCAACACCAATCTTCTTTGGTTTCCTGTGAGGTGTTTTTTTGATCCCCATCTCTTGCTATGAACTGGCAAAACAGCAGAATCCCCTTGACAATCTTGATTTCTCAAGGAAAATGAGAGAACACTATACACCATCCAAGATATTAAAATATTGTCAAGGCTCAACACGGCTGAATACTCTGAGGAGATGGCCTGTGAGGCGCGCCTTTCAACTTTTCCCCCTTAGTATGGTGGTCAGTAACATGCGGGAGACTGCAGAGGGGGTCATTTTTTTTAATTGGGAACTGATATGCTTTTACTCAATTCGGGAACCTCACAAGCCAAATTTGTAGTATTTTGCACGAATTGCAAGAGATGTTTACAAGTCGACGGTTGAAGTGGAAGCTCGTATTGAGTTTGCTAGAGTTGATTTGCCAAGCCTTCGATAGCTCAGTTGGTAGAGCGGAGGACTGTAGTGGTAAAACAGGCATCCTTAGGTCGCTGGTTCAAATCCGGCTAGAAGGACTTTTGCCAAATGCACATTTTATTGAATACTTGGAAAGTAAAATACTTGGAAAGTAAAATAACAGACAATTTATAATTATATTATATTTCATCACTGAAAATAGATGCCTTTTGCTTTGAGGCTGTGGCCACGTTATTTTTCTGTCCAACACGAATCTTCATTGGTTTCCTGTCAGGTGTTTTGGATCCCCATCTCTTGCTATGAACTGGCAAAACAGCAGAATCCCCTTGACAATCTTGATTTCTCAAGGGAAATGAGAGAACACTATACACCATCCAAGATATTAAAATATTGTCAAGGCCCAACACGGCTGAATACTCTGAGGAGATGGCCTGTGAGGCGCCGCCTTTCAACTTTTCCCCCTTAGTATGGTGGTCAGTAACATGCGGGAGACTGCGGAGGGGGTCATTTTTTTAATTGGGAACTGATATGCTTTTACTCAATTCGGGAACGTCACAAGCCAAATTTTTAGTATTTTGCACGAATTGCAAGAGATGTTTTCAAGTCGACGGTTGAAGTGAAAGCTCGTATTGAGTTTGCTAGAAAACGATTTGTCAAGCCTTCGATAGCTCAGTTGGTAGAGCTGCGGACTGTAGTGGTAAAGCAGGCATCCTTAGGTTGCTGGTTCAAATCCAGCTCGAAGGACTTTTGCCAAATGCACATTTTATTAAATACTTGGAAAGTAAAATAACAGACAATTTATAATTATATTATATTTCATCTCTGAAAATAGATGCCTTTTGCTTTGAGGCTGTGGCCACGTTATTTTTCTGTCCAACACCAATCTTCTTTGGTTTCCTGTGAGGTATTTTGGATCCCCATCTCTTGCTATGAACTGACAAAACAGCAGAATCCCCTTGACAATCTTGATTTCTCAAGGGAAATGGGAGAACACTATACACCATCCAAGATATTAAAATATTGTCAAGGCCGAACACTGATGAATACTCTGAGGAGATGGCCTGTGAGGCGCCGCCTTTCAACTTTTCCTCCTTTGTATGGTGGTCAGTAACATGCGGGAGACTGCGGAGGGGGTCATTTTTTTAATTGTGAACTGATGTGCTTTTACTCAATTCGGGAACCTCACAAGCCAAATTTGTAGTATTTTGCACGAATTGCAAGAGATGTTTGAATGTCGACGGTTGAAGTGGAAGCTCGTATTGAGCTTGCTAGAGGTTGATTTGCCAAGCCTTCGATAGCTCAGTTGGTAGAGCGGAGGACTGTAGTGGTAAAACAGGCATCTTTAGGTCACTGGTTCAAATCCGGCTCGAAGGACTTTTGCCAAATGCACATTTTATTGAATACTTGGAAAGTAAAATACTTGGAAAGTAAAATAACAGACAATTTATAATTATATTATATTTCATCACTGAAAATAGATGCCTTTTGCTTTGAGGCTGTGACCACGTTATTTTTCTGTCCAACACGAATCTTCATTGGTTTCCTGTGAGGTGTTTTGGATCCCCATCTCTTGCTATGAACTGGCAAAACAGCAGAATCCCCTTGACAATCTTGATTTCTCAAGGGAAATGAGAGAACACTATACACCATCCAAGATATTAAAATATTGTCAAGGCCCAACGCGGCTGAATACTCTGAGGAGATGGCCTATGAGGTGCCGCCTTTCAACTTTTCCCCCTTAGTATGGTGGTCAGTAACATGCGGGAGACTGCGGAGGGGGTCATTTTTTTAATTGGGAACTGATGTGCTTTTACTCAATTCGGGAACCTCACAAGCCAAATTTGTAGTATTTAGCACGAATTGCAAGAGATGTTTACAAGTCGACGGTTGAAGTGGAAGCTCGTATTGAGTTTGCTAGAGTTGATTTGCCAAGCCTTCGATAGCTCAGTTGGTAGAGCGGAGGACTGTAGTGGTAAAACAGGCATCCTTAGGTCGCTGGTTCAAATCCGGCTCGAAGGACTTTTGCCAAATGCACATTTTATTGAATACTTGGAAAGTAAAATACTTGGAAAGTAAAATAACAGACAATTTATAATTATATTATATTTCATCACTGAAAATAGATGCCTTTTGCTTTGAGGCTGTGGCCACGTTATTTTTCTGTCCAACACGAATCTTCATTGGTTTCCTGTGAGGTGTTTTGGATCCCCATCTCTTGCTATGAACTGGCAAAACAGCAGAATCCCCTTGACAATCTTGATTTCTCAAGGGAAATGAGAGAACACTATACACCATCCAAGATATTAAAATATTGTCAAGGCCCAACACGGCTGAATACTCTGAGGAGATGGCCTGTGAGGGGCCGCCTTTCAACTTTTCCCCCTTAGTATGGTGGTCATTAACATGTGGGAGACTGAGGAGGGGGTCATTTTTTTAATTGGGAACTGATGTGCTTTTACTCAATTCGGGAACCTCACAAGCCAAATTTGTAGTATTTTGCACGAATTGCAAGAGATGTTTGAATGTCGACGGTTGAAGTGGAAGCTCGTATTGAGCTTGCTAGAGAATGATTTGCCAAGCCTTCGATAGCTCAGTTGGTGGAGCCGAGGACTGTAGTGGTAAAACAGGCATCCTTAGGTCGCTGGTTCAAATCTGGCTCGAAGGACTTTTGCCAAATGCACATTTTATTGAATACTTGGAAAGTAAAATACTTGGAAAGTAAAATAACAGACAATTTATAATTATATTATATTTCATCACTGAAAATAGATGCCTTTTGCTTTGAGGCTGTGACCACGTTATTTTTCTGTCCAACACGAATCTTCATTGGTTTCCTGTCAGGTGTTTTGGATCCCCATCTCTTGCTATGAACTGGCAAAACAGCAGAATCCCCTTGACAATCTTGATTTCTCAAGGGAAATGAGAGAACAGTATACACCATCCAAGATATTAAAATATTGTCAAGGCCCAACGCGGCTGAATACTCTGAGGAGATGGCCAGTGAGGTGCCGCCTTTCAACTTTTCCCCCTTAGTATGGTGGTCAGTAACATGCGGGAGACTGCGGAGGGGGTCACTTTTTTAATTGGGAACTGATGTGCTTTTACTCAATTCGGGAACCTCACAAGCCAAATTTGTATTATTTTGCACGAATTGCAAGAGATGTTAACAAGTCGACGGTTGAAGTGGAAGCTCGTATTGAGTTTGCTAGAGTTGATTTGCCAAGCCTTCGATAGCTCAGTTGGTAGAGCGGAAGACTGTAGTGGTAAAACAGGCATCCTTAGGTCGCTGGTTCAAATCCGGCTCGAAGGACTTTTGCCAAATGCACATTTTATTGAATACTTGGAAAGTAAAATACTTGGAAAGTAAAATAACAGACAATTTATAATTATATTATATTTCATCACTGAAAATAGATGCCTTTTGCTTTGAGGCTGTGGCCACGTTATTTTTCTGTCCAACACGAATCTTCATTGGTTTCCTGTCAGGTGTTTTGGATCCCCATCTCTTGCTATGAACTGGCAAAACAGCAGAATCCCCTTGACAATCTTGATTTCTCAAGGGAAATGAGAGAACACTATACACCATCCAAGATATTAAAATATTGTCAAGGCCCAACACGGCTGAATACTCTGAGGAGATGGCCTGTGAGGTGCCGCCTTTCAACTTTTCCCCCTTAGTATGGTGGTCAGTAACATGCGGGAGACTGCGGAGGGGGTCATTTTTTTAATTGGGAACTGATGTGCTTTTACTCAATTCGGGAACCTCACAAGCCAAATTTGTAGTATTTTGCACGAATTGCAAGAGATGTTTGAATGTCGACGGTTGAAGTGGAAGCTCGTATTGAGCTTGCTAGAGACTGATTTGCCAAGCCTTCGATAGCTCAGTTGGTAGAGCAGAGGACTGTAGTGGTAAAACAGGCATCCTTAGGTCGCTGGTTCAAATCCAGATTGAAGGACTTTTGCCAAATGCAAATTTTATTGAATACTTGGAAAGTAAAATGCTTGGAAAATAAAATAACAGACAATTTATAATTATATTATATTTCATCACTGAAAATAGATGCCTTTTGCTTTGAGGCTGTCGCCACGTTATGTTTCTGTCCAACACCAATCTTCATTGGTTTCCTGTGAGGTGTTTTGGATCCCCATCTCTTGCTATGAACTGACAAAACAGCAGAATCCCCTTGACAATCTTGATTTCTCAAGGGAAATGGGAGAACACTATACAACATCCAAGATATTAAAATATTGTCAAGGCCCAACACGGCTGAATACTCTGAGGAGATGGCCTGTGAGGCGCGCCTTTCAAC
The DNA here is from genome assembly GCF_040938575.1 of Ambystoma mexicanum. Classification (NCBI taxonomy): domain Eukaryota; kingdom Metazoa; phylum Chordata; class Amphibia; order Caudata; family Ambystomatidae; genus Ambystoma; species Ambystoma mexicanum. Next base: position 1,028,603,506 of record NC_090921.1, on the reverse strand, counting down.
TTTTCCCCCTTAGTATGGTGGTCAGTAACATGCGGGAGACTGCGGAGGGGGTCATTTTTTTAATTGGGAACTGATGTGCTTTTACCCAATTCGGGAACCTCACAAGCCAAATTTGTAGTATTTTGCACGAATTGCAAGAGATGTTTACAAGTCGACGGTTGAAGTGGAAGCTCGTATTGAGTTTGCTAGAGAATGATTTGCCAAGCCTTTGATAGCTCAGTTGGTAGAGCGGAGGACTGTAGTGGTAAAACAGGCATCCTTAGGTTGCTGGTTCAAATCCGTCTCAAAGCACTTTTGCCAAATGCACATTTTATTGAATGCTTGGAAAGTAAAATACTTGGAAAGTAAAATAACAGACAATTTATAATTATATTATATTTCATCACTGAAAATAGATGCCTTTTGCTTTGAGGCTGTGACCACGTTATTTTTCTGTCCAACACGAATCTTCATTGGTTTCCTGTGAGGTGTTTTGGATCCCCATCTCTTGCTATGAACTGGCAAAACAGCAGAATCCCCTTGACAATCTTGATTTCTCAAGGGAAATGAGAGAACACTATACACCATCCAAGATATTAAAATATTGTCAAGGCCCAACGCGGCTGAATACTCTGAGGAGATGGCCTGTGAGGTGCCGCCTTTCAACTTTTCCCCCTTAGTATGGTGGTCAGTAACATGCGGGAGACTGCGGAGGGGGTAATTTTTTTAATTGGGAACTGATATGCTTTTACTCAATTCGGGAACCTCACAAGCCAAATTTGTAGTATTTTGCACGAATTACAAGAGATGTTTACAAGTCGACGGTTGAAGTGGAAGCTTGTATTGAGTTTGCTAGAGAATGATTTGCCAAGCCTTCGATAGCTCAGTTGGTAGAGCGGAGGACTGTAGTGGTAAAACAGGCATCCTTAGGTCGCTGGTTCAAATCCGGCTCGAAGGACTTTTGCCAAATGCACATTTTATTGAATACTTGGAAAGTAAAATACTTGGAAAGTAAAATAACAGACAATTTATAATTATATTATATTTCATCACTGAAAATAGATGCCTTTTGCTTTGAGGCTGTGGCCATGTTATTTTTCTGTCCGACACCAATCTTCGTTGGTTTCCTGTGAGGTATTTTGGATCCCCATCTCTTGCTATGAACTGACAAAACAGCAGAATCCCCTTGACAATCTTGATTTCTCAAGGGAAATGGGAGAACACTATACACCATCCAAGATACTAAAATATTGTCAAGGCCGAATACTGATGAATACTCTGAGGAGATGGCCTGTGAGGCGCCGCCTTTCAACTTTTCCTCCTTTGTATGGTGGTCAGTAACATGCGGGAGACTGTGGAGGGGGTCATTTTTTTAATTGTGAACTGATGTGCTTTTACTCAATTCGGGAACCTCACAAGCCAAATTTGTAGTATTTTGCACGAATTGCAAGAGATGTTTGAATGTCGACGGTTGAAGTGGAAGCTCGTATTGAGCTTGCTAGAGACTGATTTGCCAAGCCTTCGATAGCGCAGTTGGTAGAGCGGAGGACTGTAGTGGTAAAACAGGCATCCTTAGGTCGCTGGTTCAAATCTGGCTCGAAGGACTTTTGCCAAATGCACATTTTATTGAATACTTGGAAAGTAAAATACTTGGAAAGTAAAATAACAGACAATTTATAATTATATTATATTTCATCACTGAAAATAGATGCCTTTTGCTTTGAGGCTGTGACCACGTTATTTTTCTGTCCAACACGAATCTTCATTGGTTTCCTGTGAGGTGTTTTGGATCCCCATCTCTTGCTATGAACTGGCAAAACAGCAGAATCCCCTTGACAATCTTGATTTCTCAAGGGAAATGAGAGAACACTATACACCATCCAAGATATTAAAATATTGTCAAGGCCCAACGCGGCTGAATACTCTGAGGAGATGGCCTATGAGGTGCCGCCTTTCAACTTTTCCCCCTTAGTATGGTGGTCAGTAACATGCGGGAGACTGCGGAGGGGGTCATTTTTTTAATTGGGAACTGATGTGCTTTTACTCAATTCGGGAACCTCACAAGCCAAATTTGTAGTATTTAGCACGAATTGCAAGAGATGTTTACAAGTCGACGGTTGAAGTGGAAGCTCGTATTGAGTTTGCTAGAGTTGATTTGCCAAGCCTTCGATAGCTCAGTTGGTAGAGCGGAGGACTGTAGTGGTAAAACAGGCATCCTTAGGTCGCTGGTTCAAATCCGGCTCGAAGGACTTTTGCCAAATGCACATTTTATTGAATACTTGGAAAGTAAAATACTTGGAAAGTAAAATAACAGACAATTTATAATTATATTATATTTCATCACTGAAAATAGATGCCTTTTGCTTTGAGGCTGTGGCCACGTTATTTTTCTGTCCAACACGAATCTTCATTGGTTTCCTGTGAGGTGTTTTGGATCCCCATCTCTTGCTATGAACTGGCAAAACAGCAGAATCCCCTTGACAATCTTGATTTCTCAAGGGAAATGAGAGAACACTATTCACCATCCAAGATATTAAAATATTGTCAAGGCCCAACGCGGCTGAATACTCTGAGGAGATGGCCTGTGAGGTGCCGCCTTTCAACTTTTCCCCCTTAGTATGGTGGTCAGTAACATGCGGGAGACTGCGTAGGGGGTCATTTTTTTAATTGGGAACTGATGTGCTTTTACTCAATTCGGGAACCTCACAAGCCAAATTTGTAGTATTTTGCACGAATTGCAAGAGATGTTTGAATGTCGACGGTTGAAGTGAAAGCTCGTATTGAGCTTGCTAGAGACTGATTTGCCAAGCCTTGGATAGCTCAGTTGGTAGAGCGGAGGACTGTAGTGGTAAAACAGGCATCCTTAGGTCGCTGGTTCAAATCCGGCTCGAAGGACTTTTGCCAAATGCACATTTTATTGAATACTTGGAAAGTAAAATACTTGGAAAGTAAAATAACAGCCAATTTATAATTATATTATATTTCATCACTGAAAATAAATGCCTTTTGCTTTGAGGCTGTGACCATGTTATTTTTCTGTCCAACACGAATCTTCATTGGTTTCCTGTGAGGTGTTTTGGATCCCCATCTCATGCTATGAACTGGCAAAACAGCAGAATCCCCTTGACAATCTTGATTTCTCAAGGGAAATGAGAGAACACTATTCACCATCCAAGATATTAAAATATTGTCAAGGCCCAACGCGGCTGAATACTCTGAGGAGATGGCCTGTGAGGTGCCGCCTTTCAACTTTTCCCCCTTAGTATGGTGGTCAGTAACATGCGGGAGACTGCGTAGGGGGTCATTTTTTTAATTGGGAACTGATGTGCTTTTACTCAATTCGGGAACCTCACAAGCCAAATTTGTAGTATTTTGCACGAATTGCAAGAGATGTTTACAAGTCGACGGTTGAAGTGGAAGCTCGTATTGAGCTTGCTAGAGACTGATTTGCCAAGCCTTCGATAGCTCAGTTGGTAGAGCAGAGGACTGTAGTGGTAAAACAGGCATCTTTAGGTCGCTGGTTCAAATCCAGATTGAAGGACTTCTGCCAAATGCAAATTTTATTGAATACTTGGAAAGTAAAATGCTTGGAAAATAAAATAACAGACAATTTATAATTATATTATATTTCATCACTGAAAATAGATGCCTTTTGCTTTGAGGCTGTCGCCACGTTATGTTTCTGTCCGACACCAATCTTCGTTGGTTTCCTGTGAGGTGTTTTGGATCCCCATCTCTTGCTATGAACTGACAAAACAGCAGAATCCCCTTGACAATCTTGATTTCTCAAGGGAAATGGGAGAACACTATACACCATCCAAGATATTAAAATATTGTCAAGGCCCAACACGGCTGAATACTCTGAGGAGATGGCCTGTGAGGCGCGCCTTTCAACTTTTCCCCCTTAGTATGGTGGTCAGTAACATGCGGGAGACTGCGGAGGGGGTCATTTTTTTAATTGGGAACTGATGTGCTTTTACTCAATTCGGGAACCTCACAAGCCAAATTTGTAGTATTTTGCACGAATTGCAATAGATGTTTGCATGTCAACGGTTGAAGTGGAAGCTCGTATTGAGCTTGCTAAAGACTGATTTGCCAAGCCTTCGATAGCTCAGTTGGTAGAGCGGAGGACTGTCGTGGTAAAACTGGCATCCTTAGGTTGCTGGTTGAAATCCGGATTGAAGGACTTTTGCCAAATGCACATTTTATTGAATACTTGGAAAGTAAAATACTTGGAAAATAAAATAATAGACAATTTATAATTATATTATATTTCATCACTGAAAATAGATGCCTTTTGCTTTGAGGCTGTGGCCACGTTATGTTTCTGTCCGACACCAATCTTCGTTGGTTTCCTGTGAGGTGTTTTGGATCCCCATCTCTTGCTATGAACTGACAAAACAGCAGAATCCCCTTGACAATCTTGATTTCTCAAGGGAAATGGGAGAACACTATACACCATCCAAGATATTAAAATATTGTCAAGGCCCAACACGGCTGAATACTCTGAGGAGATGGCCTGTGAGGCGCCGCCTTTCAACTTTTCCCCCTTAGTATGGTGGTCAGTAACATGCGGGAGACTGCGGAGGGGGTCATTTTTTTAACTGGGAACTGATGTGCTTTTACTCAATTCGGGAACCTCACAAGCCAAATTTGTAGTATTTTGCACGAATTGCAAGAGATGTTTACAAGTCGACGGTTGAAGTGGAAGCTCGTATTGAGTTTGCTAGAGAATGATTTGCCAAGCCTTCGATAGCTCGTCGCTGGTTCAAATCCGGCTCAAAGGACTTTTGCCAAATGCACATTTTATTGAATACTTGGAAAGTAAAATACTTGGAAAGTAAAATAACAGCCAATTTATAATTATATTATATTTCATCACTGAAAATAAATGCCTTTTGCTTTGAGGCTGTGACCATGTTATTTTTCTGTCCAACACGAATCTTCATTGGTTTCCTGTGAGGTGTTTTGGATCCCCATCTCATGCTATGAACTGGCAAAACAGCAGAATCCCCTTGACAATCTTGATTTCTCAAGGGAAATGAGAGAACACTATTCACCATCCAAGATATTAAAATATTGTCAAGGCCCAACGCGGCTGAATACTCTGAGGAGATGGCCTGTGAGGTGCCGCCTTTCAACTTTTCCCCCTTAGTATGGTGGTCAGTAACATGCGGGAGACTGCGTAGGGGGTCATTTTTTTAATTGGGAACTGATGTGCTTTTACTCAATTCGGGAACCTCACAAGCCAAATTTGTAGTATTTTGCACGAATTGCAAGAGATGTTTACAAGTCGACGGTTGAAGTGGAAGCTCGTATTGAGTTTGCTAGAGTTGATTTGCCAAGCCTTCGATAGCTCAGTTGGTAGAGGGGAGGACTGTAGTGGTAAAACAGGCATCCTTAGGTCGCTGGTTCAAATCCGGCTCAAAGGACTTTTGCCAAATGCACATTTGATTGAATACTTGGAAAGTAAAATACTTGGAAAGTAAAATAACAGACAATTTATAATTATATTATATTTCATCACTGAAAATAGATGCCTTTTGCTTTGAGGCTGTGGCCACGTTATTTTTCTGTCCAACACGAATCTTCATTGGTTTCCTGTCAGGTGTTTTGGATCCCCATCTCTTGCTATGAACTGGCAAAACAGCAGAATCCCCTTGACAATCTTGATTTCTCAAGGGAAATGAGAGAACACTATACACCATCCAAGATATTAAAATATTGTCAAGGCCCAACACGGCTGAATACTCTGAGGAGATGGCCTGTGAGGCGCCGCCTTTCAACTTTTCCCCCTTAGTATGGTGGTCATTAACATGCGGGAGACTGCGGAGGGGGTCATTTTTTTAATTGGGAACTGATGTGCTTTTACTCAATTCGGGAACCTCACAAGCCAAATTTGTAGTATTTTGCACGAATTGCAAGAGATGTTTACAAGTCGACGGTTGAAGTGGAAGCTCGTATTGAGTTTGCTAGAGAATGATTTGCCAAGCCTTCGATAGCTCAGTTGGTAGAGCGGAGGACTGTAGTGGTAAAACAGGCATCCTTAGGTCGCTGGTTCAAATCCGGCTCGAAGGACTTTTGCCAAATGCAAATTTTATTGAATACTCTGAAAGTAAAATACTTGGAAAATAAAATAACAGACAATTTATAATTATATTATATTTCATCACTGAAAATAGATGCCTTTTGCTTTGAGGCTGTGGCCACGTTATGTTTCTGTCCAACACCAATCTTCATTGGTTTCCTGTGAGGTGATTCGGATCCCCATCTCTTGCTATGAACTGGCAAAACAGCAGAATCCCCTTGACAATCTTGATTTCTCAAGGGAAATGAGAGAACAGTATACACCATCCAAGATATTAAAATATTGTCAAGGCCCAACACGGCTGAATACTCTGAGGAGATGGCCTGTGAGGCGCCGCCTTTCAACTTTTCCCCCTTAGTATGGTGGTCAGTAACATGCGGGAGACTGCGGAGGGGGTCATTTTTTTAATTGGGAACTGATATGCTTTTACTCAATTCGGGAACGTCACAAGCCAAATTTGTAGTATTTTGCACGAATTGCAAGAGATGTTTACAAGTCGACGGTTGAAGTGAAAGCTCGTATTGAGTTTGCTAGAAAACGATTTGTCAAGCCTTCGATAGCTCAGTTGGTAGAGCGGAGGACTGTAGTGGTAAAACAGGCATCCTTAGGTCGCTGGTTCAAATCCGGCTCGAAGGACTTTTGCCAAATGCACATTTTATTAAATACTTGGAAAGTAAAATAACAGACAATTTATAATTATATTATATTTCATCACTGAAAATAGATGCCTTTTGCTTTGAGGCTGTGGCCAAGTTATTTTTCTGTCCAACACCAATCTTCTTTGGTTTCCTGTGAGGTGTTTTTTTGATCCCCATCTCTTGCTATGAACTGGCAAAACAGCAGAATCCCCTTGACAATCTTGATTTCTCAAGGAAAATGAGAGAACACTATACACCATCCAAGATATTAAAATATTGTCAAGGCTCAACACGGCTGAATACTCTGAGGAGATGGCCTGTGAGGCGCGCCTTTCAACTTTTCCCCCTTAGTATGGTGGTCAGTAACATGCGGGAGACTGCAGAGGGGGTCATTTTTTTTAATTGGGAACTGATATGCTTTTACTCAATTCGGGAACCTCACAAGCCAAATTTGTAGTATTTTGCACGAATTGCAAGAGATGTTTACAAGTCGACGGTTGAAGTGGAAGCTCGTATTGAGTTTGCTAGAGTTGATTTGCCAAGCCTTCGATAGCTCAGTTGGTAGAGCGGAGGACTGTAGTGGTAAAACAGGCATCCTTAGGTCGCTGGTTCAAATCCGGCTAGAAGGACTTTTGCCAAATGCACATTTTATTGAATACTTGGAAAGTAAAATACTTGGAAAGTAAAATAACAGACAATTTATAATTATATTATATTTCATCACTGAAAATAGATGCCTTTTGCTTTGAGGCTGTGGCCACGTTATTTTTCTGTCCAACACGAATCTTCATTGGTTTCCTGTCAGGTGTTTTGGATCCCCATCTCTTGCTATGAACTGGCAAAACAGCAGAATCCCCTTGACAATCTTGATTTCTCAAGGGAAATGAGAGAACACTATACACCATCCAAGATATTAAAATATTGTCAAGGCCCAACACGGCTGAATACTCTGAGGAGATGGCCTGTGAGGCGCCGCCTTTCAACTTTTCCCCCTTAGTATGGTGGTCAGTAACATGCGGGAGACTGCGGAGGGGGTCATTTTTTTAATTGGGAACTGATATGCTTTTACTCAATTCGGGAACGTCACAAGCCAAATTTTTAGTATTTTGCACGAATTGCAAGAGATGTTTTCAAGTCGACGGTTGAAGTGAAAGCTCGTATTGAGTTTGCTAGAAAACGATTTGTCAAGCCTTCGATAGCTCAGTTGGTAGAGCTGCGGACTGTAGTGGTAAAGCAGGCATCCTTAGGTTGCTGGTTCAAATCCAGCTCGAAGGACTTTTGCCAAATGCACATTTTATTAAATACTTGGAAAGTAAAATAACAGACAATTTATAATTATATTATATTTCATCTCTGAAAATAGATGCCTTTTGCTTTGAGGCTGTGGCCACGTTATTTTTCTGTCCAACACCAATCTTCTTTGGTTTCCTGTGAGGTATTTTGGATCCCCATCTCTTGCTATGAACTGACAAAACAGCAGAATCCCCTTGACAATCTTGATTTCTCAAGGGAAATGGGAGAACACTATACACCATCCAAGATATTAAAATATTGTCAAGGCCGAACACTGATGAATACTCTGAGGAGATGGCCTGTGAGGCGCCGCCTTTCAACTTTTCCTCCTTTGTATGGTGGTCAGTAACATGCGGGAGACTGCGGAGGGGGTCATTTTTTTAATTGTGAACTGATGTGCTTTTACTCAATTCGGGAACCTCACAAGCCAAATTTGTAGTATTTTGCACGAATTGCAAGAGATGTTTGAATGTCGACGGTTGAAGTGGAAGCTCGTATTGAGCTTGCTAGAGGTTGATTTGCCAAGCCTCCGATAGCTCAGTTGGTAGAGCGGAGGACTGTAGTGGTAAAACAGGCATCTTTAGGTCACTGGTTCAAATCCGGCTCGAAGGACTTTTGCCAAATGCACATTTTATTGAATACTTGGAAAGTAAAATACTTGGAAAGTAAAATAACAGACAATTTATAATTATATTATATTTCATCACTGAAAATAGATGCCTTTTGCTTTGAGGCTGTGACCACGTTATTTTTCTGTCCAACACGAATCTTCATTGGTTTCCTGTGAGGTGTTTTGGATCCCCATCTCTTGCTATGAACTGGCAAAACAGCAGAATCCCCTTGACAATCTTGATTTCTCAAGGGAAATGAGAGAACACTATACACCATCCAAGATATTAAAATATTGTCAAGGCCCAACGCGGCTGAATACTCTGAGGAGATGGCCTATGAGGTGCCGCCTTTCAACTTTTCCCCCTTAGTATGGTGGTCAGTAACATGCGGGAGACTGCGGAGGGGGTCATTTTTTTAATTGGGAACTGATGTGCTTTTACTCAATTCGGGAACCTCACAAGCCAAATTTGTAGTATTTAGCACGAATTGCAAGAGATGTTTACAAGTCGACGGTTGAAGTGGAAGCTCGTATTGAGTTTGCTAGAGTTGATTTGCCAAGCCTTCGATAGCTCAGTTGGTAGAGCGGAGGACTGTAGTGGTAAAACAGGCATCCTTAGGTCGCTGGTTCAAATCCGGCTCGAAGGACTTTTGCCAAATGCACATTTTATTGAATACTTGGAAAGTAAAATACTTGGAAAGTAAAATAACAGACAATTTATAATTATATTATATTTCATCACTGAAAATAGATGCCTTTTGCTTTGAGGCTGTGGCCACGTTATTTTTCTGTCCAACACGAATCTTCATTGGTTTCCTGTGAGGTGTTTTGGATCCCCATCTCTTGCTATGAACTGGCAAAACAGCAGAATCCCCTTGACAATCTTGATTTCTCAAGGGAAATGAGAGAACACTATACACCATCCAAGATATTAAAATATTGTCAAGGCCCAACACGGCTGAATACTCTGAGGAGATGGCCTGTGAGGGGCCGCCTTTCAACTTTTCCCCCTTAGTATGGTGGTCATTAACATGTGGGAGACTGAGGAGGGGGTCATTTTTTTAATTGTGAACTGATGTGCTTTTACTCAATTCGGGAACCTCACAAGCCAAATTTGTAGTATTTTGCACGAATTGCAAGAGATGTTTGAATGTCGACGGTTGAAGTGGAAGCTCGTATTGAGCTTGCTAGAGACTGATTTGCCAAGCCTTCGATAGCGCAGTTGGTAGAGCGGAGGACTGTAGTGGTAAAACAGGCATCCTTAGGTCGCTGGTTCAAATCTGGCTCGAAGGACTTTTGCCAAATGCACATTTTATTGAATACTTGGAAAGTAAAATACTTGGAAAGTAAAATAACAGACAATTTATAATTATATTATATTTCATCACTGAAAATAGATGCCTTTTGCTTTGAGGCTGTGACCACGTTATTTTTCTGTCCAACACGAATCTTCATTGGTTTCCTGTGAGGTGTTTTGGATCCCCATCTCTTGCTATGAACTGGCAAAACAGCAGAATCCCCTTGACAATCTTGATTTCTCAAGGGAAATGAGAGAACACTATACACCATCCAAGATATTAAAATATTGTCAAGGCCCAACGCGGCTGAATACTCTGAGGAGATGGCCAGTGAGGTGCCGCCTTTCAACTTTTCCCCCTTAGTATGGTGGTCAGTAACATGCGGGAGACTGCGGAGGGGGTCATTTTTTTAATTGGGAACTGATGTGCTTTTACTCAATTCGGGAACCTCACAAGCCAAATTTGTAGTATTTAGCACGAATTGCAAGAGATGTTTACAAGTCGACGGTTGAAGTGGAAGCTCGTATTGAGTTTGCTAGAGTTGATTTGCCAAGCCTTCGATAGCTCAGTTGGTAGAGCGGAGGACTGTAGTGGTAAAACAGGCATCCTTAGGTCGCTGGTTCAAATCCGGCTCGAAGGACTTTTGCCAAATGCACATTTTATTGAATACTTGGAAAGTAAAATACTTGGAAAGTAAAATAACAGACAATTTATAATTATATTATATTTCATCACTGAAAATAGATGCCTTTTGCTTTGAGGCTGTGGCCACGTTATTTTTCTGTCCAACACGAATCTTCATTGGTTTCCTGTGAGGTGTTTTGGATCCCCATCTCTTGCTATGAACTGGCAAAACAGCAGAATCCCCTTGACAATCTTGATTTCTCAAGGGAAATGAGAGAACACTATACACCATCCAAGATATTAAAATATTGTCAAGGCCCAACACGGCTGAATACTCTGAGGAGATGGCCTGTGAGGGGCCGCCTTTCAACTTTTCCCCCTTAGTATGGTGGTCATTAACATGTGGGAGACTGAGGAGGGGGTCATTTTTTTAATTGGGAACTGATGTGCTTTTACTCAATTCGGGAACCTCACAAGCCAAATTTGTAGTATTTTGCACGAATTGCAAGAGATGTTTGAATGTCGACGGTTGAAGTGGAAGCTCGTATTGAGCTTGCTAGAGACTGATTTGCCAAGCCTTCGATAGCTCAGTTGGTGGAGCGGAGGACTGTAGTGGTAAAACAGGCATCCTTAGGTCGCTGGTTCAAATCTGGCTCGAAGGACTTTTGCCAAATGCACATTTTATTGAATACTTGGAAAGTAAAATACTTGGAAAGTAAAATAACAGACAATTTATAATTATATTATATTTCATCACTGAAAATAGATGCCTTTTGCTTTGAGGCTGTGACCACGTTATTTTTCTGTCCAACACGAATCTTCATTGGTTTCCTGTGAGGTGTTTTGGATCCCCATTTCTTGCAATGAACTGGCAAAACAGCAGAATCCCCTTGACAATCTTGATTTCTCAAGGGAAATGAGAGAACACTATACACCATCCAAGATATTAAAATATTGTCAAGGCCCAACGCGGCTGAATACTCTGAGGAGATGGCCAGTGAGGTGCCGCCTTTCAACTTTTCCCCCTTAGTATGGTGGTCAGTAACATGCGGGAGACTGCGGAGGGGGTCATTTTTTTAATTGGGAACTGATGTGCTTTTACTCAATTCGGGAACCTCACAAGCCAAATTTGTAGTATTTAGCACGAATTGCAAGAGATGTTTACAAGTCGACGGTTGAAGTGGAAGCTCGTATTGAGTTTGCTAGAGTTGATTTGCCAAGCCTTCGATAGCTCAGTTGGTAGAGCGGAGGACTGTAGTGGTAAAACAGGCATCCTTAGGTCGCTGGTTCAAATCCGGCTCGAAGGACTTTTGCCAAATGCACATTTTATTGAATACTTGGAAAGTAAAATACTTGGAAAGTAAAATAACAGACAATTTATAATTATATTATATTTCATCACTGAAAATAGATGCCTTTTGCTTTGAGGCTGTGGCCACGTTATTTTTCTGTCCAACACGAATCTTCATTGGTTTCCTGTGAGGTGTTTTGGATCCCCATCTCTTGCTATGAACTGGCAAAACAGCAGAATCCCCTTGACAATCTTGATTTCTCAAGGGAAATGAGAGAACACTATACACCATCCAAGATATTAAAATATTGTCAAGGCCCAACACGGCTGAATACTCTGAGGAGATGGCCTGTGAGGGGCCGCCTTTCAACTTTTCCCCCTTAGTATGGTGGTCATTAACATGTGGGAGACTGAGGAGGGGGTCATTTTTTTAATTGGGAACTGATGTGCTTTTACTCAATTCGGGAACCTCACAAGCCAAATTTGTAGTATTTTGCACGAATTGCAAGAGATGTTTGAATGTCGACGGTTGAAGTGGAAGCTCGTATTGAGCTTGCTAGAGACTGATTTGCCAAGCCTTCGATAGCTCAGTTGGTGGAGCGGAGGACTGTAGTGGTAAAACAGGCATCCTTAGGTCGCTGGTTCAAATCTGGCTCGAAGGACTTTTGCCAAATGCACATTTTATTGAATACTTGGAAAGTAAAATACTTGGAAAGTAAAATAACAGACAATTTATAATTATATTATATTTCATCACTGAAAATAGATGCCTTTTGCTTTGAGGCTGTGACCACGTTATTTTTCTGTCCAACACGAATCTTCATTGGTTTCCTGTCAGGTGTTTTGGATCCCCATCTCTTGCTATGAACTGGCAAAACAGCAGAATCCCCTTGACAATCTTGATTTCTCAAGGGAAATGAGAGAACAGTATACACCATCCAAGATATTAAAATATTGTCAAGGCCCAACGCGGCTGAATACTCTGAGGAGATGGCCAGTGAGGTGCCGCCTTTCAACTTTTCCCCCTTAGTATGGTGGTCAGTAACATGCGGGAGACTGCGGAGGGGGTCACTTTTTTAATTGGGAACTGATGTGCTTTTACTCAATTCGGGAACCTCACAAGCCAAATTTGTATTATTTTGCACGAATTGCAAGAGATGTTAACAAGTCGACGGTTGAAGTGGAAGCTCGTATTGAGTTTGCTAGAGTTGATTTGCCAAGCCTTCGATAGCTCAGTTGGTAGAGCGGAAGACTGTAGTGGTAAAACAGGCATCCTTAGGTTGCTGGTTCAAATCCGGCTCGAAGGACTTTTGCCAAATGCACATTTTATTGAATACTTGGAAAGTAAAATACTTGGAAAGTAAAATAACAGACAATTTATAATTATATTATATTTCATCACTGAAAATAGATGCCTTTTGCTTTGAGGCTGTGGCCACGTTATTTTTCTGTCCAACACGAATCTTCATTGGTTTCCTGTCAGGTGTTTTGGATCCCCATCTCTTGCTATGAACTGGCAAAACAGCAGAATCCCCTTGACAATCTTGATTTCTCAAGGGAAATGAGAGAACACTATACACCATCCAAGATATTAAAATATTGTCAAGGCCCAACACGGCTGAATACTCTGAGGAGATGGCCTGTGAGGTGCCGCCTTTCAACTTTTCCCCCTTAGTATGGTGGTCAGTAACATGCGGGAGACTGCGGAGGGGGTCATTTTTTTAATTGGGAACTGATGTGCTTTTACTCAATTCGGGAACCTCACAAGCCAAATTTGTAGTATTTTGCACGAATTGCAAGAGATGTTTGAATGTCGACGGTTGAAGTGGAAGCTCGTATTGAGCTTGCTAGAGACTGATTTGCCAAGCCTTCGATAGCTCAGTTGGTAGAGCAGAGGACTGTAGTGGTAAAACAGGCATCCTTAGGTCGCTGGTTCAAATCCAGATTGAAGGACTTTTGCCAAATGCAAATTTTATTGAATACTTGGAAAGTAAAATGCTTGGAAAATAAAATAACAGACAATTTATAATTATATTATATTTCATCACTGAAAATAGATGCCTTTTGCTTTGAGGCTGTCGCCACGTTATGTTTCTGTCCAACACCAATCTTCATTGGTTTCCTGTGAGGTGTTTTGGATCCCCATCTCTTGCTATGAACTGACAAAACAGCAGAATCCCCTTGACAATCTTGATTTCTCAAGGGAAATGGGAGAACACTATACAACATCCAAGATATTAAAATATTGTCAAGGCCCAACACGGCTGAATACTCTGAGGAGATGGCCTGTGAGGCGCGCCTTTCAACTTTTCCCCCTTAGTATGGTGGTCAGTAACATGCGGGAGACTGCGGAGGGGGTCATTTTTTTAATTGGGAACTGATGTGCTTTTACCCAATTCGGGAACCTCACAAGCCAAATTTGTAGTATTTTGCACGAATTGCAAGAGATGTTTACAAGTCGACGGTTGAAGTGGAAGCTCGTATTGAGTTTGCTAGAGAATGATTTGCCAAGCCTTTGATAGCTCAGTTGGTAGAGCGGAGGACTGTAGTGGTAGAACAGGCATCCTTAGGTTGCTGGTTCAAATCCGTCTCAAAGCACTTTTGCCAAATGCACATTTTATTGAATGCTTGGAAAGTAAAATACTTGGAATGTAAAATAACAGACAATTTATAATTATATTATATTTCATCACTGAAAATAGATGCCTTTTGCTTTGAGGCTGTGGCCACGTTATTTTTCTGTCCGACACCAATCTTCGTTGGTTTCCTGTGAGGTATTTTGGATCCCCATCTCTTGCTATGAACTGACAAAACAGCAGAATCCCCTTGACAATCTTGATTTCTCAAGGGAAATGGGAGAACACTATACACCATCCAAGATATTAAAATATTGTCAAGGCCGAACACTGATGAATACTCTGAGGAGATGGCCTGTGAGGCGCCGCCTTTCAACCTTTCCTCCTTTGTATGGTGGTCAGTAACATGCGGGAGACTGCGGAGGGGGTCATTTTTTTAATTGTGAACTGATGTGCTTTTACTCAATTCGGGAACCTCACAAGCCAAATTTGTAGTATTTTGCACAAATTGCAAGAGATGTTTGAATGTCGACGGTTGAAGTGGAAGGCCGTATTGAGCTTGCTAGAGGTTGATTTGCCAAGCCTTCGATAGCTCAGTTGGTAGAGCGGAGGACTGTAGTGGTAAAACAGGCATCCTTAGGTCGCTGGTTCAAATCTGGCTCGAAGGACTTTTGCCAAATGCACATTTTATTGAATACTTGGAAAGTAAAATACTTGGAAAGTAAAATAACAGACAATTTATAATTATATTATATTTCATCACTGAAAATAGATGCCTTTTGCTTTGAGGCTGTGACCACGTTATTTTTCTGTCCAACACGAATCTTCATTGGTTTCCTGTGAGGTGTTTTGGATCCCCATCTCTTGCTATGAACTGGCAAAACAGCAGAATCCCCTTGACAATCTTGATTTCTCAAGGGAAATGAGAGAACACTATACACCATCCAAGATATTAAAATATTGTCAAGGCCCAAAGCGGCTGAATACTCTGAGGAGATGGCCTATGAGGTGCCGCCTTTCAACTTTTCCCCCTTAGTATGGTGGTCAGTAACATGCGGGAGACTGCGGAGGGGGTCATTTTTTTAATTGGGAACTGATGTGCTTTTACTCAATTCGGGAACCTCACAAGCCAAATTTGTAGTATTTAGCACGAATTGCAAGAGATGTTTACAAGTCGACGGTTGAAGTGGAAGCTCGTATTGAGTTTGCTAGAGTTGATTTGCCAAGCCTTTGATAGCTCAGTTGGTAGAGCGGAGGACTGTAGTGGTAAAACAGGCATCCTTAGGTCGCTGGTTCAAATCCGGCTCGAAGGACTTTTGCCAAATGCACATTTTATTGAATACTTGGAAAGTAAAATACTTGGAAAGTAAAATAACAGACAATTTATAATTATATTATATTTCATCACTGAAAATAGATGCCTTTTGCTTTGAGGCTGTGGCCACGTTATTTTTCTGACCAACACGAATCTTCATTGGTTTCCTGTCAGGTGTTTTGGATCCCCATCTCTTGCTATGAACTGGCAAAACAGCAGAATCCCCTTGACAATCTTGATTTCTCAAGGGAAATGAGAGAACACTATACACCATCCAAGATATTAAAATATTGTCAAGGCCCAACGCGGCTGAATACTCTGAGGAGATGGCCAGTGAGGTGCCGCCTTTCAACTTTTCCCCCTTAGTATGGTGGTCAGTAACATGCGGGAGACTGCGGAGGGGGTCACTTTTTTAATTGGGAACTGATGTGCTTTTACTCAATTCGGGAACCTCACAAGCCAAATTTGTAGTATTTTGCACGAATTGCAAGAGATGTTTACAAGTCGACGGTTGAAGTGGAAGCTCGTATTGAGTTTGCTAGAGTTGATTTGCCAAGCCTTCGATAGCTCAGTTGGTAGAGCGGAGGACTGTAGTGGTAAAACAGGCATCCTTAGGTCGCTGGTTCAAATCCGGCTCGAAGGACTTTTGCCAAATGCACATTTTATTGAATACTTGGAAAGTAAAATACTTGGAAAGTAAAATAACAGACAATTTATAATTATATTATATTTCATCACTGAAAATAGATGCCTTTTGCTTTGAGGCTGTGACCACGTTATTTTTCTGTCCAACACGAATCTTCATTGGTTTCCTGTGAGGTGTTTTGGATCCCCATCTCTTGCTATGAACTGGCAAAACAGCAGAATCCCCTTGACAATCTTGATTTCTCAAGGGAAATGAGAGAACACTATACACCATCCAAGATATTAAAATATTGTCAAGGCCCAACGTGGCTGAATACTCTGAGGAGATGGCCTGTGAGGTGCCGCCTTTCAACTTTTCCCCCTTAGTATGGTGGTCAGTAACATGCGGGAGACTGCGGAGGGGGTCATTTTTTTAATTGGGAACTGATGTGCTTTTACTCAATTCGGGAACCTCACAAGCCAAATTTGTAGTATTTTGCACGAATTGCAAGAGATGTTAACAAGTCGACGGTTGAAGTGGAAGCTCGTATTGAGTTTGCTAGAGAATGATTTGCCAAGCCTTCGATAGCTCAGTTGGTAGAGCGGAGGACTGTAGTGGTAAAACAGGCATCCTTAGGTCGCTGGTTCAAATCCGGCTCGAAGGACTTTTGCCAAATGCACATTTTATTGAATACTTGGAAAGTAAAATACTTGGAAAGTAAAATAACAGACAATTTATAATTATATTATATTTCATCACTGAAAATAGATGCCTTTTGCTTTGAGGCTGTGGCCATGTTATTTTTCTGTCCGACACCAATCTTCGTTGGTTTCCTGTGAGGTATTTTGGATCCCCATCTCTTGCTATGAACTGACAAAACAGCAGAATCCCCTTGACAATCTTGATTTCTCAAGGGAAATGGGAGAACACTATACACCATCCAAGATACTAAAATATTGTCAAGGCCGAATACTGATGAATACTCTGAGGAGATGGCCTGTGAGGCGCCGCCTTTCAACTTTTCCTCCTTTGTATGGTGGTCAGTAACATGCGGGAGACTGTGGAGGGGGTCATTTTTTTAATTGTGAACTGATGTGCTTTTACTCAATTCGGGAACCTCACAAGCCAAATTTGTAGTATTTTGCACGAATTGCAAGAGATGTTTGAATGTCGACGGTTGAAGTGGAAGCTCGTATTGAGCTTGCTAGAGACTGATTTGCCAAGCCTTCGATAGCGCAGTTGGTAGAGCGGAGGACTGTAGTGGTAAAACAGGCATCCTTAGGTCGCTGGTTCAAATCTGGCTCGAAGGACTTTTGCCAAATGCACATTTTATTGAATACTTGGAAAGTAAAATACTTGGAAAGTAAAATAACAGACAATTTATAATTATATTATATTTCATCACTGAAAATAGATGCCTTTTGCTTTGAGGCTGTGACCACGTTATTTTTCTGTCCAACACGAATCTTCATTGGTTTCCTGTGAGGTGTTTTGGATCCCCATCTCTTGCTATGAACTGGCAAAACAGCAGAATCCCCTTGACAATCTTGATTTCTCAAGGGAAATGAGAGAACACTATACACCATCCAAGATATTAAAATATTGTCAAGGCCCAACGCGGCTGAATACTCTGAGGAGATGGCCTATGAGGTGCCGCCTTTCAACTTTTCCCCCTTAGTATGGTGGTCAGTAACATGCGGGAGACTGCGGAGGGGGTCATTTTTTTAATTGGGAACTGATGTGCTTTTACTCAATTCGGGAACCTCACAAGCCAAATTTGTAGTATTTAGCACGAATTGCAAGAGATGTTTACAAGTCGACGGTTGAAGTGGAAGCTCGTATTGAGTTTGCTAGAGTTGATTTGCCAAGCCTTCGATAGCTCAGTTGGTAGAGCGGAGGACTGTAGTGGTAAAACAGGCATCCTTAGGTCGCTGGTTCAAATCCGGCTCGAAGGACTTTTGCCAAATGCACATTTTATTGAATACTTGGAAAGTAAAATACTTGGAAAGTAAAATAACAGACAATTTATAATTATATTATATTTCATCACTGAAAATAGATGCCTTTTGCTTTGAGGCTGTGGCCACGTTATTTTTCTGTCCAACACGAATCTTCATTGGTTTCCTGTGAGGTGTTTTGGATCCCCATCTCTTGCTATGAACTGGCAAAACAGCAGAATCCCCTTGACAATCTTGATTTCTCAAGGGAAATGAGAGAACACTATACACCATCCAAGATATTAAAATATTGTCAAGGCCCAACACGGCTGAATACTCTGAGGAGATGGCCTGTGAGGGGCCGCCTTTCAACTTTTCCCCCTTAGTATGGTGGTCATTAACATGTGGGAGACTGAGGAGGGGGTCATTTTTTTAATTGGGAACTGATGTGCTTTTACTCAATTCGGGAACCTCACAAGCCAAATTTGTAGTATTTTGCACGAATTGCAAGAGATGTTTGAATGTCGACGGTTGAAGTGGAAGCTCGTATTGAGCTTGCTAGAGACTGATTTGCCAAGCCTTCGATAGCTCAGTTGGTGGAGCGGAGGACTGTAGTGGTAAAACAGGCATCCTTAGGTCGCTGGTTCAAATCTGGCTCGAAGGACTTTTGCCAAATGCACATTTTATTGAATACTTGGAAAGTAAAATACTTGGAAAGTAAAATAACAGACAATTTATAATTATATTATATTTCATCACTGAAAATAGATGCCTTTTGCTTTGAGGCTGTGACCACGTTATTTTTCTGTCCAACACGAATCTTCATTGGTTTCCTGTCAGGTGTTTTGGATCCCCATCTCTTGCTATGAACTGGCAAAACAGCAGAATCCCCTTGACAATCTTGATTTCTCAAGGGAAATGAGAGAACAGTATACACCATCCAAGATATTAAAATATTGTCAAGGCCCAACGCGGCTGAATACTCTGAGGAGATGGCCAGTGAGGTGCCGCCTTTCAACTTTTCCCCCTTAGTATGGTGGTCAGTAACATGCGGGAGACTGCGGAGGGGGTCACTTTTTTAATTGGGAACTGATGTGCTTTTACTCAATTCGGGAACCTCACAAGCCAAATTTGTATTATTTTGCACGAATTGCAAGAGATGTTAACAAGTCGACGGTTGAAGTGGAAGCTCGTATTGAGTTTGCTAGAGTTGATTTGCCAAGCCTTCGATAGCTCAGT
The DNA here is from genome assembly GCF_040938575.1 of Ambystoma mexicanum. Classification (NCBI taxonomy): domain Eukaryota; kingdom Metazoa; phylum Chordata; class Amphibia; order Caudata; family Ambystomatidae; genus Ambystoma; species Ambystoma mexicanum. Next base: position 1,028,583,993 of record NC_090921.1, on the reverse strand, counting down.
TGGTAGAGCGGAAGACTGTAGTGGTAAAACAGGCATCCTTAGGTCGCTGGTTCAAATCCGGCTCGAAGGACTTTTGCCAAATGCACATTTTATTGAATACTTGGAAAGTAAAATACTTGGAAAGTAAAATAACAGACAATTTATAATTATATTATATTTCATCACTGAAAATAGATGCCTTTTGCTTTGAGGCTGTGGCCACGTTATTTTTCTGTCCAACACGAATCTTCATTGCTTTCCTGTCAGGTGTTTTGGATCCCCATCTCTTGCTATGAACTGGCAAAACAGCAGAATCCCCTTGACAATCTTGATTTCTCAAGGGAAATGAGAGAACACTATACACCATCCAAGATATTAAAATATTGTCAAGGCCCAACACGGCTGAATACTCTGAGGAGATGGCCTGTGAGGTGCCGCCTTTCAACTTTTCCCCCTTAGTATGGTGGTCAGTAACATGCGGGAGACTGCGGAGGGGGTCATTTTTTTAATTGGGAACTGATGTGCTTTTACTCAATTCGGGAACCTCACAAGCCAAATTTGTAGTATTTTGCACGAATTGCAAGAGATGTTTGAATGTCGACGGTTGAAGTGGAAGCTCGTATTGAGCTTGCTAGAGACCGATTTGCCAAGCCTTCGATAGCTCAGTTGGTAGAGCAGAGGACTGTAGTGGTAAAACAGGCATCCTTAGGTCGCTGGTTCAAATCCAGATTGAAGGACTTTTGCCAAATGCAAATTTTATTGAATACTTGGAAAGTAAAATGCTTGGAAAATAAAATAACAGACAATTTATAATTATATTATATTTCATCACTGAAAATAGATGCCTTTTGCTTTGAGGCTGTCGCCACGTTATGTTTCTGTCCAACACCAATCTTCATTGGTTTCCTGTGAGGTGTTTTGGATCCCCATCTCTTGCTATGAACTGACAAAACAGCAGAATCCCCTTGACAATCTTGATTTCTCAAGGGAAATGGGAGAACACTATACAACATCCAAGATATTAAAATATTGTCAAGGCCCAACACGGCTGAATACTCTGAGGAGATGGCCTGTGAGGCGCGCCTTTCAACTTTTCCCCCTTAGTATGGTGGTCAGTAACATGCGGGAGACTGCGGAGGGGGTCATTTTTTTAATTGGGAACTGATGTGCTTTTACCCAATTCGGGAACCTCACAAGCCAAATTTGTAGTATTTTGCACGAATTGCAAGAGATGTTTACAAGTCGACGGTTGAAGTGGAAGCTCGTATTGAGTTTGCTAGAGAATGATTTGCCAAGCCTTTGATAGCTCAGTTGGTAGAGCGGAGGACTGTAGTGGTAAAACAGGCATCCTTAGGTTGCTGGTTCAAATCCGTCTCAAAGCATTTTTGCCAAATGCACATTTTATTGAATGCTTGGAAAGTAAAATACTTGGAAAGTAAAATAACAGACAATTTATAATTATATTATATTTCATCACTGAAAATAGATGCCTTTTGCTTTGAGGCTGTGACCACGTTATTTTTCTGTCCAACACGAATCTTCATTGGTTTCCTGTGAGGTGTTTTGGATCCCCATCTCTTGCTATGAACTGGCAAAACAGCAGAATCCCCTTGACAATCTTGATTTCTCAAGGGAAATGAGAGAACACTATACACCATCCAAGATATTAAAATATTGTCAAGGCCCAACGCGGCTGAATACTCTGAGGAGATGGCCTGTGAGGTGCCGCCTTTCAACTTTTCCCCCTTAGTATGGTGGTCAGTAACATGCGGGAGACTGCGGAGGGGGTAATTTTTTTAATTGGGAACTGATATGCTTTTACTCAATTCGGGAACCTCACAAGCCAAATTTGTAGTATTTTGCACGAATTACAAGAGATGTTTACAAGTCGACGGTTGAAGTGGAAGCTCGTATTGAGTTTGCTAGAGAATGATTTGCCAAGCCTTCGATAGCTCAGTTGGTAGAGCGGAGGACTGTAGTGGTAAAACAGGCATCCTTAGGTCGCTGGTTCAAATCCGGCTCGAAGGACTTTTGCCAAATGCACATTTTATTGAATACTTGGAAAGTAAAATACTTGGAAAGTAAAATAACAGACAATTTATAATTATATTATATTTCATCACTGAAAATAGATGCCTTTTGCTTTGAGGCTGTGGCCATGTTATTTTTCTGTCCGACACCAATCTTCGTTGGTTTCCTGTGAGGTATTTTGGATCCCCATCTCTTGCTATGAACTGACAAAACAGCAGAATCCCCTTGACAATCTTGATTTCTCAAGGGAAATGGGAGAACACTATACACCATCCAAGATACTAAAATATTGTCAAGGCCGAATACTGATGAATACTCTGAGGAGATGGCCTGTGAGGCGCCGCCTTTCAACTTTTCCTCCTTTGTATGGTGGTCAGTAACATGCGGGAGACTGTGGAGGGGGTCATTTTTTTAATTGTGAACTGATGTGCTTTTACTCAATTCGGGAACCTCACAAGCCAAATTTGTAGTATTTTGCACGAATTGCAAGAGATGTTTGAATGTCGACGGTTGAAGTGGAAGCTCGTATTGAGCTTGCTAGAGACTGATTTGCCAAGCCTTCGATAGCGCAGTTGGTAGAGCGGAGGACTGTAGTGGTAAAACAGGCATCCTTAGGTCGCTGGTTCAAATCTGGCTCGAAGGACTTTTGCCAAATGCACATTTTATTGAATACTTGGAAAGTAAAATACTTGGAAAGTAAAATAACAGACAATTTATAATTATATTATATTTCATCACTGAAAATAGATGCCTTTTGCTTTGAGGCTGTGACCACGTTATTTTTCTGTCCAACACGAATCTTCATTGGTTTCCTGTGAGGTGTTTTGGATCCCCATCTCTTGCTATGAACTGGCAAAACAGCAGAATCCCCTTGACAATCTTGATTTCTCAAGGGAAATGAGAGAACACTATACACCATCCAAGATATTAAAATATTGTCAAGGCCCAACGCGGCTGAATACTCTGAGGAGATGGCCTATGAGGTGCCGCCTTTCAACTTTTCCCCCTTAGTATGGTGGTCAGTAACATGCGGGAGACTGCGGAGGGGGTCATTTTTTTAATTGGGAACTGATGTGCTTTTACTCAATTCGGGAACCTCACAAGCCAAATTTGTAGTATTTAGCACGAATTGCAAGAGATGTTTACAAGTCGACGGTTGAAGTGGAAGCTCGTATTGAATTTGCTAGAGTTGATTTGCCAAGCCTTCGATAGCTCAGTTGGTAGAGCGGAGGACTGTAGTGGTAAAACAGGCATCCTTAGGTCGCTGGTTCAAATCCGGCTCGAAGGACTTTTGCCAAATGCACATTTTATTGAATACTTGGAAAGTAAAATACTTGGAAAGTAAAATAACAGACAATTTATAATTATATTATATTTCATCACTGAAAATAGATGCCTTTTGCTTTGAGGCTGTGGCCACGTTATTTTTCTGTCCAACACGAATCTTCATTGGTTTCCTGTGAGGTGTTTTGGATCCCCATCTCTTGCTATGAACTGGCAAAACAGCAGAATCCCCTTGACAATCTTGATTTCTCAAGGGAAATGAGAGAACACTATACACCATCCAAGATATTAAAATATTGTCAAGGCCCAACACGGCTGAATACTCTGAGGAGATGGCCTGTGAGGGGCCGCCTTTCAACTTTTCCCCCTTAGTATGGTGGTCATTAACATGTGGGAGACTGAGGAGGGGGTCATTTTTTTAATTGGGAACTGATGTGCTTTTACTCAATTCGGGAACCTCACAAGCCAAATTTGTAGTATTTTGCACGAATTGCAAGAGATGTTTGAATGTCGACGGTTGAAGTGGAAGCTCGTATTGAGCTTGCTAGAGACTGATTTGCCAAGCCTTCGATAGCTCAGTTGGTGGAGCGGAGGACTGTAGTGGTAAAACAGGCATCCTTAGGTCGCTGGTTCAAATCTTGCTCGAAGGACTTTTGCCAAATGCACATTTTATTGAATACTTGGAAAGTAAAATACTTGGAAAGTAAAATAACAGACAATGTATAATTATATTATATTTCATCACTGAAAATAGATGCCTTTTGCTTTGAGGCTGTGACCACGTTATTTTTCTGTCCAACACGAATCTTCATTGGTTTCCTGTGAGGTGTTTTGGATCCCCATTTCTTGCAATGAACTGGCAAAACAGCAGAATCCCCTTGACAATCTTGATTTCTCAAGGGAAATGAGAGAACACTATACACCATCCAAGATATTAAAATATTGTCAAGGCCCAACGCGGCTGAATACTCTGAGGAGATGGCCAGTGAGGTGCCGCCTTTCAACTTTTCCCCCTTAGTATGGTGGTCAGTAACATGCGGGAGACTGCGGAGGGGGTCATTTTTTTAATTGGGAACTGATGTGCTTTTACTCAATTCGGGAACCTCACAAGCCAAATTTGTAGTATTTAGCACGAATTGCAAGAGATGTTTACAAGTCGACGGTTGAAGTGGAAGCTCGTATTGAGTTTGCTAGAGTTGATTTGCCAAGCCTTCGATAGCTCAGTTGGTAGAGCGGAGGACTGTAGTGGTAAAACAGGCATCCTTAGGTCACTGGTTCAAATCCGGCTCGAAGGACTTTTGCCAAATGCACATTTTATTGAATACTTGGAAAGTAAAATACTTGGAAAGTAAAATAACAGACAATTTATAATTATATTATATTTCATCACTGAAAATAGATGCCTTTTGCTTTGAGGCTGTGGCCACGTTATTTTTCTGTCCAACACGAATCTTCATTGGTTTCCTGTGAGGTGTTTTGGATCCCCATCTCTTGCTATGAACTGGCAAAACAGCAGAATCCCCTTGACAATCTTGATTTCTCAAGGGAAATGAGAGAACACTATACACCATCCAAGATATTAAAATATTGTCAAGGCCCAACACGGCTGAATACTCTGAGGAGATGGCCTGTGAGGGGCCGCCTTTCAACTTTTCCCCCTTAGTATGGTGGTCATTAACATGTGGGAGACTGAGGAGGGGGTCATTTTTTTAATTGGGAACTGATGTGCTTTTACTCAATTCGGGAACCTCACAAGCCAAATTTGTAGTATTTTGCACGAATTGCAAGAGATGTTTGAATGTCGACGGTTGAAGTGGAAGCTCGTATTGAGCTTGCTAGAGACTGATTTGCCAAGCCTTCGATAGCTCAGTTGGTGGAGCGGAGGACTGTAGTGGTAAAACAGGCATCCTTAGGTCGCTGGTTCAAATCTGGCTCGAAGGACTTTTGCCAAATGCACATTTTATTGAATACTTGGAAAGTAAAATACTTGGAAAGTAAAATAACAGACAATTTATAATTATATTATATTTCATCACTGAAAATAGATGCCTTTTGCTTTGAGGCTGTGACCACGTTATTTTTCTGTCCAACACGAATCTTCATTGGTTTCCTGTCAGGTGTTTTGGATCCCCATCTCTTGCTATGAACTGGCAAAACAGCAGAATCCCCTTGACAATCTTGATTTCTCAAGGGAAATGAGAGAACAGTATACACCATCCAAGATATTAAAATATTGTCAAGGCCCAACGCGGCTGAATACTCTGAGGAGATGGCCAGTGAGGTGCCGCCTTTCAACTTTTCCCCCTTAGTATGGTGGTCAGTAACATGCGGGAGACTGCGGAGGGGGTCACTTTTTTAATTGGGAACTGATGTGCTTTTACTCAATTCGGGAACCTCACAAGCCAAATTTGTATTATTTTGCACGAATTGCAAGAGATGTTAACAAGTCGACGGTTGAAGTGGAAGCTCGTATTGAGTTTGCTAGAGTTGATTTGCCAAGCATTCGATAGCTCAGTTGGTAGAGCGGAAGACTGTAGTGGTAAAACAGGCATCCTTAGGTCGCTGGTTCAAATCCGGCTCGAAGGACTTTTGCCAAATGCACATTTTATTGAATACTTGGAAAGTAAAATACTTGGAAAGTAAAATAACAGACAATTTATAATTATATTATATTTCATCACTGAAAATAGATGCCTTTTGCTTTGAGGCTGTGGCCACGTTATTTTTCTGTCCAACACGAATCTTCATTGGTTTCCTGTCAGGTGTTTTGGATCCCCATCTCTTGCTATGAACTGGCAAAACAGCAGAATCCCCTTGACAATCTTGATTTCTCAAGGGAAATGAGAGAACACTATACACCATCCAAGATATTAAAATATTGTCAAGGCCCAACACGGCTGAATACTCTGAGGAGATGGCCTGTGAGGTGCCGCCTTTCAACTTTTCCCCCTTAGTATGGTGGTCAGTAACATGCGGGAGACTGCGGAGGGGGTCATTTTTTTAATTGGGAACTGATGTGCTTTTACTCAATTCGGGAACCTCACAAGCCAAATTTGTAGTATTTTGCACGAATTGCAAGAGATGTTTGAATGTCGACGGTTGAAGTGGAAGCTCGTATTGAGCTTGCTAGAGACTGATTTGCCAAGCCTTCGATAGCTCAGTTGGTAGAGCAGAGGACTGTAGTGGTAAAACAGGCATCCTTAGGTCGCTGGTTCAAATCCAGATTGAAGGACTTTTGCCAAATGCAAATTTTATTGAATACTTGGAAAGTAAAATGCTTGGAAAATAAAATAACAGACAATTTATAATTATATTATATTTCATCACTGAAAATAGATGCCTTTTGCTTTGAGGCTGTCGCCACGTTATGTTTCTGTCCAACACCAATCTTCATTGGTTTCCTGTGAGGTGTTTTGGATCCCCATCTCTTGCTATGAACTGACAAAACAGCAGAATCCCCTTGACAATCTTGATTTCTCAAGGGAAATGGGAGAACACTATACAACATCCAAGATATTAAAATATTGTCAAGGCCCAACACGGCTGAATACTCTGAGGAGATGGCCTGTGAGGCGCGCCTTTCAACTTTTCCCCCTTAGTATGGTGGTCAGTAACATGCGGGAGACTGCGGAGGGGGTCATTTTTTTAATTGGGAACTGATGTGCTTTTACCCAATTCGGGAACCTCACAAGCCAAATTTGTAGTATTTTGCACGAATTGCAAGAGATGTTTACAAGTCGACGGTTGAAGTGGAAGCTCGTATTGAGTTTGCTAGAGAATGATTTGCCAAGCCTTTGATAGCTCAGTTGGTAGAGCGGAGGACTGTAGTGGTAAAACAGGCATCCTTAGGTTGCTGGTTCAAATCCGTCTCAAAGCACTTTTGCCAAATGCACATTTTATTGAATGCTTGGAAAGTAAAATACTTGGAATGTAAAATAACAGACAATTTATAATTATATTATATTTCATCACTGAAAATAGATGCCTTTTGCTTTGAGGCTGTGGCCACGTTATTTTTCTGTCCGACACCAATCTTCGTTGGTTTCCTGTGAGGTATTTTGGATCCCCATCTCTTGCTATGAACTGACAAAACAGCAGAATCCCCTTGACAATCTTGATTTCTCAAGGGAAATGGGAGAACACTATACACCATCCAAGATATTAAAATATTGTCAAGGCCGAACACTGATGAATACTCTGAGGAGATGGCCTGTGAGGCGCCGCCTTTCAACCTTTCCTCCTTTGTATGGTGGTCAGTAACATGCGGGAGACTGCGGAGGGGGTCATTTTTTTAATTGGGAACTGATGTGCTTTTACTCAATTCGGGAACCTCACAAGCCAAATTTGTAGTATTTTGCACGAATTGCAAGAGATGTTTACAAGTCGACGGTTGAAGTGGAAGCTCGTATTGAGTTTGCTAGAGTTGATTTGCCAAGCCTTCGATAGCTCAGTTGGTAGAGCGGAGGACTGTAGTGGTAAAACAGGCATCCTTAGGTCGCTGGTTCAAATCCGGCTCGAAGGACTTTTGCCAAATGCACATTTTATTGAATACTTGGAAAGTAAAATACTTGGAAAGTAAAATAACAGACAATTTATAATTATATTATATTTCATCACTGAAAATAGATGCCTTTTGCTTTGAGGCTGTGACCACGTTATTTTTCTGTCCAACACGAATCTTCATTGGTTTCCTGTGAGGTGTTTTGGATCCCCATCTCTTGCTATGAACTGGCAAAACAGCAGAATCCCCTTGACAATCTTGATTTCTCAAGGGAAATGAGAGAACACTATACACCATCCAAGATATTAAAATATTGTCAAGGCCCAACGTGGCTGAATACTCTGAGGAGATGGCCTGTGAGGTGCCGCCTTTCAACTTTTCCCCCTTAGTATGGTGGTCAGTAACATGCGGGAGACTGCGGAGGGGGTCATTTTTTTAATTGGGAACTGATGTGCTTTTACTCAATTCGGGAACCTCACAAGCCAAATTTGTAGTATTTTGCACGAATTGCAAGAGATGTTAACAAGTCGACGGTTGAAGTGGAAGCTCGTATTGAGTTTGCTAGAGAATGATTTGCCAAGCCTTCGATAGCTCAGTTGGTAGAGCGGAGGACTGTAGTGGTAAAACAGGCATCCTTAGGTCGCTGGTTCAAATCCGGCTCGAAGGACTTTTGCCAAATGCACATTTTATTGAATACTTGGAAAGTAAAATACTTGGAAAGTAAAATAACAGACAATTTATAATTATATTATATTTCATCACTGAAAATAGATGCCTTTTGCTTTGAGGCTGTGGCCATGTTATTTTTCTGTCCGACACCAATCTTCGTTGGTTTCCTGTGAGGTATTTTGGATCCCCATCTCTTGCTATGAACTGACAAAACAGCAGAATCCCCTTGACAATCTTGATTTCTCAAGGGAAATGGGAGAACACTATACACCATCCAAGATACTAAAATATTGTCAAGGCCGAATACTGATGAATACTCTGAGGAGATGGCCTGTGAGGCGCCGCCTTTCAACTTTTCCTCCTTTGTATGGTGGTCAGTAACATGCGGGAGACTGTGGAGGGGGTCATTTTTTTAATTGTGAACTGATGTGCTTTTACTCAATTCGGGAACCTCACAAGCCAAATTTGTAGTATTTTGCACGAATTGCAAGAGATGTTTGAATGTCGACGGTTGAAGTGGAAGCTCGTATTGAGCTTGCTAGAGACTGATTTGCCAAGCCTTCGATAGCGCAGTTGGTAGAGCGGAGGACTGTAGTGGTAAAACAGGCATCCTTAGGTCGCTGGTTCAAATCTGGCTCGAAGGACTTTTGCCAAATGCACATTTTATTGAATACTTGGAAAGTAAAATACTTGGAAAGTAAAATAACAGACAATTTATAATTATATTATATTTCATCACTGAAAATAGATGCCTTTTGCTTTGAGGCTGTGACCACGTTATTTTTCTGTCCAACACGAATCTTCATTGGTTTCCTGTGAGGTGTTTTGGATCCCCATCTCTTGCTATGAACTGGCAAAACAGCAGAATCCCCTTGACAATCTTGATTTCTCAAGGGAAATGAGAGAACACTATACACCATCCAAGATATTAAAATATTGTCAAGGCCCAACGCGGCTGAATACTCTGAGGAGATGGCCTATGAGGTGCCGCCTTTCAACTTTTCCCCCTTAGTATGGTGGTCAGTAACATGCGGGAGACTGCGGAGGGGGTCATTTTTTTAATTGGGAACTGATGTGCTTTTACTCAATTCGGGAACCTCACAAGCCAAATTTGTAGTATTTAGCACGAATTGCAAGAGATGTTTACAAGTCGACGGTTGAAGTGGAAGCTCGTATTGAGTTTGCTAGAGTTGATTTGCCAAGCCTTCGATAGCTCAGTTGGTAGAGCGGAGGACTGTAGTGGTAAAACAGGCATCCTTAGGTCGCTGGTTCAAATCCGGCTCGAAGGACTTTTGCCAAATGCACATTTTATTGAATACTTGGAAAGTAAAATACTTGGAAAGTAAAATAACAGACAATTTATAATTATATTATATTTCATCACTGAAAATAGATGCCTTTTGCTTTGAGGCTGTGGCCACGTTATTTTTCTGTCCAACACGAATCTTCATTGGTTTCCTGTGAGGTGTTTTGGATCCCCATCTCTTGCTATGAACTGGCAAAACAGCAGAATCCCCTTGACAATCTTGATTTCTCAAGGGAAATGAGAGAACACTATACACCATCCAAGATATTAAAATATTGTCAAGGCCCAACACGGCTGAATACTCTGAGGAGATGGCCTGTGAGGGGCCGCCTTTCAACTTTTCCCCCTTAGTATGGTGGTCATTAACATGTGGGAGACTGAGGAGGGGGTCATTTTTTTAATTGGGAACTGATGTGCTTTTACTCAATTCGGGAACCTCACAAGCCAAATTTGTAGTATTTTGCACGAATTGCAAGAGATGTTTGAATGTCGACGGTTGAAGTGGAAGCTCGTATTGAGCTTGCTAGAGACTGATTTGCCAAGCCTTCGATAGCTCAGTTGGTGGAGCGGAGGACTGTAGTGGTAAAACAGGCATCCTTAGGTCGCTGGTTCAAATCTGGCTCGAAGGACTTTTGCCAAATGCACATTTTATTGAATACTTGGAAAGTAAAATACTTGGAAAGTAAAATAACAGACAATTTATAATTATATTATATTTCATCACTGAAAATAGATGCCTTTTGCTTTGAGGCTGTGACCACGTTATTTTTCTGTCCAACACGAATCTTCATTGGTTTCCTGTCAGGTGTTTTGGATCCCCATCTCTTGCTATGAACTGGCAAAACAGCAGAATCCCCTTGACAATCTTGATTTCTCAAGGGAAATGAGAGAACAGTATACACCATCCAAGATATTAAAATATTGTCAAGGCCCAACGCGGCTGAATACTCTGAGGAGATGGCCAGTGAGGTGCCGCCTTTCAACTTTTCCCCCTTAGTATGGTGGTCAGTAACATGCGGGAGACTGCGGAGGGGGTCACTTTTTTAATTGGGAACTGATGTGCTTTTACTCAATTCGGGAACCTCACAAGCCAAATTTGTATTATTTTGCACGAATTGCAAGAGATGTTAACAAGTCGACGGTTGAAGTGGAAGCTCGTATTGAGTTTGCTAGAGTTGATTTGCCAAGCCTTCGATAGCTCAGTTGGTAGAGCGGAAGACTGTAGTGGTAAAACAGGCATCCTTAGGTCGCTGGTTCAAATCCGGCTCGAAGGACTTTTGCCAAATGCACATTTTATTGAATACTTGGAAAGTAAAATACTTGGAAAGTAAAATAACAGACAATTTATAATTATATTATATTTCATCACTGAAAATAGATGCCTTTTGCTTTGAGGCTGTGGCCACGTTATTTTTCTGTCCAACACGAATCTTCATTGCTTTCCTGTCAGGTGTTTTGGATCCCCATCTCTTGCTATGAACTGGCAAAACAGCAGAATCCCCTTGACAATCTTGATTTCTCAAGGGAAATGAGAGAACACTATACACCATCCAAGATATTAAAATATTGTCAAGGCCCAACACGGCTGAATACTCTGAGGAGATGGCCTGTGAGGTGCCGCCTTTCAACTTTTCCCCCTTAGTATGGTGGTCAGTAACATGCGGGAGACTGCGGAGGGGGTCATTTTTTTAATTGGGAACTGATGTGCTTTTACTCAATTCGGGAACCTCACAAGCCAAATTTGTAGTATTTTGCACGAATTGCAAGAGATGTTTGAATGTCGACGGTTGAAGTGGAAGCTCGTATTGAGCTTGCTAGAGACTGATTTGCCAAGCCTTCGATAGCTCAGTTGGTAGAGCAGAGGACTGTAGTGGTAAAACAGGCATCCTTAGGTCGCTGGTTCAAATCCAGATTGAAGGACTTTTGCCAAATGCAAATTTTATTGAATACTTGGAAAGTAAAATGCTTGGAAAATAAAATAACAGACAATTTATAATTATATTATATTTCATCACTGAAAATAGATGCCTTTTGCTTTGAGGCTGTCGCCACGTTATGTTTCTGTCCAACACCAATCTTCATTGGTTTCCTGTGAGGTGTTTTGGATCCCCATCTCTTGCTATGAACTGACAAAACAGCAGAATCCCCTTGACAATCTTGATTTCTCAAGGGAAATGGGAGAACACTATACAACATCCAAGATATTAAAATATTGTCAAGGCCCAACACGGCTGAATACTCTGAGGAGATGGCCTGTGAGGCGCGCCTTTCAACTTTTCCCCCTTAGTATGGTGGTCAGTAACATGCGGGAGACTGCGGAGGGGGTCATTTTTTTAATTGGGAACTGATGTGCTTTTACCCAATTCGGGAACCTCACAAGCCAAATTTGTAGTATTTTGCACGAATTGCAAGAGATGTTTACAAGTCGACGGTTGAAGTGGAAGCTCGTATTGAGTTTGCTAGAGAATGATTTGCCAAGCCTTTGATAGCTCAGTTGGTAGAGCGGAGGACTGTAGTGGTAAAACAGGCATCCTTAGGTTGCTGGTTCAAATCCGTCTCAAAGCATTTTTGCCAAATGCACATTTTATTGAATGCTTGGAAAGTAAAATACTTGGAAAGTAAAATAACAGACAATTTATAATTATATTATATTTCATCACTGAAAATAGATGCCTTTTGCTTTGAGGCTGTGACCACGTTATTTTTCTGTCCAACACGAATCTTCATTGGTTTCCTGTGAGGTGTTTTGGATCCCCATCTCTTGCTATGAACTGGCAAAACAGCAGAATCCCCTTGACAATCTTGATTTCTCAAGGGAAATGAGAGAACACTATACACCATCCAAGATATTAAAATATTGTCAAGGCCCAACGCGGCTGAATACTCTGAGGAGATGGCCTGTGAGGTGCCGCCTTTCAACTTTTCCCCCTTAGTATGGTGGTCAGTAACATGCGGGAGACTGCGGAGGGGGTAATTTTTTTAATTGGGAACTGATATGCTTTTACTCAATTCGGGAACCTCACAAGCCAAATTTGTAGTATTTTGCACGAATTACAAGAGATGTTTACAAGTCGACGGTTGAAGTGGAAGCTCGTATTGAGTTTGCTAGAGAATGATTTGCCAAGCCTTCGATAGCTCAGTTGGTAGAGCGGAGGACTGTAGTGGTAAAACAGGCATCCTTAGGTCGCTGGTTCAAATCCGGCTCGAAGGACTTTTGCCAAATGCACATTTTATTGAATACTTGGAAAGTAAAATACTTGGAAAGTAAAATAACAGACAATTTATAATTATATTATATTTCATCACTGAAAATAGATGCCTTTTGCTTTGAGGCTGTGGCCATGTTATTTTTCTGTCCGACACCAATCTTCGTTGGTTTCCTGTGAGGTATTTTGGATCCCCATCTCTTGCTATGAACTGACAAAACAGCAGAATCCCCTTGACAATCTTGATTTCTCAAGGGAAATGGGAGAACACTATACACCATCCAAGATACTAAAATATTGTCAAGGCCGAATACTGATGAATACTCTGAGGAGATGGCCTGTGAGGCGCCGCCTTTCAACTTTTCCTCCTTTGTATGGTGGTCAGTAACATGCGGGAGACTGTGGAGGGGGTCATTTTTTTAATTGTGAACTGATGTGCTTTTACTCAATTCGGGAACCTCACAAGCCAAATTTGTAGTATTTTGCACGAATTGCAAGAGATGTTTGAATGTCGACGGTTGAAGTGGAAGCTCGTATTGAGCTTGCTAGAGACTGATTTGCCAAGCCTTCGATAGCGCAGTTGGTAGAGCGGAGGACTGTAGTGGTAAAACAGGCATCCTTAGGTCGCTGGTTCAAATCTGGCTCGAAGGACTTTTGCCAAATGCACATTTTATTGAATACTTGGAAAGTAAAATACTTGGAAAGTAAAATAACAGACAATTTATAATTATATTATATTTCATCACTGAAAATAGATGCCTTTTGCTTTGAGGCTGTGACCACGTTATTTTTCTGTCCAACACGAATCTTCATTGGTTTCCTGTGAGGTGTTTTGGATCCCCATCTCTTGCTATGAACTGGCAAAACAGCAGAATCCCCTTGACAATCTTGATTTCTCAAGGGAAATGAGAGAACACTATACACCATCCAAGATATTAAAATATTGTCAAGGCCCAACGCGGCTGAATACTCTGAGGAGATGGCCTATGAGGTGCCGCCTTTCAACTTTTCCCCCTTAGTATGGTGGTCAGTAACATGCGGGAGACTGCGGAGGGGGTCATTTTTTTAATTGGGAACTGATGTGCTTTTACTCAATTCGGGAACCTCACAAGCCAAATTTGTAGTATTTAGCACGAATTGCAAGAGATGTTTACAAGTCGACGGTTGAAGTGGAAGCTCGTATTGAGTTTGCTAGAGTTGATTTGCCAAGCCTTCGATAGCTCAGTTGGTAGAGCGGAGGACTGTAGTGGTAAAACAGGCATCCTTAGGTCGCTGGTTCAAATCCGGCTCGAAGGACTTTTGCCAAATGCACATTTTATTGAATACTTGGAAAGTAAAATACTTGGAAAGTAAAATAACAGACAATTTATAATTATATTATATTTCATCACTGAAAATAGATGCCTTTTGCTTTGAGGCTGTGGCCACGTTATTTTTCTGTCCAACACGAATCTTCATTGGTTTCCTGTGAGGTGTTTTGGATCCCCATCTCTTGCTATGAACTGGCAAAACAGCAGAATCCCCTTGACAATCTTGATTTCTCAAGGGAAATGAGAGAACACTATACACCATCCAAGATATTAAAATATTGTCAAGGCCCAACACGGCTGAATACTCTGAGGAGATGGCCTGTGAGGGGCCGCCTTTCAACTTTTCCCCCTTAGTATGGTGGTCATTAACATGTGGGAGACTGAGGAGGGGGTCATTTTTTTAATTGGGAACTGATGTGCTTTTACTCAATTCGGGAACCTCACAAGCCAAATTTGTAGTATTTTGCACGAATTGCAAGAGATGTTTGAATGTCGACGGTTGAAGTGGAAGCTCGTATTGAGCTTGCTAGAGACTGATTTGCCAAGCCTTCGATAGCTCAGTTGGTGGAGCGGAGGACTGTAGTGGTAAAACAGGCATCCTTAGGTCGCTGGTTCAAATCTTGCTCGAAGGACTTTTGCCAAATGCACATTTTATTGAATACTTGGAAAGTAAAATACTTGGAAAGTAAAATAACAGACAATTTATAATTATATTATATTTCATCACTGAAAATAGATGCCTTTTGCTTTGAGGCTGTGACCACGTTATTTTTCTGTCCAACACGAATCTTCATTGGTTTCCTGTGAGGTGTTTTGGATCCCCATTTCTTGCAATGAACTGGCAAAACAGCAGAATCCCCTTGACAATCTTGATTTCTCAAGGGAAATGAGAGAACACTATACACCATCCAAGATATTAAAATATTGTCAAGGCCCAACGCGGCTGAATACTCTGAGGAGATGGCCAGTGAGGTGCCGCCTTTCAACTTTTCCCCCTTAGTATGGTGGTCAGTAACATGCGGGAGACTGCGGAGGGGGTCATTTTTTTAATTGGGAACTGATGTGCTTTTACTCAATTCGGGAACCTCACAAGCCAAATTTGTAGTATTTAGCACGAATTGCAAGAGATGTTTACAAGTCGACGGTTGAAGTGGAAGCTCGTATTGAGTTTGCTAGAGTTGATTTGCCAAGCCTTCGATAGCTCAGTTGGTAGAGCGGAGGACTGTAGTGGTAAAACAGGCATCCTTAGGTCGCTGGTTCAAATCCGGCTCGAAGGACTTTTGCCAAATGCACATTTTATTGAATACTTGGAAAGTAAAATACTTGGAAAGTAAAATAACAGACAATTTATAATTATATTATATTTCATCACTGAAAATAGATGCCTTTTGCTTTGAGGCTGTGGCCACGTTATTTTTCTGTCCAACACGAATCTTCATTGGTTTCCTGTGAGGTGTTTTGGATCCCCATCTCTTGCTATGAACTGGCAAAACAGCAGAATCCCCTTGACAATCTTGATTTCTCAAGGGAAATGAGAGAACACTATACACCATCCAAGATATTAAAATATTGTCAAGGCCCAACACGGCTGAATACTCTGAGGAGATGGCCTGTGAGGGGCCGCCTTTCAACTTTTCCCCCTTAGTATGGTGGTCATTAACATGTGGGAGACTGAGGAGGGGGTCATTTTTTTAATTGGGAACTGATGTGCTTTTACTCAATTCGTGAACCTCACAAGCCAAATTTGTAGTATTTTGCACGAATTGCAAGAGATGTTTGAATGTCGACGGTTGAAGTGGAAGCTCGTATTGAGCTTGCTAGAGACTGATTTGCCAAGCCTTCGATAGCTCAGTTGGTAGAGCGGAGGACTGTAGTGGTAAAACAGGCATCCTTAGGTCGCTGGTTCAAATCTGGCTCGAAGGACTTTTGCCAAATGCACATTTTATTGAATACTTGGAAAGTAAAATACTTGGAAAGTAAAATAACAGACAATTTATAATTATATTATATTTCATCACTGAAAATAGATGCCTTTTGCTTTGAGGCTGTGACCACGTTATTTTTCTGTCCAACACGAATCTTCATTGGTTTCCTGTCAGGTGTTTTGGATCCCCATCTCTTGCTATGAACTGGCAAAACAGCAGAATCCCCTTGACAATCTTGATTTCTCAAGGGAAATGAGAGAACAGTATACACCATCCAAGATATTAAAATATTGTCAAGGCCCAACGCGGCTGAATACTCTGAGGAGATGGCCAGTGAGGTGCCGCCTTTCAACTTTTCCCCCTTAGTATGGTGGTCAGTAACATGCGGGAGACTGCGGAGGGGGTCACTTTTTTAATTGGGAACTGATGTGCTTTTACTCAATTCGGGAACCTCACAAGCCAAATTTGTATTATTTTGCACGAATTGCAAGAGATGTTAACAAGTCGACGGTTGAAGTGGAAGCTCGTATTGAGTTTGTTAGAGTTGATTTGCCAAGCCTTCGATAGCTCAGTTGGTAGAGCGGAAGACTGTAGTGGTAAAACAGGCATCCTTAGGTCGCTGGTTCAAATCCGGCTCGAAGGACTTTTGCCAAATGCACATTTTATTGAATACTTGGAAAGTAAAATACTTGGAAAGTAAAATAACAGACAATTTATAATTATATTATATTTCATCACTGAAAATAGATGCCTTTTGCTTTGAGGCTGTGGCCACGTTATTTTTCTGTCCAACACGAATCTTCATTGGTTTCCTGTCAGGTGTTTTGGATCCCCATCTCTTGCTATGAACTGGCAAAACAGCAGAATCCCCTTGACAATCTTGATTTCTCAAGGGAAATGAGAGAACACTATACACCATCCAAGATATTAAAATATTGTCAAGGCCCAACACGGCTGAATACTCTGAGGAGATGGCCTGTGAGGTGCCGCCTTTCAACTTTTCCCCCTTAGTATGGTGGTCAGTAACATGCGGGAGACTGCGGAGGGGGTCATTTTTTTAATTGGGAACTGATGTGCTTTTACTCAATTCGGGAACCTCACAAGCCAAATTTGTAGTATTTTGCACGAATTGCAAGAGATGTTTGAATGTCGACGGTTGAAGTGGAAGCTCGTATTGAGCTTGCTAGAGACTGATTTGCCAAGCCTTCGATAGCTCAGTTGGTAGAGCAGAGGACTGTAGTGGTAAAACAGGCATCCTTAGGTCGCTGGTTCAAATCCAGATTGAAGGACTTTTGCCAAATGCAAATTTTATTGAATACTTGGAAAGTAAAATGCTTGGAAAATAAAATAACAGACAATTTATAATTATATTATATTTCATCACTGAAAATAGATGCCTTTTGCTTTGAGGCTGTCGCCACGTTATGTTTCTGTCCAACACCAATCTTCATTGGTTTCCTGTGAGGTGTTTTGGATCCCCATCTCTTGCTATGAACTGACAAAACAGCAGAATCCCCTTGACAATCTTGATTTCTCAAGGGAAATGGGAGAACACTATACAACATCCAAGATATTAAAATATTGTCAAGGCCCAACACGGCTGAATACTCTGAGGAGATGGCCTGTGAGGCGCGCCTTTCAACTTTTCCCCCTTAGTATGGTGGTCAGTAACATGCGGGAGACTGCGGAGGGGGTCATTTTTTTAATTGGGAACTGATGTGCTTTTACCCAATTCGGGAACCTCACAAGCCAAATTTGTAGTATTTTGCACGAATTGCAAGAGATGTTTACAAGTCGACGGTTGAAGTGGAAGCTCGTATTGAGTTTGCTAGAGAATGATTTGCCAAGCCTTTGATAGCTCAGTTGGTAGAGCGGAGGACTGTAGTGGTAAAACAGGCATCCTTAGGTTGCTGGTTCAAATCCGTCTCAAAGCACTTTTGCCAAATGCACATTTTATTGAATGCTTGGAAAGTAAAATACTTGGAATGTAAAATAACAGACAATTTATAATTATATTATATTTCATCACTGAAAATAGATGCCTTTTGCTTTGAGGCTGTGGCCACGTTATTTTTCTGTCCGACACGAATCTTCGTTGGTTTCCTGTGAGGTATTTTGGATCCCCATCTCTTGCTATGAACTGACAAAACAGCAGAATCCCCTTGACAATCTTGATTTCTCAAGGGAAATGAGAGAACACTATACACCATCCAAGATATTAAAATATTGTCAAGGCCGAACACTGATGAATACTCTGAGGAGATGGCCTGTGAGGCGCCGCCTTTCAACCTTTCCTCCTTTGTATGGTGGTCAGTAACATGCGGGAGACTGCGGAGGGGGTCATTTTTTTAATTGTGAACTGATGTGCTTTTACTCAATTCGGGAACCTCACAAGCCAAATTTGTAGTATTTTGCACAAATTGCAAGAGATGTTTGAATGTCGACGGTTGAAGTGGAAGGCCGTATTGAGCTTGCTAGAGATTGATTTGCCAAGCCTTCGATAGCTCAGTTGGTAGAGCGGAGGACTGTAGTGGTAAAACAGGCATCCTTAGGTCGCTGGTTCAAATCTGGCTCGAAGGACTTTTGCCAAATGCACATTTTATTGAATACTTGGAAAGTAAAATACTTGGAAAGTAAAATAACAGACAATTTATAATTATATTATATTTCATCACTGAAAATAGATGCCTTTTGCTTTGAGGCTGTGACCACGTTATTTTTCTGTCCAACACGAATCTTCATTGGTTTCCTGTGAGGTGTTTTGGATCCCCATCTCTTGCTATGAACTGGCAAAACAGCAGAATCCCCTTGACAATCTTGATTTCTCAAGGGAAATGAGAGAACACTATACACCATCCAAGATATTAAAATATTGTCAAGGCCCAACGCGGCTGAATACTCTGAGGAGATGGCCTATGAGGTGCCGCCTTTCAACTTTTCCCCCTTAGTATGGTGGTCAGTAACATGCGGGAGACTGCGGAGGGGGTCATTTTTTTAATTGGGAACTGATGTGCTTTTACTCAATTCGGGAACCTCACAAGCCAAATTTGTAGTATTTAGCACGAATTGCAAGAGATGTTTACAAGTCGACGGTTGAAGTGGAAGCTCGTATTGAGTTTGCTAGAGTTGATTTGCCAAGCCTTCGATAGCTCAGTTGGTAGAGCGGAGGACTGTAGTGGTAAAACAGGCATCCTTAGGTCGCTGGTTCAAATCCGGCTCGAAGGACTTTTGCCAAATGCACATTTTATTGAATACTTGGAAAGTAAAATACTTGGAAAGTAAAATAACAGACAATTTATAATTATATTATATTTCATCACTGAAAATAGATGCCTTTTGCTTTGAGGCTGTGGCCATGTTATTTTTCTGTCCAACACGAATCTTCATTGGTTTCCTGTGAGGTGTTTTGGATCCCCATCTCTTGCTATGAACTGGCAAAACAGCAGAATCCCCTTGACAATCTTGATTTCTCAAGGGAAATGAGAGAACACTATACACCATCCAAGATATTAAAATATTGTCAAGGCCCAACACGGCTGAATACTCTGAGGAGATGGCCTGTGAGGGGCCGCCTTTCAACTTTTCCCCCTTAGTATGGTGGTCATTAACATGTGGGAGACTGAGGAGGGGGTCATTTTTTTAATTGGGAACTGATGTGCTTTTACTCAATTCGGGAACCTCACAAGCCAAATTTGTAGTATTTTGCACGAATTGCAAGAGATGTTTGAATGTCGACGGTTGAAGTGGAAGCTCGTATTGAGCTTGCTAGAGACTGATTTGCCAAGCCTTCGATAGCTCAGTTGGTGGAGCGGAGGACTGTAGTGGTAAAACAGGCATCCTTAGGTCGCTGGTTCAAATCTGGCTCGAAGGACTTTTGCCAAATGCACATTTTATTGAATACTTGGAAAGTAAAATACTTGGAAAGTAAAATAACAGACAATTTATAATTATATTATATTTCATCACTGAAAATAGATGCCTTTTGCTTTGAGGCTGTGACCACGTTATTTTTCTGTCCAACACGAATCTTCATTGGTTTCCTGTGAGGTGTTTTGGATCCCCATTTCTTGCAATGAACTGGCAAAACAGCAGAATCCCCTTGACAATCTTGATTTCTCAAGGGAAATGAGAGAACACTATACACCATCCAAGATATTAAAATATTGTCAAGGCCCAACGCGGCTGAATACTCTGAGGAGATGGCCAGTGAGGTGCCGCCTTTCAACTTTTCCCCCTTAGTATGGTGGTCAGTAACATGCGGGAGACTGCGGAGGGGGTCACTTTTTTAATTGGGAACTGATGTGCTTTTACTCAATTCGGGAACCTCACAAGCCAAATTTGTATTATTTTGCACGAATTGCAAGAGATGTTTACAAGTCGACGGTTGAAGTGGAAGCTCGTATTGAGTTTGCTAGAGAATGATTTGCCAAGCCTTCGATAGCTCAGTTGGTAGAGCGGAGGACTGTAGTGGTAAAACAGGCATCCTTAGGTCGCTGGTTCAAATCCGGCTCGAAGGACTTTTGCCAAATGCACATTTTATTGAATACTTGGAAAGTAAAATACTTGGAAAGTAAAATAACAGACAATTTATAATTATATTATATTTCATCACTGAAAATAGATGCCTTTTGCTTTGAGGCTGTGGCCATGTTATTTTTCTGTCCGACACCAATCTTCGTTGGTTTCCTGTGAGGTATTTTGGATCCCCATCTCTTGCTATGAACTGACAAAACAGCAGAATCCCCTTGACAATCTTGATTTCTCAAGGGAAATGGGAGAACACTATACACCATCCAAGATACTAAAATATTGTCAAGGCCGAATACTGATGAATACTCTGAGGAGATGGCCTGTGAGGCGCCGCCTTTCAACTTTTCCTCCTTTGTATGGTGGTCAGTAACATGCGGGAGACTGTGGAGGGGGTCATTTTTTTAATTGTGAACTGATGTGCTTTTACTCAATTCGGGAACCTCACAAGCCAAATTTGTAGTATTTTGCACGAATTGCAAGAGATGTTTGAATGTCGACGGTTGAAGTGGAAGCTCGTATTGAGCTTGCTAGAGACTGATTTGCCAAGCCTTCGATAGCGCAGTTGGTAGAGCGGAGGACTGTAGTGGTAAAACAGGCATCCTTAGGTCGCTGGTTCAAATCTGGCTCGAAGGACTTTTGCCAAATGCACATTTTATTGAATACTTGGAAAGTAAAATACTTGGAAAGTAAAATAACAGACAATTTATAATTATATTATATTTCATCACTGAAAATAGATGCCTTTTGCTTTGAGGCTGTGACCACGTTATTTTTCTGTCCAACACGAATCTTCATTGGTTTCCTGTGAGGTGTTTTGGATCCCCATCTCTTGCTATGAACTGGCAAAACAGCAGAATCCCCTTGACAATCTTGATTTCTCAAGGGAAATGAGAGAACACTATACACCATCCAAGATATTAAAATATTGTCAAGGCCCAACGCGGCTGAATACTCTGAGGAGATGGCCTGTGAGGTGCCGCCTTTCAACTTTTCCCCCTTAGTATGGTGGTCAGTAACATGCGGGAGACTGCGGAGGGGGTCATTTTTTTAATTGGGAACTGATGTGCTTTTACTCAATTCGGGAACCTCACAAGCCAAATTTGTAGTATTTTGCACGAATTGCAAGAGATGTTTACAAGTCGACGGTTGAAGTGGAAGCTCGTATTGAGTTTGCTAGAGTTGATTTGCCAAGCCTTCGATAGCTCAGTTGGTAGAGCGGAGGACTGTAGTGGTAAAACAGGCATCCTTAGGTCGCTGGTTCAAATCCGGCTCGAAGGACTTTTGCCAAATGCACATTTTATTGAATACTTGGAAAGTAAAATACTTGGAAAGTAAAATAACAGACAATTTATAATTATATTATATTTCATCACTGAAAATAGATGCCTTTTGCTTTGAGGCTGTGGCCACGTTATTTTTCTGTCCAACACGAATCTTCATTGGTTTCCTGTGAGGTGTTTTGGATCCCCATCTCTTGCTATGAACTGGCAAAACAGCAGAATCCCCTTGACAATCTTGATTTCTCAAGGGAAATGAGAGAACACTATACACCATCCAAGATATTAAAATATTGTCAAGGCCCAACACGGCTGAATACTCTGAGGAGATGGCCTGTGAGGGGCCGCCTTTCAACTTTTCCCCCTTAGTATGGTGGTCATTAACATGTGGGAGACTGAGGAGGGGGTCCTTTTTTTTAATTGGGAACTGATGTGCTTTTACTCAATTCGGGAACCTCACAAGCCAAATTTGTAGTATTTTGCACGAATTGCAAGAGATGTTTGAATGTCGACGGTTGAAGTGGAAGCTCGTATTGAGCTTGCTAGAGACTGATTTGCCAAGCCTTCGATAGCTCAGTTGGTGGAGCGGAGGACTGTAGTGGTAAAACAGGCATCCTTAGGTCGCTGGTTCAAATCTGGCTCGAAGGACTTTTGCCAAATGCACATTTTATTGAATACTTGGAAAGTAAAATACTTGGAAAGTAAAATAACAGACAATTCATAATTATATTATATTTCATCACTGAAAATAGATGCCTTTTGCTTTGAGGCTGTGACCACGTTATTTTTCTGTCCAACACGAATCTTCATTGGTTTCCTGTGAGGTGTTTTGGATCCCCATTTCTTGCAATGAACTGGCAAAACAGCAGAATCCCCTTGACAATCTTGATTTCTCAAGGGAAATGAGAGAACACTATACACCATCCAAGATATTAAAATATTGTCAAGGCCCAACGCGGCTGAATACTCTGAGGAGATGGCCAGTGAGGTGCCGCCTTTCAACTTTTCCCCCTTAGTATGGTGGTCAGTAACATGCGGGAGACTGCGGAGGGGGTCACTTTTTTAATTGGGAACTGATGTGCTTTTACTCAATTCGGGAACCTCACAAGCCAAATTTGTATTATTTTGCACGAATTGCAAGAGATGTTAACAAGTCGACGGTTGAAGTGGAAGCTCGTATTGAGTTTGCTAGAGTTGATTTGCCAAGCCTTCGATAGCTCAGTTGGTAGAGCGGAAGACTGTAGTGGTAAAACAGGCATCCTTAGGTCGCTGGTTCAAATCCGGCTCGAAGGACTTTTGCCAAATGCACATTTTATTGAATACTTGGAAAGTAAAATACTTGGAAAGTAAAATAACAGACAATTTATAATTATATTATATTTCATCACTGAAAATAGATGCCTTTTGCTTTGAGGCTGTGGCCACGTTATTTTTCTGTCCAACACGAATCTTCATTGGTTTCCTGTCAGGTGTTTTGGATCCCCATCTCTTGCTATGAACTGGCAAAACAGCAGAATCCCCTTGACAATCTTGATTTCTCAAGGGAAATGAGAGAACACTATACACCATCCAAGATATTAAAATATTGTCAAGGCCCAACACGGCTGAATACTCTGAGGAGATGGCCTGTGAGGTGCCGCCTTTCAACTTTTCCCCCTTAGTATGGTGGTCAGTAACATGCGGGAGACTGCGGAGGGGGTCATTTTTTTAATTGGGAACTGATGTGCTTTTACTCAATTCGGGAACCTCACAAGCCAAATTTGTAGTATTTTGCACGAATTGCAAGAGATGTTTGAATGTCGACGGTTGAAGTGGAAGCTCGTATTGAGCTTGCTAGAGACTGATTTGCCAAGCCTTCGATAGCTCAGTTGGTAGAGCAGAGGACTGTAGTGGTAAAACAGGCATCCTTAGGTCGCTGGTTCAAATCCAGATTGAAGGACTTTTGCCAAATGCAAATTTTATTGAATACTTGGAAAGTAAAATGCTTGGAAAATAAAATAACAGACAATTTATAATTATATTATATTTCATCACTGAAAATAGATGCCTTTTGCTTTGAGGCTGTCGCCACGTTATGTTTCTGTCCAACACCAATCTTCATTGGTTTCCTGTGAGGTGTTTTGGATCCCCATCTCTTGCTATGAACTGACAAAACAGCAGAATCCCCTTGACAATCTTGATTTCTCAAGGGAAATGGGAGAACACTATACAACATCCAAGATATTAAAATATTGTCAAGGCCCAACACGGCTGAATACTCTGAGGAGATGGCCTGTGAGGCGCGCCTTTCAACTTTTCCCCCTTAGTATGGTGGTCAGTAACATGCGGGAGACTGCGGAGGGGGTCATTTTTTTAATTGGGAACTGATGTGCTTTTACCCAATTCGGGAACCTCACAAGCCAAATTTGTAGTATTTTGCACGAATTGCAAGAGATGTTTACAAGTCGACGGTTGAAGTGGAAGCTCGTATTGAGTTTGCTAGAGAATGATTTGCCAAGCCTTTGATAGCTCAGTTGGTAGAGCGGAGTATTGTAGTGGTAAAACAGGCATCCTTAGGTTGCTGGTTCAAATCCGGCTAAAAGCACTTTTGCCAAATGCACATTTTATTGAATGCTTGGAAAGTAAAATACTTGGAATGTAAAATAACAGACAATTTATAATTATATTATATTTCATCACTGAAAATAGATGCCTTTTGCTTTGAGGCTGTGACCACGTTATTTTTCTGTCCAACACGAATCTTCATTGGTTTCCTGTGAGGTGTTTTGGATCCCCATCTCTTGCTATGAACTGGCAAAACAGCAGAATCCCCTTGACAATCTTGATTTCTCAAGGGAAATGAGAGAACACTATACACCATCCAAGATATTAAAATATTGTCAAGGCCCAACGCGGCTGAATACTCTGAGGAGATGGCCAGTGAGGTGCCGCCTTTCAACTTTTCCCCCTTAGTATGGTGGTCAGTAACATGCGGGAGACTGCGGAGGGGGTCACTTTTTTAATTGGGAACTGATGTGCTTTTACTCAATTCGGGAACCTCACAAGCCAAATTTGTAGTATTTTGCACGAATTGCAAGAGATGTTTACAAGTCGACGGTTGAAGTGGAAGCTCGTATTGAGTTTGCTAGAGTTGATTTGCCAAGCCTTCGATAGCTCAGTTGGTAGAGCGGAGGACTGTAGTGGTAAAACAGGCATCCTTAGGTCGCTGGTTCAAATCCGGCTCGAAGGACTTTTGCCAAATGCACATTTTATTGAATACTTGGAAAGTAAAATACTTGGAAAGTAAAATAACAGACAATTTATAATTATATTATATTTCATCACTGAAAATAGATGCCTTTTGCTTTGAGGCTGTGGCCACGTTATTTTTCTGACCAACACGAATCTTCATTGGTTTCCTGTCAGGTGTTTTGGATCCCCATCTCTTGCTATGAACTGGCAAAACAGCAGAATCCCCTTGACAATCTTGATTTCTCAAGGGAAATGAGAGAACACTATACACCATCCAAGATATTAAAATATTGTCAAGGCCCAACGCGGCTGAATACTCTGAGGAGATGGCCAGTGAGGTGCCGCCTTTCAACTTTTCCCCCTTAGTATGGTGGTCAGTAACATGCGGGAGACTGCGGAGGGGGTCATTTTTTTAATTGGGAACTGATGTGCTTTTACTCAATTCGGGAACCTCACAAGCCAAATTTGTAGTATTTAGCACGAATTGCAAGAGATGTTTACAAGTCGACGGTTGAAGTGGAAGCTCGTATTGAGTTTGCTAGAGTTGATTTGCCAAGCCTTCGATAGCTCAGTTGGTAGAGCGGAGGACTGTAGTGGTAAAACAGGCATCCTTAGGTCGCTGGTTCAAATCCGGCTCGAAGGACTTTTGCCAAATGCACATTTTATTGAATACTTGGAAAGTAAAATACTTGGAAAGTAAAATAACAGACAATTTATAATTATATTATATTTCATCACTGAAAATAGATGCCTTTTGCTTTGAGGCTGTGGCCACGTTATTTTTCTGTCCAACACGAATCTTCATTGGTTTCCTGTGAGGTGTTTTGGATCCCCATCTCTTGCTATGAACTGGCAAAACAGCAGAATCCCCTTGACAATCTTGATTTCTCAAGGGAAATGAGAGAACACTATACACCATCCAAGATATTAAAATATTGTCAAGGCCCAACACGGCTGAATACTCTGAGGAGATGGCCTGTGAGGGGCCGCCTTTCAACTTTTCCCCCTTAGTATGGTGGTCATTAACATGTGGGAGACTGAGGAGGGGGTCATTTTTTTAATTGGGAACTGATGTGCTTTTACTCAATTCGGGAACCTCACAAGCCAAATTTGTAGTATTTTGCACGAATTGCAAGAGATGTTTGAATGTCGACGGTTGAAGTGGAAGCTCGTATTGAGCTTGCTAGAGACTGATTTGCCAAGCCTTCGATAGCTCAGTTGGTGGAGCGGAGGACTGTAGTGGTAAAACAGGCATCCTTAGGTCGCTGGTTCAAATCTGGCTCGAAGGACTTTTGCCAAATGCACATTTTATTGAATACTTGGAAAGTAAAATACTTGGAAAGTAAAATAACAGACAATTTATAATTATATTATATTTCATCACTGAAAATAGATGCCTTTTGCTTTGAGGCTGTGACCACGTTATTTTTCTGTCCAACACGAATCTTCATTGGTTTCCTGTCAGGTGTTTTGGATCCCCATCTCTTGCTATGAACTGGCAAAACAGCAGAATCCCCTTGACAATCTTGATTTCTCAAGGGAAATGAGAGAACAGTATACACCATCCAAGATATTAAAATATTGTCAAGGCCCAACGCGGCTGAATACTCTGAGGAGATGGCCAGTGAGGTGCCGCCTTTCAACTTTTCCCCCTTAGTATGGTGGTCAGTAACATGCGGGAGACTGCGGAGGGGGTCACTTTTTTAATTGGGAACTGATGTGCTTTTACTCAATTCGGGAACCTCACAAGCCAAATTTGTATTATTTTGCACGAATTGCAAGAGATGTTAACAAGTCGACGGTTGAAGTGGAAGCTCGTATTGAGTTTGCTAGAGTTGATTTGCCAAGCCTTCGATAGCTCAGTTGGTAGAGCGGAAGACTGTAGTGGTAAAACAGGCATCCTTAGGTCGCTGGTTCAAATCCGGCTCGAAGGACTTTTGCCAAATGCACATTTTATTGAATACTTGGAAAGTAAAATACTTGGAAAGTAAAATAACAGACAATTTATAATTATATTATATTTCATCACTGAAAATAGATGCCTTTTGCTTTGAGGCTGTGGCCACGTTATTTTTCTGTCCAACACGAATCTTCATTGGTTTCCTGTCAGGTGTTTTGGATCCCCATCTCTTGCTATGAACTGGCAAAACAGCAGAATCCCCTTGACAATCTTGATTTCTCAAGGGAAATGAGAGAACACTATACACCATCCAAGATATTAAAATATTGTCAAGGCCCAACACGGCTGAATACTCTGAGGAGATGGCCTGTGAGGTGCCGCCTTTCAACTTTTCCCCCTTAGTATGGTGGTCAGTAACATGCGGGAGACTGCGGAGGGGGTCATTTTTTTAATTGGGAACTGATGTGCTTTTACTCAATTCGGGAACCTCACAAGCCAAATTTGTAGTATTTTGCACGAATTGCAAGAGATGTTTGAATGTCGACGGTTGAAGTGGAAGCTCGTATTGAGCTTGCTAGAGACTGATTTGCCAAGCCTTCGATAGCTCAGTTGGTAGAGCAGAGGACTGTAGTGGTAAAACAGGCATCCTTAGGTCGCTGGTTCAAATCCAGATTGAAGATCTTTTGCCAAATGCAAATTTTATTGAATACTTGGAAAGTAAAATGCTTGGAAAATAAAATAACAGACAATTTATAATTATATTATATTTCATCACTGAAAATAGATGCCTTTTGCTTTGAGGCTGTCGCCACGTTATGTTTCTGTCCAACACCAATCTTCATTGGTTTCCTGTGAGGTGTTTTGGATCCCCATCTCTTGCTATGAACTGACAAAACAGCAGAATCCCCTTGACAATCTTGATTTCTCAAGGGAAATGGGAGAACACTATACAACATCCAAGATATTAAAATATTGTCAAGGCCCAACACGGCTGAATACTCTGAGGAGATGGCCTGTGAGGCGCGCCTTTCAACTTTTCCCCCTTAGTATGGTGGTCAGTAACATGCGGGAGACTGCGGAGGGGGTCATTTTTTTAATTGGGAACTGATGTGCTTTTACCCAATTCGGGAACCTCACAAGCCAAATTTGTAGTATTTTGCACGAATTGCAAGAGATGTTTACAAGTCGACGGTTGAAGTGGAAGCTCGTATTGAGTTTGCTAGAGAATGATTTGCCAAGCCTTTGATAGCTCAGTTGGTAGAGCGGAGGACTGTAGTGGTAAAACAGGCATCCTTAGGTTGCTGGTTCAAATCCGTCTCAAAGCACTTTTGCCAAATGCACATTTTATTGAATGCTTGGAAAGTAAAATACTTGGAATGTAAAATAACAGACAATTTATAATTATATTATATTTCATCACTGAAAATAGATGCCTTTTGCTTTGAGGCTGTGGCCACGTTATTTTTCTGTCCGACACCAATCTTCGTTGGTTTCCTGTGAGGTATTTTGGATCCCCATCTCTTGCTATGAACTGACAAAACAGCAGAATCCCCTTGACAATCTTGATTTCTCAAGGGAAATGGGAGAACACTATACACCATCCAAGATATTAAAATATTGTCAAGGCCGAACACTGATGAATACTCTGAGGAGATGGCCTGTGAGGCGCCGCCTTTCAACCTTTCCTCCTTTGTATGGTGGTCAGTAACATGCGGGAGACTGCGGAGGGGGTCATTTTTTTAATTGTGAACTGATGTGCTTTTACTCAATTCGGGAACCTCACAAGCCAAATTTGTAGTATTTTGCACAAATTGCAAGAGATGTTTGAATGTCGACGGTTGAAGTGGAAGGCCGTATTGAGCTTGCTAGAGATTGATTTGCCAAGCCTTCGATAGCTCAGTTGGTAGAGCGGAGGACTGTAGTGGTAAAACAGGCATCCTTAGGTCGCTGGTTCAAATCTGGCTCGAAGGACTTTTGCCAAATGCACATTTTATTGAATACTTGGAAAGTAAAATACTTGGAAAGTAAAATAACAGACAATTTATAATTATATTATATTTCATCACTGAAAATAGATGCCTTTTGCTTTGAGGCTGTGACCACGTTATTTTTCTGTCCAACACGAATCTTCATTGGTTTCCTGTGAGGTGTTTTGGATCCCCATCTCTTGCTATGAACTGGCAAAACAGCAGAATCCCCTTGACAATCTTGATTTCTCAAGGGAAATGAGAGAACACTATACACCATCCAAGATATTAAAATATTGTCAAGGCCCAACGCGGCTGAATACTCTGAGGAGATGGCCTATGAGGTGCCGCCTTTCAACTTTTCCCCCTTAGTATGGTGGTCAGTAACATGCGGGAGACTGCGGAGGGGGTCATTTTTTTAATTGGGAACTGATGTGCTTTTACTCAATTCGGGAACCTCACAAGCCAAATTTGTAGTATTTAGCACGAATTGCAAGAGATGTTTACAAGTCGACGGTTGAAGTGGAAGCTCGTATTGAGTTTGCTAGAGTTGATTTGCCAAGCCTTCGATAGCTCAGTTGGTAGAGCGGAGGACTGTAGTGGTAAAACAGGCATCCTTAGGTCGCTGGTTCAAATCCGGCTCGAAGGACTTTTGCCAAATGCACATTTTATTGAATACTTGGAAAGTAAAATACTTGGAAAGTAAAATAACAGACAATTTATAATTATATTATATTTCATCACTGAAAATAGATGCCTTTTGCTTTGAGGCTGTGGCCACGTTATTTTTCTGTCCAACACGAATCTTCATTGGTTTCCTGTGAGGTGTTTTGGATCCCCATCTCTTGCTATGAACTGGCAAAACAGCAGAATCCCCTTGACAATCTTGATTTCTCAAGGGAAATGAGAGAACACTATACACCATCCAAGATATTAAAATATTGTCAAGGCCCAACACGGCTGAATACTCTGAGGAGATGGCCTGTGAGGGGCCGCCTTTCAACTTTTCCCCCTTAGTATGGTGGTCATTAACATGTGGGAGACTGAGGAGGGGGTCATTTTTTTAATTGGGAACTGATGTGCTTT
Organism: Ambystoma mexicanum; assembly: GCF_040938575.1. Taxonomy (NCBI): domain Eukaryota; kingdom Metazoa; phylum Chordata; class Amphibia; order Caudata; family Ambystomatidae; genus Ambystoma; species Ambystoma mexicanum. The sequence goes on along the minus strand of NC_090921.1, from coordinate 1,028,553,791 downwards.
TACTCAATTCGGGAACCTCACAAGCCAAATTTGTAGTATTTTGCACGAATTGCAAGAGATGTTTGAATGTCGACGGTTGAAGTGGAAGCTCGTATTGAGCTTGCTAGAGACTGATTTGCCACGCCTTCGATAGCTCAGTTGGTGGAGCGGAGGACTGTAGTGGTAAAACAGGCATCCTTAGGTCGCTGGTTCAAATCTGGCTCGAAGGACTTTTGCCAAATGCACATTTTATTGAATACTTGGAAAGTAAAATACTTGGAAAGTAAAATAACAGACAATTTATAATTATATTATATTTCATCACTGAAAATAGATGCCTTTTGCTTTGAGGCTGTGACCACGTTATTTTTGTGTCCAACACGAATCTTCATTGGTTTCCTGTGAGGTGTTTTGGATCCCCATTTCTTGCAATGAACTGGCAAAACAGCAGAATCCCCTTGACAATCTTGATTTCTCAAGGGAAATGAGAGAACACTATACACCATCCAAGATATTAAAATATTGTCAAGGCCCAACGCGGCTGAATACTCTGAGGAGATGGCCAGTGAGGTGCCGCCTTTCAACTTTTCCCCCTTAGTATGGTGGTCAGTAACATGCGGGAGACTGCGGAGGGGGTCACTTTTTTAATTGGGAACTGATGTGCTTTTACTCAATTCGGGAACCTCACAAGCCAAATTTGTATTATTTTGCACGAATTGCAAGAGATGTTTACAAGTCGACGGTTGAAGTGGAAGCTCGTATTGAGTTTGCTAGAAAATGATTTGCCAAGCCTTCGATAGCTCAGTTGGTAGAGCGGAGGACTGTAGTGGTAAAACAGGCATCCTTAGGTCGCTGGTTCAAATCCGGCTCGAAGGACTTTTGCCAAATGCACATTTTATTGAATACTTGGAAAGTAAAATACTTGGAAAGTAAAATAACAGACAATTTATAATTATATTATATTTCATCACTGAAAATAGATGCCTTTTGCTTTGAGGCTGTGGCCATGTTATTTTTCTGTCCGACACCAATCTTCGTTGGTTTCCTGTGAGGTATTTTGCATCCCCATCTCTTGCTATGAACTGACAAAACAGCAGAATCCCCTTGACAATCTTGATTTCTCAAGGGAAATGGGAGAACACTATACACCATCCAAGATACTAAAATATTGTCAAGGCCCAACGCGGCTGAATACTCTGAGGAGATGGCCAGTGAGGTGCCGCCTTTCAACTTTTCCCCCTTAGTATGGTGGTCAGTAACATGCGGGAGACTGCGGAGGGGGTCACTTTTTTAATTGGGAACTGATGTGCTTTTACTCAATTCGGGAACCTCACAAGCCAAATTTGTATTATTTTGCACGAATTGCAAGAGATGTTAACAAGTCGACGGTTGAAGTGGAAGCTCGTATTGAGTTTGCTAGAGTTGATTTGCCAAGCCTTCGATAGCTCAGTTGGTAGAGCGGAAGACTGTAGTGGTAAAACAGGCATCCTTAGGTCGCTGGTTCAAATCCGGCTCGAAGGACTTTTGCCAAATGCACATTTTATTGAATACTTGGAAAGTAAAATACTTGGAAAGTAAAATAACAGACAATTTATAATTATATTATATTTCATCACTGAAAATAGATGCCTTTTGCTTTGAGGCTGTGGCCACGTTATTTTTCTGTCCAACACGAATCTTCATTGGTTTCCTGTCAGGTGTTTTGGATCCCCATCTCTTGCTATGAACTGGCAAAACAGCAGAATCCCCTTGACAATCTTGATTTCTCAAGGGAAATGAGAGAACACTATACACCATCCAAGATATTAAAATATTGTCAAGGCCCAACACGGCTGAATACTCTGAGGAGATGGCCTGTGAGGTGCCGCCTTTCAACTTTTCCCCCTTAGTATGGTGGTCAGTAACATGCGGGAGACTGCGGAGGGGGTCATTTTTTTAATTGGGAACTGATGTGCTTTTACTCAATTCGGGAACCTCACAAGCCAAATTTGTAGTATTTTGCACGAATTGCAAGAGATGTTTGAATGTCGACGGTTGAAGTGGAAGCTCGTATTGAGCTTGCTAGAGACTGATTTGCCAAGCCTTCGATAGCTCAGTTGGTAGAGCAGAGGACTGTAGTGGTAAAACAGGCATCCTTAGGTCGCTGGTTCAAATCCAGATTGAAGGACTTTTGCCAAGTGGAAGCTCGTATTGAGTTTGCTAGAGTTGATTTGCCAAGCCTTCGATAGCTCAGTTGGTAGAGCGGAGGACTGTAGTGGTAAAACAGGCATCCTTAGGTCGCTGGTTCAAATCCGGCTCGAAGGACTTTTGCCAAATGCACATTTTATTGAATACTTGGAAAGTAAAATACTTGGAAAGTAAAATAACAGACAATTTATAATTATATTATATTTCATCACTGAAAATAGATGCCTTTTGCTTTGAGGCTGTGGCCACGTTATTTTTCTGTCCAACACGAATCTTCATTGGTTTCCTGTGAGGTGTTTTGGATCCCCATCTCTTGCTATGAACTGGCAAAACAGCAGAATCCCCTTGACAATCTTGATTTCTCAAGGGAAATGAGAGAACACTATACACCATCCAAGATATTAAAATATTGTCAAGGCCCAACACGGCTGAATACTCTGAGGAGATGGCCTGTGAGGGGCCGCCTTTCAACTTTTCCCCCTTAGTATGGTGGTCATTAACATGTGGGAGACTGAGGAGGGGGTCATTTTTTTAATTGGGAACTGATGTGCTTTTACTCAATTCGGGAACCTCACAAGCCAAATTTGTAGTATTTTGCACGAATTGCAAGAGATGTTTGAATGTCGACGGTTGAAGTGGAAGCTCGTATTGAGCTTGCTAGAGACTGATTTGCCAAGCCTTCGATAGCTCAGTTGGTGGAGCGGAGGACTGTAGTGGTAAAACAGGCATCCTTAGGTCGCTGGTTCAAATCTGGCTCGAAGGACTTTTGCCAAATGCACATTTTATTGAATACTTGGAAAGTAAAATACTTGGAAAGTAAAATAACAGACAATTTATAATTATATTATATTTCATCACTGAAAATAGATGCCTTTTGCTTTGAGGCTGTGACCACGTTATTTTTCTGTCCAACACGAATCTTCATTGGTTTCCTGTCAGGTGTTTTGGATCCCCATCTCTTGCTATGAACTGGCAAAACAGCAGAATCCCCTTGACAATCTTGATTTCTCAAGGGAAATGAGAGAACAGTATACACCATCCAAGATATTAAAATATTGTCAAGGCCCAACGCGGCTGAATACTCTGAGGAGATGGCCAGTGAGGTGCCGCCTTTCAACTTTTCCCCCTTAGTATGGTGGTCAGTAACATGCGGGAGACTGCGGAGGGGGTCACTTTTTTAATTGGGAACTGATGTGCTTTTACTCAATTCGGGAACCTCACAAGCCAAATTTGTATTATTTTGCACGAATTGCAAGAGATGTTAACAAGTCGACGGTTGAAGTGGAAGCTCGTATTGAGTTTGCTAGAGTTGATTTGCCAAGCCTTCGATAGCTCAGTTGGTAGAGCGGAAGACTGTAGTGGTAAAACAGGCATCCTTAGGTCGCTGGTTCAAATCCGGCTCGAAGGACTTTTGCCAAATGCACATTTTATTGAATACTTGGAAAGTAAAATACTTGGAAAGTAAAATAACAGACAATTTATAATTATATTATATTTCATCACTGAAAATAGATGCCTTTTGCTTTGAGGCTGTGGCCACGTTATTTTTCTGTCCAACACGAATCTTCATTGGTTTCCTGTCAGGTGTTTTGGATCCCCATCTCTTGCTATGAACTGGCAAAACAGCAGAATCCCCTTGACAATCTTGATTTCTCAAGGGAAATGAGAGAACACTATACACCATCCAAGATATTAAAATATTGTCAAGGCCCAACACGGCTGAATACTCTGAGGAGATGGCCTGTGAGGTGCCGCCTTTCAACTTTTCCCCCTTAGTATGGTGGTCAGTAACATGCGGGAGACTGCGGAGGGGGTCATTTTTTTAATTGGGAACTGATGTGCTTTTACTCAATTCGGGAACCTCACAAGCCAAATTTGTAGTATTTTGCACGAATTGCAAGAGATGTTTGAATGTCGACGGTTGAAGTGGAAGCTCGTATTGAGCTTGCTAGAGACTGATTTGCCAAGCCTTCGATAGCTCAGTTGGTAGAGCAGAGGACTGTAGTGGTAAAACAGGCATCCTTAGGTCGCTGGTTCAAATCCAGATTGAAGATCTTTTGCCAAATGCAAATTTTATTGAATACTTGGAAAGTAAAATGCTTGGAAAATAAAATAACAGACAATTTATAATTATATTATATTTCATCACTGAAAATAGATGCCTTTTGCTTTGAGGCTGTCGCCACGTTATGTTTCTGTCCAACACCAATCTTCATTGGTTTCCTGTGAGGTGTTTTGGATCCCCATCTCTTGCTATGAACTGACAAAACAGCAGAATCCCCTTGACAATCTTGATTTCTCAAGGGAAATGGGAGAACACTATACAACATCCAAGATATTAAAATATTGTCAAGGCCCAACACGGCTGAATACTCTGAGGAGATGGCCTGTGAGGCGCGCCTTTCAACTTTTCCCCCTTAGTATGGTGGTCAGTAACATGCGGGAGACTGCGGAGGGGGTCATTTTTTTAATTGGGAACTGATGTGCTTTTACCCAATTCGGGAACCTCACAAGCCAAATTTGTAGTATTTTGCACGAATTGCAAGAGATGTTTACAAGTCGACGGTTGAAGTGGAAGCTCGTATTGAGTTTGCTAGAGAATGATTTGCCAAGCCTTTGATAGCTCAGTTGGTAGAGCGGAGGACTGTAGTGGTAAAACAGGCATCCTTAGGTTGCTGGTTCAAATCCGTCTCAAAGCACTTTTGCCAAATGCACATTTTATTGAATGCTTGGAAAGTAAAATACTTGGAATGTAAAATAACAGACAATTTATAATTATATTATATTTCATCACTGAAAATAGATGCCTTTTGCTTTGAGGCTGTGGCCACGTTATTTTTCTGTCCGACACCAATCTTCGTTGGTTTCCTGTGAGGTATTTTGGATCCCCATCTCTTGCTATGAACTGACAAAACAGCAGAATCCCCTTGACAATCTTGATTTCTCAAGGGAAATGGGAGAACACTATACACCATCCAAGATATTAAAATATTGTCAAGGCCGAACACTGATGAATACTCTGAGGAGATGGCCTGTGAGGCGCCGCCTTTCAACCTTTCCTCCTTTGTATGGTGGTCAGTAACATGCGGGAGACTGCGGAGGGGGTCATTTTTTTAATTGTGAACTGATGTGCTTTTACTCAATTCGGGAACCTCACAAGCCAAATTTGTAGTATTTTGCACAAATTGCAAGAGATGTTTGAATGTCGACGGTTGAAGTGGAAGGCCGTATTGAGCTTGCTAGAGATTGATTTGCCAAGCCTTCGATAGCTCAGTTGGTAGAGCGGAGGACTGTAGTGGTAAAACAGGCATCCTTAGGTCGCTGGTTCAAATCTGGCTCGAAGGACTTTTGCCAAATGCACATTTTATTGAATACTTGGAAAGTAAAATACTTGGAAAGTAAAATAACAGACAATTTATAATTATATTATATTTCATCACTGAAAATAGATGCCTTTTGCTTTGAGGCTGTGACCACGTTATTTTTCTGTCCAACACGAATCTTCATTGGTTTCCTGTGAGGTGTTTTGGATCCCCATCTCTTGCTATGAACTGGCAAAACAGCAGAATCCCCTTGACAATCTTGATTTCTCAAGGGAAATGAGAGAACACTATACACCATCCAAGATATTAAAATATTGTCAAGGCCCAACGCGGCTGAATACTCTGAGGAGATGGCCTATGAGGTGCCGCCTTTCAACTTTTCCCCCTTAGTATGGTGGTCAGTAACATGCGGGAGACTGCGGAGGGGGTCATTTTTTTAATTGGGAACTGATGTGCTTTTACTCAATTCGGGAACCTCACAAGCCAAATTTGTAGTATTTAGCACGAATTGCAAGAGATGTTTACAAGTCGACGGTTGAAGTGGAAGCTCGTATTGAGTTTGCTAGAGTTGATTTGCCAAGCCTTCGATAGCTCAGTTGGTAGAGCGGAGGACTGTAGTGGTAAAACAGGCATCCTTAGGTCGCTGGTTCAAATCCGGCTCGAAGGACTTTTGCCAAATGCACATTTTATTGAATACTTGGAAAGTAAAATACTTGGAAAGTAAAATAACAGACAATTTATAATTATATTATATTTCATCACTGAAAATAGATGCCTTTTGCTTTGAGGCTGTGGCCACGTTATTTTTCTGTCCAACACGAATCTTCATTGGTTTCCTGTGAGGTGTTTTGGATCCCCATCTCTTGCTATGAACTGGCAAAACAGCAGAATCCCCTTGACAATCTTGATTTCTCAAGGGAAATGAGAGAACACTATACACCATCCAAGATATTAAAATATTGTCAAGGCCCAACACGGCTGAATACTCTGAGGAGATGGCCTGTGAGGGGCCGCCTTTCAACTTTTCCCCCTTAGTATGGTGGTCATTAACATGTGGGAGACTGAGGAGGGGGTCATTTTTTTAATTGGGAACTGATGTGCTTTTACTCAATTCGGGAACCTCACAAGCCAAATTTGTAGTATTTTGCACGAATTGCAAGAGATGTTTGAATGTCGACGGTTGAAGTGGAAGCTCGTATTGAGCTTGCTAGAGACTGATTTGCCACGCCTTCGATAGCTCAGTTGGTGGAGCGGAGGACTGTAGTGGTAAAACAGGCATCCTTAGGTCGCTGGTTCAAATCTGGCTCGAAGGACTTTTGCCAAATGCACATTTTATTGAATACTTGGAAAGTAAAATACTTGGAAAGTAAAATAACAGACAATTTATAATTATATTATATTTCATCACTGAAAATAGATGCCTTTTGCTTTGAGGCTGTGACCACGTTATTTTTGTGTCCAACACGAATCTTCATTGGTTTCCTGTGAGGTGTTTTGGATCCCCATTTCTTGCAATGAACTGGCAAAACAGCAGAATCCCCTTGACAATCTTGATTTCTCAAGGGAAATGAGAGAACACTATACACCATCCAAGATATTAAAATATTGTCAAGGCCCAACGCGGCTGAATACTCTGAGGAGATGGCCAGTGAGGTGCCGCCTTTCAACTTTTCCCCCTTAGTATGGTGGTCAGTAACATGCGGGAGACTGCGGAGGGGGTCACTTTTTTAATTGGGAACTGATGTGCTTTTACTCAATTCGGGAACCTCACAAGCCAAATTTGTATTATTTTGCACGAATTGCAAGAGATGTTTACAAGTCGACGGTTGAAGTGGAAGCTCGTATTGAGTTTGCTAGAAAATGATTTGCCAAGCCTTCGATAGCTCAGTTGGTAGAGCGGAGGACTGTAGTGGTAAAACAGGCATCCTTAGGTCGCTGGTTCAAATCCGGCTCGAAGGACTTTTGCCAAATGCACATTTTATTGAATACTTGGAAAGTAAAATACTTGGAAAGTAAAATAACAGACAATTTATAATTATATTATATTTCATCACTGAAAATAGATGCCTTTTGCTTTGAGGCTGTGGCCATGTTATTTTTCTGTCCGACACCAATCTTCGTTGGTTTCCTGTGAGGTATTTTGCATCCCCATCTCTTGCTATGAACTGACAAAACAGCAGAATCCCCTTGACAATCTTGATTTCTCAAGGGAAATGGGAGAACACTATACACCATCCAAGATACTAAAATATTGTCAAGGCCCAACGCGGCTGAATACTCTGAGGAGATGGCCAGTGAGGTGCCGCCTTTCAACTTTTCCCCCTTAGTATGGTGGTCAGTAACATGCGGGAGACTGCGGAGGGGGTCACTTTTTTAATTGGGAACTGATGTGCTTTTACTCAATTCGGGAACCTCACAAGCCAAATTTGTATTATTTTGCACGAATTGCAAGAGATGTTAACAAGTCGACGGTTGAAGTGGAAGCTCGTATTGAGTTTGCTAGAGTTGATTTGCCAAGCCTTCGATAGCTCAGTTGGTAGAGCGGAAGACTGTAGTGGTAAAACAGGCATCCTTAGGTCGCTGGTTCAAATCCGGCTCGAAGGACTTTTGCCAAATGCACATTTTATTGAATACTTGGAAAGTAAAATACTTGGAAAGTAAAATAACAGACAATTTATAATTATATTATATTTCATCACTGAAAATAGATGCCTTTTGCTTTGAGGCTGTGGCCACGTTATTTTTCTGTCCAACACGAATCTTCATTGGTTTCCTGTCAGGTGTTTTGGATCCCCATCTCTTGCTATGAACTGGCAAAACAGCAGAATCCCCTTGACAATCTTGATTTCTCAAGGGAAATGAGAGAACACTATACACCATCCAAGATATTAAAATATTGTCAAGGCCCAACACGGCTGAATACTCTGAGGAGATGGCCTGTGAGGTGCCGCCTTTCAACTTTTCCCCCTTAGTATGGTGGTCAGTAACATGCGGGAGACTGCGGAGGGGGTCATTTTTTTAATTGGGAACTGATGTGCTTTTACTCAATTCGGGAACCTCACAAGCCAAATTTGTAGTATTTTGCACGAATTGCAAGAGATGTTTGAATGTCGACGGTTGAAGTGGAAGCTCGTATTGAGCTTGCTAGAGACTGATTTGCCAAGCCTTCGATAGCTCAGTTGGTAGAGCAGAGGACTGTAGTGGTAAAACAGGCATCCTTAGGTCGCTGGTTCAAATCCAGATTGAAGGACTTTTGCCAAATGCAAATTTTATTGAATACTTGGAAAGTAAAATGCTTGGAAAATAAAATAACAGACAATTTATAATTATATTATATTTCATCACTGAAAATAGATGCCTTTTGCTTTGAGGCTGTCGCCACGTTATGTTTCTGTCCAACACCAATCTTCATTGGTTTCCTGTGAGGTGTTTTGGATCCCCATCTCTTGCTATGAACTGACAAAACAGCAGAATCCCCTTGACAATCTTGATTTCTCAAGGGAAATGGGAGAACACTATACAACATCCAAGATATTAAAATATTGTCAAGGCCCAACACGGCTGAATACTCTGAGGAGATGGCCTGTGAGGCGCGCCTTTCAACTTTTCCCCCTTAGTATGGTGGTCAGTAACATGCGGGAGACTGCGGAGGGGGTCATTTTTTTAATTGGGAACTGATGTGCTTTTACCCAATTCGGGAACCTCACAAGCCAAATTTGTAGTATTTTGCACGAATTGCAAGAGATGTTTACAAGTCGACGGTTGAAGTGGAAGCTCGTATTGAGTTTGCTAGAGAATGATTTGCCAAGCCTTTGATAGCTCAGTTGGTAGAGCGGAGGATTGTAGTGGTAAAACAGGCATCCTTAGGTTGCTGGTTCAAATCCGGCTCAGAGCACTTTTGCCAAATGCACATTTTATTGAATGCTTGGAAAGTAAAATACTTGGAATGTAAAATAACAGACAATTTATAATTATATTATATTTCATCACTGAAAATAGATACCTTTTGCTTTGAGGCTGTGACCACGTTATTTTTCTGTCCAACACGAATCTTCATTGGTTTCCTGTGAGGTGTTTTGGATCCCCATCTCTTGCTATGAACTGGCAAAACAGCAGAATCCCCTTGACAATCTTGATTTCTCAAGGGAAATGAGAGAACACTATACACCATCCAAGATATTAAAATATTGTCAAGGCCCAACGCGGCTGAATACTCTGAGGAGATGGCCAGTGAGGTGCCGCCTTTCAACTTTTCCCCCTTAGTATGGTGGTCAGTAACATGCGGGAGACTGCGGAGGGGGGCACTTTTTTAATTGGGAACTGATGTGCTTTTACTCAATTCGGGAACCTCACAAGCCAAATTTGTAGTATTTTGCACGAATTGCAAGAGATGTTTACAAGTCGACGGTTGAAGTGGAAGCTCGTATTGAGTTTGCTAGAGTTGATTTGCCAAGCCTTCGATAGCTCAGTTGGTAGAGCGGAGGACTGTAGTGGTAAAACAGGCATCCTTAGGTCGCTGGTTCAAATCCGGCTCGAAGGACTTTTGCCAAATGCACATTTTATTGAATACTTGGAAAGTAAAATACTTGGAAAGTAAAATAACAGACAATTTATAATTATATTATATTTCATCACTGAAAATAGATGCCTTTTGCTTTGAGGCTGTGGCCACGTTATTTTTCTGACCAACACGAATCTTCATTGGTTTCCTGTCAGGTGTTTTGGATCCCCATCTCTTGCTATGAACTGGCAAAACAGCAGAATCCCCTTGACAATCTTGATTTCTCAAGGGAAATGAGAGAACACTATACACCATCCAAGATATTAAAATATTGTCAAGGCCCAACGCGGCTGAATACTCTGAGGAGATGGCCAGTGAGGTGCCGCCTTTCAACTTTTCCCCCTTAGTATGGTGGTCAGTAACATGCGGGAGACTGCGGAGGGGGTCACTTTTTTAATTGGGAACTGATGTGCTTTTACTCAATTCGGGAACCTCACAAGCCAAATTTGTAGTATTTTGCACGAATTGCAAGAGATGTTTACAAGTCGACGGTTGAAGTGGAAGCTCGTATTGAGTTTGCTAGAGTTGATTTGCCAAGCCTTCGATAGCTCAGTTGGTAGAGCGGAGGACTGTAGTGGTAAAACAGGCATCCTTAGGTCGCTGGTTCAAATCCGGCTCGAAGGACTTTTGCCAAATGCACATTTTATTGAATACTTGGAAAGTAAAATACTTGGAAAGTAAAATAACAGACAATTTATAATTATATTATATTTCATCACTGAAAATAGATGCCTTTTGCTTTGAGGCTGTGGCCACGTTATTTTTCTGACCAACACGAATCTTCATTGGTTTCCTGTCAGGTGTTTTGGATCCCCATCTCTTGCTATGAACTGGCAAAACAGCAGAATCCCCTTGACAATCTTGATTTCTCAAGGGAAATGAGAGAACACTATACACCATCCAAGATATTAAAATATTGTCAAGGCCCAACACGGCTGAATACTCTGAGGAGATGGCCTGTGAGGCGCCGCCTTTCAACTTTTCCCCCTTAGTATGGTGGTCATTAACATGTGGGAGACTGAGGAGGGGGTCATTTTTTTAATTGGGAACTGATGTGCTTTTACTCAATTCGGGAACCTCACAAGCCAAATTTGTAGTATTTTGCACGAATTGCAAGAGATGTTTGAATGTCGACGGTTGAAGTGGAAGCTCGTATTGAGCTTGCTAGAGACTGATTTGCCAAGCCTTCGATAGCGCAGTTGGTAGAGCGGAGGACTGTAGTGGTAAAACAGGCATCCTTAGGTCGCTGGTTCAAATCTGGCTCGAAGGACTTTTGCCAAATGCACATTTTATTGAATACTTGGAAAGTAAAATACTTGGAAAGTAAAATAACAGACAATTTATAATTATATTATATTTCATCACTGAAAATAGATGCCTTTTGCTTTGAGGCTGTGACCACGTTATTTTTCTGTCCAACACGAATCTTCATTGGTTTCCTGTGAGGTGTTTTGGATCCCCATCTCTTGCTATGAACTGGCAAAACAGCAGAATCCCCTTGACAATCTTGATTTCTCAAGGGAAATGAGAGAACACTATACACCATCCAAGATATTAAAATATTGTCAAGGCCCAACGCGGCTGAATACTCTGAGGAGATGGCCTATGAGGTGCCGCCTTTCAACTTTTCCCCCTTAGTATGGTGGTCAGTAACATGCGGGAGACTGCGGAGGGGGTCATTTTTTTAATTGGGAACTGATGTGCTTTTACTCAATTCGGGAACCTCACAAGCCAAATTTGTAGTATTTAGCACGAATTGCAAGAGATGTTTACAAGTCGACGGTTGAAGTGGAAGCTCGTATTGAGTTTGCTAGAGTTGATTTGCCAAGCCTTCGATAGCTCAGTTGGTAGAGCGGAGGACTGTAGTGGTAAAACAGGCATCCTTAGGTCGCTGGTTCAAATCCGGCTCGAAGGACTTTTGCCAAATGCACATTTTATTGAATACTTGGAAAGTAAAATACTTGGAAAGTAAAATAACAGACAATTTATAATTATATTATATTTCATCACTGAAAATAGATGCCTTTTGCTTTGAGGCTGTGGCCACGTTATTTTTCTGTCCAACACGAATCTTCATTGGTTTCCTGTGAGGTGTTTTGGATCCCCATCTCTTGCTATGAACTGGCAAAACAGCAGAATCCCCTTGACAATCTTGATTTCTCAAGGGAAATGAGAGAACACTATACACCATCCAAGATATTAAAATATTGTCAAGGCCCAACACGGCTGAATACTCTGAGGAGATGGCCTGTGAGGGGCCGCCTTTCAACTTTTCCCCCTTAGTATGGTGGTCATTAACATGTGGGAGACTGAGGAGGGGGTCATTTTTTTAATTGGGAACTGATGTGCTTTTACTCAATTCGGGAACCTCACAAGCCAAATTTGTAGTATTTAGCACGAATTGCAAGAGATGTTTACAAGTCGACGGTTGAAGTGGAAGCTCGTATTGAGTTTGCTAGAGTTGATTTGCCAAGCCTTCGATAGCTCAGTTGGTAGAGCGGAGGACTGTAGTGGTAAAACAGGCATCCTTAGGTCGCTGGTTCAAATCCGGCTCGAAGGACTTTTGCCAAATGCACATTTTATTGAATACTTGGAAAGTAAAATACTTGGAAAGTAAAATAACAGACAATTTATAATTATATTATATTTCATCACTGAAAATAGATGCCTTTTGCTTTGAGGCTGTGGCCACGTTATTTTTCTGACCAACACGAATCTTCATTGGTTTCCTGTCAGGTGTTTTGGATCCCCATCTCTTGCTATGAACTGGCAAAACAGCAGAATCCCCTTGACAATCTTGATTTCTCAAGGGAAATGAGAGAACACTATACACCATCCAAGATATTAAAATATTGTCAAGGCCCAACACGGCTGAATACTCTGAGGAGATGGCCTGTGAGGCGCCGCCTTTCAACTTTTCCCCCTTAGTATGGTGGTCATTAACATGTGGGAGACTGAGGAGGGGGTCATTTTTTTAATTGGGAACTGATGTGCTTTTACTCAATTCGGGAACCTCACAAGCCAAATTTGTAGTATTTTGCACGAATTGCAAGAGATGTTTGAATGTCGACGGTTGAAGTGGAAGCTCGTATTGAGCTTGCTAGAGACTGATTTGCCAAGCCTTCGATAGCGCAGTTGGTAGAGCGGAGGACTGTAGTGGTAAAACAGGCATCCTTAGGTCGCTGGTTCAAATCTGGCTCGAAGGACTTTTGCCAAATGCACATTTTATTGAATACTTGGAAAGTAAAATACTTGGAAAGTAAAATAACAGACAATTTATAATTATATTATATTTCATCACTGAAAATAGATGCCTTTTGCTTTGAGGCTGTGACCACGTTATTTTTCTGTCCAACACGAATCTTCATTGGTTTCCTGTGAGGTGTTTTGGATCCCCATCTCTTGCTATGAACTGGCAAAACAGCAGAATCCCCTTGACAATCTTGATTTCTCAAGGGAAATGAGAGAACACTATACACCATCCAAGATATTAAAATATTGTCAAGGCCCAACGCGGCTGAATACTCTGAGGAGATGGCCTATGAGGTGCCGCCTTTCAACTTTTCCCCCTTAGTATGGTGGTCAGTAACATGCGGGAGACTGCGGAGGGGGTCATTTTTTTAATTGGGAACTGATGTGCTTTTACTCAATTCGGGAACCTCACAAGCCAAATTTGTAGTATTTAGCACGAATTGCAAGAGATGTTTACAAGTCGACGGTTGAAGTGGAAGCTCGTATTGAGTTTGCTAGAGTTGATTTGCCAAGCCTTCGATAGCTCAGTTGGTAGAGCGGAGGACTGTAGTGGTAAAACAGGCATCTTTAGGTCGCTGGTTCAAATCCGGCTCGAAGGACTTTTGCCAAATGCACATTTTATTGAATACTTGGAAAGTAAAATACTTGGAAAGTAAAATAACAGACAATTTATAATTATATTATATTTCATCACTGAAAATAGATGCCTTTTGCTTTGAGGCTGTGGCCACGTTATTTTTCTGTCCAACACGAATCTTCATTGGTTTCCTGTGAGGTGTTTTGGATCCCCATCTCTTGCTATGAACTGGCAAAACAGCAGAATCCCCTTGACAATCTTGATTTCTCAAGGGAAATGAGAGAACACTATACACCATCCAAGATATTAAAATATTGTCAAGGCCCAACACGGCTGAATACTCTGAGGAGATGGCCTGTGAGGGGCCGCCTTTCAACTTTTCCCCCTTAGTATGGTGGTCATTAACATGTGGGAGACTGAGGAGGGGGTCATTTTTTTAATTGGGAACTGATGTGCTTTTACTCAATTCGGGAACCTCACAAGCCAAATTTGTAGTATTTAGCACGAATTGCAAGAGATGTTTACAAGTCGACGGTTGAAGTGGAAGCTCGTATTGAGTTTGCTAGAGTTGATTTGCCAAGCCTTCGATAGCTCAGTTGGTAGAGCGGAGGACTGTAGTGGTAAAACAGGCATCCTTAGGTCGCTGGTTCAAATCCGGCTCGAAGGACTTTTGCCAAATGCACATTTTATTGAATACTTGGAAAGTAAAATACTTGGAAAGTAAAATAACAGACAATTTATAATTATATTATATTTCATCACTGAAAATAGATGCCTTTTGCTTTGAGGCTGTGGCCACGTTATTTTTCTGTCCAATACGAATCTTCATTGGTTTCCTGTGAGGTGTTTTGGATCCCCATCTCTTGCTATGAACTGGCAAAACAGCAGAATCCCCTTGACAATCTTGATTTCTCAAGGGAAATGAGAGAACAGTATACACCATCCAAGATATTAAAATATTGTCAAGGCCCAACGCGGCTGAATACTCTGAGGAGATGGCCAGTGAGGTGCCGCCTTTCAACTTTTCCCCCTTAGTATGGTGGTCAGTAACATGCGGGAGACTGCGGAGGGGGTCACTTTTTTAATTGGGAACTGATGTGCTTTTACTCAATTCGGGAACCTCACAAGCCAAATTTGTATTATTTTGCACGAATTGCAAGAGATGTTAACAAGTCGACGGTTGAAGTGGAAGCTCGTATTGAGTTTGCTAGAGTTGATTTGCCAAGCCTTCGATAGCTCAGTTGGTAGAGCGGAAGACTGTAGTGGTAAAACAGGCATCCTTAGGTCGCTGGTTCAAATCCGGCTCGAAGGACTTTTGCCAAATGCACATTTTATTGAATACTTGGAAAGTAAAATACTTGGAAAGTAAAATAACAGACAATTTATAATTATATTATATTTCATCACTGAAAATAGATGCCTTTTGCTTTGAGGCTGTGGCCACGTTATTTTTCTGTCCAACACGAATCTTCATTGGTTTCCTGTCAGGTGTTTTGGATCCCCATCTCTTGCTATGAACTGGCAAAACAGCAGAATCCCCTTGACAATCTTGATTTCTCAAGGGAAATGAGAGAACACTATACACCATCCAAGATATTAAAATATTGTCAAGGCCCAACACGGCTGAATACTCTGAGGAGATGGCCTGTGAGGTGCCGCCTTTCAACTTTTCCCCCTTAGTATGGTGGTCAGTAACATGCGGGAGACTGCGGAGGGGGTCATTTTTTTAATTGGGAACTGATGTGCTTTTACTCAATTCGGGAACCTCACAAGCCAAATTTGTAGTATTTTGCACGAATTGCAAGAGATGTTAACAAGTCGACGGTTGAAGTGGAAGCTCGTATTGAGTTTGCTAGAGTTGATTTGCCAAGCCTTCGATAGCTCAGTTGGTAGAGCGGAAGACTGTAGTGGTAAAACAGGCATCCTTAGGTCGCTGGTTCAAATCCGGCTCGAAGGACTTTTGCCAAATGCACATTTTATTGAATACTTGGAAAGTAAAATACTTGGAAAGTAAAATAACAGACAATTTATAATTATATTATATTTCATCACTGAAAATAGATGCCTTTTGCTTTGAGGCTGTGGCCACGTTATTTTTCTGTCCAACACGAATCTTCATTGGTTTCCTGTCAGGTGTTTTGGATCCCCATCTCTTGCTATGAACTGGCAAAACAGCAGAATCCCCTTGACAATCTTGATTTCTCAAGGGAAATGAGAGAACACTATACACCATCCAAGATATTAAAATATTGTCAAGGCCCAACACGGCTGAATACTCTGAGGAGATGGCCTGTGAGGTGCCGCCTTTCAACTTTTCCCCCTTAGTATGGTGGTCAGTAACATGCGGGAGACTGCGGAGGGGGTCATTTTTTTAATTG